>NC_140812.1:6312500-6357500 GCF_050613455.1 Vespa mandarinia | reverse complement strand
TGTCGTGAGCAAGCCTCGTCAGAGAGCGCCATTTTTCCAGAAAGTGTCTTTTCCCACGGAAATCCGTAAGAGATTCGAATAGAAAACTTCAAACATTTTTCATACTACTTTTTTCTTCCTTTCTTTTTCTTTTTTTTTTCCTTTTCTTCTCTTTTTATTTCATATGAAAGTTCGTTCAATTTCTTGAAACGAACAATTTGTCCTCTAACTCTCAATTCTCTCGTATAACAATATTTTCTGTCGAGTCGAATTAATTATAATGTTTTTTTTTTTTTTTTAATTTTTTCCATTTATTTATTTATTTATTTTTTCTTTTATTTCGATATCTTTTCTTTTGAAAGTACGCGATAAAGAGAGAGAGAGAGAGAGAGAGAGAGAGAGAGAGAGAGAGAGAGAGTGTGTGTGTGTGTGAGTGAAAGAGAAAGATCGAAAAGATTTGTTTTTAAATGATACGATAGTTGGATATTTTTTTTTCTTGTCAGAAAAAAGAAAAAGTATGAAAGCCCACGTTAAAATTTGTTTTAATTTCGATAATAAATTACGATATTTTTGTCGTTGTAAAATCGAATCAAATACGATCGTTCTGTTTGATTGCGCGGAAAGAAAAGTATATATATGTATATATGAATATATATATATATATATATATATATATATGTATACTATATACATATTTCTTTTGAAAATTTTATAATATATAATATATATATATATATATATATATATATATATATATATTTCTTTCGGTCGATGTAATCGGTTCGTCGACCAGAAACAGTAAGAAGGATAATCGGATTTCGCACGGACGACTGGTGGATATAACAAAAGGTTCCTCCAGACCGAGCAAAATTTATATGAGACCAGGTCGTATTTCTCATTACGCAGAAATAAGTAGTATTCCGTTAATACTACGGACTCTTGCATTTCCTTTGTCTTTATAACTTCCTCATCATTTACTCCCGTCCCCCACCATCCCCATCCCCATCCCCATCCTCATTCCCATCCCCATTCATCCATCCTCTTTCTCCATTTCTTCCCACTTACCACCCGTCCGCTTGCCTGCGCAACCCCTACCTCCCTCCATCCCCCCAGCTCCTTCCTTCACGCGCGAGCTCTGGTTTCCGAGGGTTGGTTCTCATCTTTTGACAAGGTATTCGTCCTCGAACATTCTCTTCGTACCTGAAAAAAAAAAAAAAGAAAGAAAAAACCCCCCAAGAAAAGCTACGCTCTGCAAAGAACAGAAATAGAAAGAAAGAGAAAGGAAGAGAAAGAGATAACGAACGAAGTCTGTAGTCTTTACGATGACTTATAACAGAGCCGATAAGTCCGTCATATCGGATTTCGCCGTGCTCTGTAAAAGCATAGAAGAAGGTTTACGATGTGAAACGCGAGAAACCAAGGGAGGAAGCAAGAAAGAGAGAGAGAGAGAGAGAGAGAGAGAGAAAGAGAGAAAAGGAGAGAGACAGTGAGAGTGAAAGAGAGAGAGAGAAAGAAAAGGAAGTAAAGATTCCTGCCAACGAAATGCAAACTCGCGACTTGTTCATGACTTCTAAGAATTTCTCCTTCTACCTTCGTTAACCGTTATCTTCTAACTTCTGTCTCGTTTCTTTCGCATCATTAATTATTTTCTTTTTTTGATAAGGAAAAAAGAGAGAGAGAGAGAGAGAGTAAATATGATTAGCTACATCTTCTTATGTATTTTTTTATCTCGTATCGATCTTCTCGACGAAACATTATTAGAATGATAATTGAAAGAAAATATAAATGATTTTAATTTAATTTCATAATTCGTATAAATATTAGATTATAGTGAAATGAATAATTAGTAAGTAATTATAATTTTTTTTTTTATAGAAATTATGAGAAAAATGAAAAAATAAAGGAAAAAAGATAGGAATGGAAAAATTATCTGATATAAATCTTATAATATAACTATTGTTATGATAAATAAATATATATATATATATATATATATATATATATATATATGTTTAACTTTACTAATGTAAATTGGTACATCACACGCTTACATGATATATTAATGTAGTTTAATTAGTACACATAGATATTATAATTGTATATTACTAACTTATTTGTGTATGTATTTATGTATGTTGAAATTGAAAATTTTATTTATTCCCATAGGAATAAACAACGTGTACGTCAAAATGACATGTTGTTATTATATATTTGTGTTATAATTATTTTCCTTGTTTATTTCTCGATTCAGTTTCAACAATTTGATTTCGTATACATATATTGTATATTTTGAAAATAATATTTTTCATGTGAAATTCAATCATATCTGATTGTTATTCTTGACTGAATATAAAAAGTGTTACATAAATGGTGACTTAAGAATTCTCAGAAAAAAAAAAAAAAAGAAAAAGAAATATGAAAACACACTAATTATCTACCATCATATCAATGGTTGGTTATCTCATACAGTGCGAAAAATTAAAATTAAAAAGAAGGAAAGAAAAAAAAAAAGAAAAAGAAGAAAAAAGAAAATGAAATTTCTAAAGAAAGAAAAATAATCAAAAGAGATTTCGTTATTTCGGATATTTTTTTTTTCTTTTTGATATAATTAGATTAAAACGAGATTTGGACAAGAGAGTCGACGATGGAATAAAAGACTCTTTTGTTGTTTTGTTGTCCTTGCATCTCTTTGTTACAATAGACGATAGAAATTCACTTTGCATTTGAAGCGAGATAGAAACATTGGTCGATAATAATACGAGTTGTTGTACGTGTCATCGTCTCTTGTATTAATGTTACGAGGCCTACTACGTCTATCCATCGTCATCGTCTTATTCAATTCAACCGGTAATATTACATGTGTACGAGCGTTCGTTGGATTATCGTTTCTTCAGTTACCAAGACGACTTGATACATATTCCTGCCTATTGTTTGTTAAAATAGAAATGCACAGAGAATGCACATTTGTTTTCGCAGAACAAGTCAGAACAAGACGGACATTCTAACTCGAGTCAATTTTGTTCGATATTACGATTGATCTTTTGTTTTTCTCAACTTCACCGTGTACTTGTCAATTCTAGTTGTTAGTTCGAAAGAGAGAGAGAGAGAGAGAGAGAGAGAGAGAGAGAAAAGGACACGCGATATGTTTAACCTTCTATAATAGACATTCACGTCCGTCTATTTTATTTCATTGTTTTGTCACAAAATAGATCTTCGGCATATATTCGCGAAAATTATAATAATTTTATACACGTATATAATATTTAATGTAACAATAGTTATAAAATTTGCATTAGATAATTTTTCTTCTTTTCTTTTTTTTTTTTTTCTTTTTTATTTTTAGACACGACAAAAAATTACGCCTTATTGTTTTCCTTGGGCGACAAAAAAAAAAAGAAGATGAAGAAGAAAAGAGAGAGGGAGAGAGAGATCGATAATTTCAATTAATTAATGATTTTTGGTAATAAATTTTTTTCTCCTTTTGTCATTATAAATTTAATAGCGTCGTTGTTTCATTTGACATCGTATAAAATGACAGAGACAAGAATATAATTTCCTTGATCGAATCATATGAATTTTCGTCTCGAATAAATTTCTCTTTCACGTTAACATATTGTAACGATTACTATTCGGTTGTAACAATCAACGTAAATGTACATATATAAA
Organism: Vespa mandarinia; assembly: GCF_050613455.1. Taxonomy (NCBI): domain Eukaryota; kingdom Metazoa; phylum Arthropoda; class Insecta; order Hymenoptera; family Vespidae; genus Vespa; species Vespa mandarinia. The sequence continues at coordinate 6,353,855 of NC_140812.1, read as the reverse complement.
CGTAATGAACGTAGAATCAGATAGATCAATTTCTCAAATACAATATAATCCAAATCGGCATTGTATTCTCGCGAGAAATTTATTCCGCTTACGAAACGATCGTAGAAACGATCGATGAAAGCGTGGTAGGGATACGTCAAGGGAATCGCAAATGAGAAAAGAAAACGAGAAAACGAAGAAAAAGAAAGAAGGAAAAAGAACGACGACGACGACGACGACGACGACGACGACGATGGAAGCTCGTTTATATCCTTATCGCGTTACGTAAAAAAAAAAAAAAAAAAAAAAAAAAAAAAAAATAAAAAAAAAACAAGAAAAAAAAAATAATCGGACGAAGGGACGTACGGACGGACATACTAAAGGTAACTTAAGTAGTTACGTACGATGAGAAAATTGAAAGAAAATTCGATAGGTTTTTATGACTTATACGTCTAAACACTCTATAATTCATTTCCTTAAATGAAATCGAAACTTTCTGAAGTATTATAAGAGCCAAAGATAGAGAAGAAGGTCGTGAATCAATTTAAAATGAAAATAAAAAGATCTTATATACGTGGTAGGTAGGCTGTAGGAGGAAATGGTTGGTTGAGGGGGATGGGGGAGGGGATGGATTGGGAGTTGCTGGCGTGTCGTGGGACGTAGCTTGGAAAAGATGAAAAATGTGCCCAACGAGAAACGAGGTGCCTTAGGCTACGTGAGAAGTGGATTTCGTTCGAAACGCGAAACTTTTTCAAGAAGGTCATAGAGAAAGATTGAAAGAGAGAAGCGGAGAGGGAGGGAAGAGGGGGAAGAAGGGAGAGAGAGAGAGATAGATGGGCAGACAGAGAGAGAGAAAAGTAGGAGAGAAAAAAGGAGTGATCATATATAGAGGGTGAGAGAGAGAGAGAGAGAGAGAGAGAGATACACGACTACTCACGAGAAAATCGTGTAAAATCGTGGAAAAGTTCGATTGGACTTTCCGCGAAAGTATTTTATCGTTTCCTGTAATTCTCGAGCACGCGAGAAGCTGTTGGCATACTTGGACTGTTACCAGTATGACGCTGGACTTTTCTCGTCACAAACCTAAGAAACTTTTCATCCTTCTTTCGCCTGGTACCATTCGCCAGCTAACGATCTCGCCAAATTTATCTCGGAATCTCACGGCCGAGTAGAAGAGAGACGACAATGAAAACTGGTGCTCTCCTCGTTAGCGTTCCAAGATTTATTCCCATCGAACTGAGAAAAAGATAAGAAAAAGAATTTAAAAAAAAAAAAAACAAAAAAAAAAGAAAAAAAGAAAAAAGAAAAAAGGAAAAAAAAAGGAAAAAGAAATAAAATAAAATAAAAGGAAGAAGAAAAAAAAAGACAAAGAATTAAAAAAGAAATAAAAAGAATCAAAACGAGCCGTATGAAAATTTATTAAGTGATAACAAAACTAATAAATAGATAAAGAAGAGAAATTGATCAATACAGAAAGATAACGTAAAAGAATAAATAATAAACATTAGAGAGAGAGAGAGAGAGAGAGAGAGAGAGAGAGAGAGAGAAAGAGAGAAATAGATAACGTGTGATACAGAAATATGCGATATTATAATAACTATAATATCGCATATTTCTCATGTAAGCGAAATGATTTTAACGTGGTTGAGAGAGGGTATTAGTTTGAAATTTTATCAGTATGCAAAAGGCAAAAGAATAGGATCGTTTATCCGCTAAAGAAATCATGTCAAGTTTTCTTCCTGGACTACGAGAAAGCGAGCGTATGAGCGTTAATTGAAGTTTCTCTGTATTTGGTCACCGTTTTACTGTTTGTTTTCTCTCTCTCTCTCTCTCTCTCTCTCTCTCTCTTCCTCCTTTCTCTCTTTCTTTCTTTCAACGTTCGTGAGAGTCATAAATAAGAAAGCTGTTGTGGCTCTGATGTTGCCTCAAATCGGCCTCGAGACGAACGGTATTGTTGACTCAATCAACGTCACATTTTAAAGGCAGCACTCGAAACGAGCAATTACTTCTCGCCAGTCTTGTTAATGGGCATCATGTATTACCTATTTCATTAATCGAGTGAGTATATGATCGAACTCTTGGGAATTTTATATAATTGATTATTATTATTATTATTATTATTATTATTATTATTGTTTCTCTTTTTGATTTCTTTTTATTCTTTTTGTTCCTTTTTTTTTTCTTTTTTCTTTTCTTTTTTTGGCGCTCAGATATTTTCACGATCTGGCTCAAACGAATAGGTTCATACTACGCCAAGTTCATACTATAATAGTGCGACTATTGTAAGAATTCTGAAGACTATTCTTGCTGTGTTTAATTCTAAACACATTAAGAATACTCTTGCCGTGTTTAATTCTAAACACAATAAGAATAATACTGCCGTGTTTAACTTCGTTTTGGAGCCTGTGCCTGTACGTACTTGTGTTTTTCCTAATGTTTTCAGATAATCGAGTTTAGTTTTTTTCTTATTTTCTTTTTTTTTTTTTTTCGTTGACATTTATTTCTATTGCCAACGACGTATACTTTTTGATCTTTTCTTGATCCTTTTTTGTGACGTTTCTATCATTCGGTATTCCTATTCTTCTTCTTCTTTTTCTTCTTCTTCTTCTTCGTCTTCTTATTATTATTATTGTTTTTGTTGATGTTATTTATATTTAAGGAGCATAAAAAATGAGAGGAATTTAGATACAAGTTCGTGCATTTCGAGTTAGAGAAACGTTGGAATATTCTGGTTTGTTTTTCTTTTTTTTTTTTTCTTTTTTTTTTTCCTTTCTTTTTGTCTTTCTCATATTAAGATATTTTCGATTGTAGCATAAAGTAATTATTAAGAATAAGAAGTAAGAAAAAAGCATGAGTCATTATGCTGTTCTCGAGCAAGCAAGAAAACTTTTTTACAATTTGCATGATACCGTGAGGAGAAAGTTTTACTTGGTCTGAGATTAAGAGGATGATTCAACTGTTTAAAAGTAACTTTTTTACGCTTTATAAAAACCATACATCTCGCAATTTTTAATCGTCGGTAAAAAATGAAAAAAAAGAAAAAAAAGAAAGAAAAGAAAAAAAAGAAAAAAATAAAGAACACTTGTACAAACGTCAAGTAAAAATATATTTTATTTTTTCGTTCTTCGCATGGGCCGTTCTTAAAGATGATCCTGAAGAATTTTTTCTGTTTTCTTTTTTTTTTCTTCTTCTTTTCTTTTTTTTTGATTACCATATGTTTATCTCCTTCGAACATTCGAACATACTGAAAAATAGCAAAGCAAGTTTTTTTTTTCTTTTTTAACGTTCCGATTTAAACATGTATTCCACAATCAACATAATCAACATAATCATTTTTTTTTCTTTTACGTACTTTCTTATTCCTTTTTTTTTTTTTTTAACCATTATATTTCTTTCGTTACTCATGAAAGAGAGACATGTCAGATCTGATATTTGTCGAGGGTAAAAAAAAAAAAAAAAAAAAAAAAAAAAAAAAAAAAAAAAAAAGAAGAAAAAGAAGAAGAAGAACCCAAAATCATTTAATGAGAGTGCCTGTTTGAATTCTTTCTTCTCTCTCTCTCTTTCTTTCTGATTCTTTCTTTTTTTTTCTATCTCTCTCACTCTCTCTTTCTTTTTTTCTCTCTTTCTCTCTCACTCTCTCTTTCTTTTTTTCTCTCTTTCTTTCTCTCTCTTTCTCTCTCTTTTTCTCTTTCTCTTTCTACTCGTGTCAGCAAGAATAAATACGCTATCCCTATCGAGTCGTCTCGTTCGTTAAAGATAACCACGTCTCTTAGTAAAAGGAGTATATAACGAATTTACATAGCCTTTTCTAACCTTTAAGAGGTTTACCACTGAGGTAAGCTTACGTACCTGTCGTTTAATTTATTCTTTGCGGCGGAACACACAAGTGCGCGCTTACATAACGTCGAGTTCAAGTACACTCTGACGTGCATTTAAATGGTCATATCTTCTCGTCATTCCCAGTTTCGCCGAGCGGCCGGAGCGGCCGAGCAGAGGCTACGTCGATCTTTACTCCGGTAGGTCGTGAATCGAATGAATAAACAGGCATTTTATGAAAGTCAAATGGGCACCATATTATTATTACCGATACTCGATTTGTAACTGTAAAAAGAGATATGCTGAATTTTTTTCTTTCGTTTCCTTCTTTCCTTCCTTTTTCTTCTTCTTCCCCCCCCCTTTTTCTTTTTCTCTCTCTTCCGTTTTACTTTTGTTTCGTTTAATATCTCATCCCTGATCATACCCTTTCTCTGTCAAAAATATAATAGAATTTTCTTGTCGTTCGACAATTACGACGAAATTTCACGATGACGATACAAGAAAAATCTGAAATAATGATGATAAACTTTAAATACGAGTGAATTTATTTATTTTGATTAGAACGAAGAATTTTTATTTTTCGCAAATGGATAAAAGGAGTGCCAAAATCCTCGAAATCAAGTGGATTCTCGCTTAAACTTGGAGAAAAGGTCAACGGTTCTCTTAATTACTTCGTTGAGAGATGTAACAGTACCTCATTAGCGAGTCAAGTGTAAACGTCGGGAAATGTACTTACTAATTAGTACGTGAACATTTCAGAGTTGACTTTGGTTCCTTGATTTCTACATGTTATTTCTATGAAATATGTATTATAACAACTATAGTAGTAATATATTAATCGATATTAACATCATATATTAATGATAAGCAATTTTAAATAATATCATAAATAATATCATAAAAATTTTAAATATCACATACATCTTATCAATATTATCATATATTAATGACAAAATCATTAAAGTGAGAATTACCTATTGTGTTCGTAAACACGTAGAAGAAAGAGAGAGAGAGAGGGAGAGAAAGAGAGAGAGAGAGAGAGAGAGAGAGAGAGGTTAAGAGATTGAGAGAGAAAAGAAAGAAGTTAGGTCGTTATTAGAGAAAAAGATGGGATAAAAAAAAACTTTGGGAAACGAAGAAATAGGAAAAGAATGAGAAGGGATGAGAAGGGATGGGAAGGGATGGGAAGGGATGAGAAGGGAAGGAAAGGGAAGATTTTGGTTGATAAAGTATTATCTAAGTCCTAAGTACTGCTACGGGGACGAGCTTCCTTGGCGAATTTTCTGACACGGTAGTCAAGTAAGCGAGCAGTCAGTTAGTCACAGTCGGCATCCATTCTCTCTCTCTCTCTCTCTCTCTCTCTCTCTCTCATTCGTTCATTCTCTCCCATCCGTGAAAACGGATGCATCTCCGACGTCGCCTGATTGCATTTAATGCACGTTTAAATATCCGTCAGCAGACAAGGCCATTAAATCTGACCCGCTTGTTAGCGGGATGCTGCGACTGCAACGAACCATCCGTCCTACTCTCTGTTTCTGTCTCTGTCTCTCTGTCTCTGTCTCTTTCTCTCTCTCTCTCTCTCTCTCTCCTCCTTCTTTCTCTGAATGTTCGCATCTCTATATCTCTATCTGTCTCCGTTTTCGCTCGGTACCACGGTAGCGCCACTTTTACATCCAATGAAAATCGCGTTCCGCGCCTTTTACGAGCGTGGAAACATAAAGGATGGAACTAATGTTTGTCGACTACGACAACTATGGCGACATAGAAGAAACTATATAGTTTTCAGGCGTAACCGATTCAGAAAATATTTTTATTTGTTTATTTTTTATTTTTTTCGCGGAAACGCTCGAACGAGGAATTTTTATTAAAAGTTTTCTTCCTTTTATTTGTTTATTTATTTATTTTTTTATTATTTGTTTATTTATTTATTTTTTTATTATTTGTTTATTTATTTATTTATTTTTTATTTGTTTATTTATTTAGTCGCAGAATATAATCGATCTTTTCCTTTTTTTTTCTTTTAAACGTATCGTGTAATAACGTAACGTTTAAATAATTAGCATAATTAATGTTACGTTTACCAATTAGCATAATTAACGTGACGTTTAATAGTTAGCATGATCTCATATTTTTCCACGACGTAGAAGAGACATACAATGAAATGACTTTATCTTCTTTATTTTCTTTTTCTTCTTTTTAGTCGTTTTTTCTTTTTTTTTTTTGCCATTCTTAAGTAGTCGAATAGATTCACTTAATCGTTCACTTTATTTATCGTTTTAATTTCGCATTTTTCCTTTCTTTTTCCTTCTTTTTTCTTTTCTTGTTTTTTTTTCCTCTTTTTTGTTGGTCGTATATCACGTAAAATTGTAATCAAATGTTTATTTACGTTATTAATGTGAAACCTTTGAGTTAATATCGAATTTAGTAATGGGTTTGGAAGCAAATGTATATATAAAAAAAAAGAAACAAAAAAAAAAAAAAAGAAGAAAAGAAAAGGAATAAAAAATACGGTCATCTCGTTGGCCATCGAACTAGGTCGAAACGTTGGCAATGCCAGAAACAGTTTTCTTGCGTGACGTATCCTCTTTTTCCACGATATACTTCGATCGGCTTCACAGTCTCTCCAACCGTTACGGATTTCGTCGAATTTCCTCTCGAAATAACGATAACAAGCTCGAGCGATTTCTCGGTCGCGTTCCATTTCTATTGAGAAATTCTTATCAAAAGAATGTAGTATATGAATTTTTTTTTTCTATGGTAAAATTTTGTTTTCATAACTTTTTCTTTACTGCATTTTTTTTCTTTCTTTCTTTTTTTTTCTTTCTTTCTTTTTTTTTCTTTCTTTCTTTTTTTTTTTTTTATTACGAATCAAATTAACGGAACGCTTTCATGTATAATTTTTATCAAAATCAAAATGTATAAAATTACATCCAATAAATATGCAAAATTCTGAACAGTTATATACGTGTATATATATATATATATATATATATATATAATAAATGTTTCTTGTATTATTCATATTTTTAATATATTGAAAAAGAAAAAAAATGATTAATGTATAGATATTTCTATGAATTTATTTATTTTCTTTTTTTCCTTCATTCGAGTTCGTTCATTCCACGATGAGTAAAGAAAACTTTGAAAATATGTGTAAAATTATAGTCGATCAATATGCAAAATTCTGAATAGTTACATGTATAACGATTTTTGTATTATCCATATTTTTGATGTATTGAAAATAAAAAACATTATTAATCTATAGATACTTCTATAAATCTTTATATATATATATATATTTCCTTCTTTATCCGAGCTCGTTCACTCTACGATGGTACGCAAACTAATTCTGAATAGTTACATGTATGCCTATGTATATATATATATATATATATACCTATATATCTATATATACCTATATATCTATATATACCAACACATATACACACATATATATATACACAAACGATAAACGATTGTTGTATTATTCATATTTTTGATGTATTAAAAATAAAAAATATTATTAATCTATAAATATTTTTATAAATCTTTTATTTATATATACATATATATATATATATATATATATATATATATATATATATATATTTCCACTTTCATCCAAGCTCGTTCACTTGACGATGGAACGCAAACTTTGAAAATAAAGTTGCATGAGCGTACGCATATAGGAGATAAGAGAATCGCGACATTGGTTTTATTGCGGACAGTAGGGGAAGATAAAAGAGACCCAGAAGGAAATGTGAAAAGTTTCGTGACGTAAGCCATGGCAATGCTTCACCGGATGGGAACTTCTATAAGCGAGAGAGAGAATCTTCTTATGAGTATGAAGCGACACGTAGATACGCATTTATGAGTCGCCATTACTCAGGTATTTCTATCTTGATTTTTTTTTTCTTCTTTTCTTTTCCTTCTTTTTTTCTTTTTTTTTTCCTTTTCCCCTTTTCTCCCTTTTTCCTCCCCGTTCTTCCTTCTTTCCACGTTAGAAATTCTTCGGAATATAAATACAGATGACATCAGAAATAGCAACAATTTTTTACCGCGAAAAATCTTTCGTTTTTTTTTTTATTTCATTCATTTCCATTGATTCAATTCATTTTTATTCATTTCCTTTCATTCATTTCCCTTTCGTTCAATTCGTTTTATTCATTTCATTTTAATCACAACACTTTCATTAATTTTATTCGATTCATTGATTCAATCGTTTCATCTTAATAATAAAAAAGATTCTTTTTTTATCGATTTCATTTCATTTCATTTTATTGAATTGATTTATTTTATTTCGTTTTGATATTATCTTATTTCTCGTTTCGATCCCTTCCTCGAGATTTATGAAAACATTTAATTGTTCGATTTTTTTCAGAACTCTTTTCCTTTCTCATTTTTGTATAATCGAAAACATTCATTACTCATAATACGATTCCATCGTAAATCTTTCTCCAAGAGAATTATACGTATAATTATAGGAATAGTTATACGTATACTGGGTTTAAAAGGTGAAACTGTAAATGCTTATATTTATCGTTTCGATCGAAATATGCTGAATAGAAGAACAAGAGGGAGCTCCTCAAAGTATATTTTCAACCAGTGGACAACGAGTGGTAATAATTTGAGAAACTAGATCGTTCAGACCGCATTCGTTTGCGACAAACATCAGGCATGGCATCTAAGATTATTCCGATTTGTCCCACTTTAATCTTGAGCCAGTTCTCACACACACACACATACACACACACACACACACTTTTTTCTCTCTCCTTTGGCATGAAAAGCCGAGGTTAAACGAAGTGTAGAAGTCACAAGTTGGTATAATTGCACTTGAAACTTTCGTCTTTTTTTAACAGTACGAACTTCTCCATTTTTATTCTCTCTCTTTCTCTCTCTCTCTCTCTCTCTATCTCTCTCTCTCTCTCATTTCACTTTTTCAATATTTTTTTAAATGTAAAAGTCGTTTCACTTTTAAATTTATGAGATTCTCGAAAAGCAATGGTTTTGGATCTCGAAGCTGCACAATCTCAAGCTTTAAACCGATGACAACGGAGTCACTCGTAAACGAGGAGAAAACTACGTAGAAATAATAAAATAGTAACGTTAAGAATTAGAGAGAGAGAGAAAGGGAGAGAGAGAGAGGGAGAGAGAGAGAGAGAAAAAGAGTATATAAATCTTTCGTTCGACGTTAAGCTCTGTTTTTTCTACGTTCTGCTTTTATTTCATTTGATGGAACGATAAATTTAGAGAAATTTTCAGAAATCTCGTAAACACGCACTGAGACACATTTTTAATGCACTTATCGTTTATTTCGTAAACGCTTTGTTCGTTCTGAAAATACATACGCCTGTATGTATGTATGTATGTATGTATAAATATATGTATCTATGTATGTACGTACGTATGTACGTACGTTCGGGCGGATGGAAAGCTTTTACGTGTTTTTTTTTTTTTCACTTTTGTCAACGTTACAATACGTCATGGTAGAGTTTGATGTATGTATGCGTGTTCTTCGAAAAAAATAAATAGAAAAAAATAATATTTAAAAAAAAGAAAAAAAGAAAGGAAAGAAGAAAATAAAAATAGATCCTTCTCAAATTGATTAACCAAGCTGAATATTATTTTTACGATCGATCATATATATATATATATATATATATATATATATATAAATGATAAATAAAACTTCGTATAAGATAACTTACAAATTGATAGAAAAAAAAAGAAAAAAATAAACGAAAAACAAAATACGTTTTCGATCTTCCTTACTCAAGGTGTAATTTTTTTCCCTTTTTCTTTTTCCCCCTTTTTTTCTTCAAGTTAGAAATTATTTCTACTAAGATCAATATCATCAACGAGCTTACGTAAAATAATAAAATAAAATAATAAACTCACTTAAATCTTTCTCATTTACCGAGGAGCAATTCCTTTTCTTTTTTCTCCTTTCTCTATTTTTCTCTTTTTACTTTTGTCTTTTTTTCATTTTTTCAAATCAAAAATTAACTTTACGATTGATCATCAATGTCTTATTTTTTCCTTCCTCGTTTTTTTTTTTTACGTTCGAGTGAAAAAAAAAATGAACAGATGAAAAAAAGTAAATCACAATCATTTCCTTGCGTCGATAAAAAAATTTTTGTTTCTCTTTTTTTGTTTATCGAGAGTTAAATATTCTTTAATGGTCAACTAATAATCATTAAAGGAGACAAAAAGTTCGTTCGAGTATCGCTCGAGTATTTGTCAAGATGCGGTAAAGTAAAATTTTCTATTACGTATGGCACTAGGGACCGATTCTAATTCCAGGAGAAATCGTATCCTCCGTTGTATTCTCCCTTTCTCGTTTCTCCATTTACCTTTCGATAATGGAAGCGAAAGTGAAATACCGCTGGCCGCGGGACTGTTTAAGGATTCTCGGCATGTACGATCATCGTGATTTGTCGATCGGCTGCCTTCTGGGAATGCCCGGAACCACCACCGACACACTCATGGAAACGCGTCGTTGTATCTTGCCAAACGTGGAATTCGAAGAATCGAATGTTAAATTCATTCACAGCGTCGACACCTCGTCGTTTGCCTAATTAAAAATAATTAATTGTTCGACGTTAATGTTATGCGACTACTTCAATCAACACGTACATTTCTTCTTCATTTAACATTCTCTATCGTCTTAAAATACGATACGATTTTATTTTCTTTATTTGACTAATGATTTAGATCATTATCGTCCTTGATATCGATTGAAAATATTTTTATTATACTTTTTAAAATTATTCGTAAAATAATTCTTTAATAATCTTAATTCTTCTATACAATTCTTTAATAATCTTATTTAATAGCTTTTATAAAATGATTTCATAATATGAATTGATTAATTATTATTTAATTATTATCACGATTTTATTTAACAAAAGTTAATTTCGTTATTAATAATTTTGTATACTCTTGAGATTGTTTACGAAAACAAAGCTTCTTCGCGATTTTCGTAGGAGAAATTTGTTCTCTTGCGCAACAGTATAATTCATGATTCTTAACAACCATTTCTCTCTCTCTCTCTCTCTCTCTCTCTCTCTCTCTCTTCCTTTTTTCAAAAAATAGATAAGGTTTCTATAGTTGATACTTCGTTCTTTATTGATTCTTGTTAATCGATTTAATTTTAAATTGAAATCGATCGAATTATTACGAAAATCTTGATGTAACGTAGGAATGAATTAACAGACATAGAGATTTTGATAATTCGAAGCAAATAATATTATTTTTTGATGGAAAAGAAAGAAAAAGAGATTATCATTATTTGAGCTTTTCAAAATGCATTTATTATTATATTCTTTAAAAATATGGTGATTTTGAAACTTGAAATTAATGAAAAATTGAAATAATTCAAAAAAGGAGAGAACGCTATTGAACAACCCTATTTCTCTCTCTCTCTCTCTCTTTTTCTTTCTTTTTCTCTTTCTCTTGTTCAGTTTTAAATTTAATTAGTGAATATAAAATTTTAATGAGGATTACAACAGGGATATAATTTCGGCTGCGAATATAATAAAATTAGTTCAACTCTTTTGGTTTCACTAACTCTGAAATTTCATCTTCGCGTTTCCTTCCATGACGAAACGCGAGATAAAGAAAGGAATAAATTTTCTTTTTGAAATTATATTTTGTATGTATGTAAGTACTGTACAAAAAATTCTACAAAAAATATATTTTCCGGCTAAGAATGAGATAACACAAGATTAGAATTAAAATAAGATAAACAATTTACTTTAAATGCTCTTTCATTTTTCTTAATTATATCTACATCTATTTATCGCAATTAATACACTCGAATAAAGAGAGTGCTTAAATGGGGAAAAAAATATAGCTTTTACGTTCTCTCAGATGTTAGAACATTTTATTGTCGTCGAACACGAAGTGGAACGTGAAACTTTTTAATTGACGATGCCGCTAGAAAATCACTGCGAACGAGGCATCCATTTTGTTGTTATTTCGTTGAAATAACAGCTTCGTATGTATGTACTACATATATATATATATATATATATGTAATACATATATGTGTGTATTGCGCAACGTAACGCGATCGGAAAATTGGAAAAATAATTTGAAGTTCGCTTTGTTCGCCCATTGGACAGCGCGTAAAACATTTTGACAGATCGATTATAAGAATCGTTCTGCACGCCGAGTCTCGCGAAGCGTTACGGGTTCGCTTTTTTAAGATTGAGAGTATGAAGGAAGCAATTTCTCTCTCTCTCTCTCTCTCTCTCTCTCTCTCTCTCTCTCTCTTTCCCTCTCTGTTTCGGTCTGTCCTTTCATTCACATATAACTCGATTCTTTATGAATCGAACGAAATTACATCCTGATCGCAAGCGGTACTTTGTTGCTATCGTTTCGAAAATTTGATTTAAAATGAGTACAATATATATATATATATATATATATATATATATATATATTCATACTTACATACATAAATAAAAGGAATAATAATTAGTTTTCAACAGTTCAAGTATTATAACATTTGAAATATTAATCATAAAAAATATATTAACATATACGTGCGTACTTATTATTATATTTGTTTACATAAATTGTGTTTTTTAAAAAAACACTATCTAATGATTATTTATGTAAGAGATGAAATTTGAATTATATCAACAGGATTAGAAAGAATTTTTTTATAAGATAGCTTTTTTATAAGGAGAAAGTAAAGAGAGAATGTTTATAAAGTTGAAGAATCTAATTTATATAAAAGTTTTCAAATTTTAAAAGCAAAACTTTGTAAGCGACGTTAGGGACTTCAAGATCTTGTTTTTCTTTAAACTGTCCTACAAGGTACGTTTATTCGAGTTTTAATCTCCCTCGCTCTCTTCCTCCCTACTTACTCTCTCTCTCTCTCTCTCTCTCTCTCTCTCCTTCTCTCTCTCCCTCTCTCTTTCTCTCTCATTTTCATTCTCTCACTGTTACTCTCATCGAACATCTCAGCAATATTTTAAAGATAACAAAAGCTGAACTTCAAATATATACAAAATATTCTTTTTGTTGCATTAACCGATCATAAATTATTGCGCTATCCTTACCGCCCCACTTTATCGACGTTCTACGAAAAGATAAGAAGAGTAGCAAGTTCTATTTTCCGTGCTAAAATCGAAGCTTCTTATCAAATCCCCGAAGTCCCTTGAAGTGATAGTTTCAGATACTGTATATCGCGAATCGAACACCATCCGAGATACCGGAAGAAACTTTCTTCTCTCAGCTTCTAGAGATAGAATTTAGACGGTAGGAAGGAAGAGAGAGAGAGAGAGAGAGAGAGAGAGAGAGAGAGAGAGAGAGAGAGAGAGAGAGAGAGAGAATATGGCTACCGATCGAAGCGTAAAGGGCGAGAGATAACGAGGGTGGACTTTAACGATTCTGAACAAAAAGTAGAGAGAGTGGATAGTAATGGGGAAGAGGAGTCGGACAGAGGGGAAAAAAAAAGCGAATAACATTACTTGGGGCATTTTACCGACTCTTTAAATTGCTTCCTTGTTGTTTGTACAACTATTGCCTTTAGCATTCAATTATTATAGTACGATTAGGTATGTATTAGAAAAAAAAAAAAGAAGAAAAGAAAAAAGTAAAAAGGAAGATGTTCAAAAGAGATCTATATTAATTCTACGATTACAATAGGAATTTTACCAATTGTTATAAGCCAATGCGATAAATCGGATTTTATTGTTTTGTAATTGAAGTTTGAGCTTTTACTTTATTCTTATTTTTTTGTTACTTAATCAACAAACTAAGATCCAAATGATAATGGCAAACAAGGGGCATCGATTTTCTCCCGATCTTTGCATTGTTTTCACGAGTCACGATTATTTTCGAAAAGCAATTCTCCGGGGCAAAGGTGAGCCTTCTGTAATCTGATTTAGGAAGTATTCGCTAGAGATAGGAGAGAAGAGAAAAAGAATATATATATATATATATATATGTATATATATATATATACATAGTAAAAGAGAAAAAGAAAAGGAGAGAGAGAGAGAGAGAGAACTGAAATAGGCTTAACAAGAGAAGACTTGGAAAGCCGATAAGCAGGCACATAGTAAAAGTGTACGAGTGCGAGAGACATAGATAGATAGAGAGAGTTCGCTTTCATCGACTCAGACGTAGTCATCAGCTGAATTGCTTTCTTTTTGTCACGAAGCACTGGATACGTTTGTGAAGAAAGAGAGAGAGAGAGAGAGAGAGAGAGAGAGAGAGAGAGAGATCATCAGATAGATATCATCTTTTTCGTTGAATGATAGTCGATAGTGTAGGTTGGCAGTAAGTTCATGCGTAATAAACTCTCATGGTCGAGATTCATGGGGTTCTGATAAACTGAGTTTCTTTATGATTTTCTCTCTCTCTTTCTCTCTTTCTCTCAAATGAATACGAATACTTTCACATTTTGTTTTTCTTCTACTTAATCAATTATTGTTTTACTTTCTATGTTATACTTAAACCATTATCCCTATTATTATCAAAGTTATAGAAGATGTATTTGATTTAATGGTAATTCGTTCGTATTTTATAAATATCTTAAAATTTTTTTGTTCTCATATATATGTGTATATATATATATATATATATTTGTTTGTTATTATTGAAGGAATACGTACAGTATATTGTTTATTCAAGTATGATTGTTTGCCTGAGAAATCTTTTCGATCTGTAGATATTGTTTGTCAATATTTGTTTAACTCTACATTTATACGTATATGTAGCTTTCATTATTCAGTGGGACTAGTTATAGATCGTAGTAGATTAATGTTGATTCGTTTAACAATTATTGAATATATAGAATGAAGAATTTAGAAAGTGGAATAAGAAAGGAAAAAGAAGAAAAAAAAAAAGAGAAAGAAAGAAAGAAAGAAGAAAAGAAAAATATTAATGAGAAAAAAATCTTGAACATTTGTATAAAAAAAAAAAAAAAAAAAAAAAAAAAGAAAAAGAAAAAACATATGAAAATATTATTATCCATTAATTTCTATGTCAAATGAAAACGACGACACATTTCAACATCACTACAGTTTTTAACGTATCGATGTTATACGAAAGTAATAAGCTGTCTCAAAGATCGGATAGCTATTTCGATAAAAAAAATTCGCAGACGGTATTCCCATTCAATTGAACGGTCTTCTTATCGTTTTCATATATATACATGTACGCACCACAAACAGAGAGATATACGTACATACATACATACGTAAATACATACGTAAATACATACTACATATTGCTCTACATATTACACTACATATTACATACATAAATATATACATGCATATGTACATACATATATAGCGCACAGACACACAACATACATAATATAGTTATAGAAAAAAAAAAAAAAAAAAGAAAAAAAACAAAGGAAATGAAAATAAATATCGTTCGATTTAGAAAGAAATAAATATTGAAGAAAAGATTCGCCTTGACAAACGACATACACAAGAGAATCGTGTTGGCAACAGGCATTTAAATAAACTGCCGGCCAGTTGGATAGTTTCTGAACTGTTTCTGCTAGCTTTTCTCTTATCTCATTCAACGATGTCCCAGGTTACCAACTGCAATAGTCATCCTCGTGAAAAGTAAACCATATTATTTGTCATGAGCCAGTCTATCTTCCTCATACCCTTCCTTTCTCTCTCTCTCTCTCTCTCTCTCTCTCTCGCTCTTCCTATTTCGTGGAACTTCATGAAAAGTCCGTCGTCTCGCGATCAAAATATATGAAACTTGTACGTGTATGTACGAGTAAGTGAATATATATATATATCCGCCACGAGTCAGTGACTGTAATATATTTATTATGAATTAACTAAAGTACGGTAAATACCTGAAAATTATTTATTTTAATGTAATTTCATAAACGTTTTAATACTTATTAAATGTACGATGTAATTATCAGTCTGACGCTAGATAAATTAATATAATTTTATATAATAAATTAAATATATTACCATCTTCAATTTTAACAATTGATTGGTCAATTTTATTCATTACTTTTTGCTTCTTTTTTAAGATATATATTAAAAAATAAATAAATAAATAAATAAATAAATAAATAAATAAATAAATAAATAAGAAAAAGAAAGAAAACATTTATTAATATAAATTTTTATTATCATCAATAATGGTATACTTATCTAACTCTTTTTTCAATTAATGTTACATAATCTTATTAGAACCTCTATGTGAACGTGTATATATGTATATATACGCTTATCCATTTTTATAAATGTACTTGTACAGGAATGTGTAGAGATGCGTGTTTGCGTGTGTATGTGTGTGTGTATCTATGGTTTTCTCGAGGTCACTGCTCGCAGAAAAGCTATAGAAGAGAGGAACGAGAGCGGAGAAAGCAGAGGGATGCTTGCATTGAATCTCGCAAAAGTGAAGTGAAGGAACACGTCGATTGCAGGCCGCCGGCTGCAAGAGTCATCTCCATGCACGGAAGCAAGGTGCATCGCACGAAAGAGGAAACATAATATCTTCCTTCGTTGTAGAGTCTAGGAAAATGGAGAATAAAAACGTATTGGGAGAATAGAGATTTGAATGGAATCAAATTCTTTTTTTTCTTTTTTTTTTTTCTTTTTTCTTTTTTTTGATTGAATCTTTTAAGTTCTAATACACGTAAAAATAGAAATTCCTGAGAAATATGTCATCGTAATGATCGACTCTAAATCGATCATTATACGATGATCAATACGATATGCTGCAATAAATGTTATAAAATAAAATAATAAAAGTAATATATGTAGGGCAAAACGTTTTGTAAGAATTATTAAAAAATGTAATTTATTTGAAAATATTGTTAGATTAATATTCGTATGTATTTAAAATATAAAATTAAATCAATTTGATTGTTTATTTATATACGAGTGATACAGATCGTGTAATAAATGATAGCAACTCTTTTACTTTTTTCCTCTTTTTTCTTCTTTTTTTTTTCTTTCTTTTCGTTTTTTTTTTTTCAACGCTACATCTATTGCAAATACAATTAGATAATAATAATTCACGGTGTATTGTTTCGAATAATTTTATAAAATCAAGTAAATTGGATGGATGGATATACATTAAAAAAAAAAAAAAAAAAAGAAAATGAAATTCTTTTTACGAATCCTATTCATATACAAAATATACAAAATCATTTCTCGAGTTTTGTTCATAAGGACGGCTGCGTATGCAAATTCGTGTTGGTTCCCAACACATTTCTTCGATCGACAAAATATCTTGTAATACTTTTCTTAGTATTACGCTGACAAAGATCGTACACCACGGGCGCTTAAATTCCCTCGATCGGATCATGTATTATTTCTCTTCGAATTACGATGGTATTTCGAGAATACGAGTATCCGATCGTGATCGAAATAAAATCAGAAAAGAAATGTGAAAAAAATCGATGTAGAGAATGATGATGGGAGGAGGAGGAAGAGGGGGGGGGTGAGAGGGCAGTTAAAAAATAAAGTAAAATGCGTCGATTCAATCGCATATCTTGGCACATAAGAGTTATGTTACACACAAATGGACACACACCACTAACCACACGCATACACACACACATCACACGTTACTACATCGCATTTAAACAACGCACATGCGCACACGTACGGAAATGTGGATATGAACGTGACGTATGGCAACCACGTTCGGATACGACGTTTTAATATAAATTAAAGTCGGCTTTAAACTCAGCACGCGCGCGCGCACGAGAGAGAGAAAGGGAGAGAGAGAGAGAGAGAGAGAGAGAGAGAGAGAGAGAGAGAGATATGTACAACGAAATAAAAGTGGCAAGTTTAAACGCAATTATCGGTCAGTGGCGAGAAATGCATGCTGTGCTGCATGCTGCCTTTTTCGTTGAAAAGTGGTGAGGGAGAGAGAGAGAGAGAGAGAGAGAGAGAGAGAGAGAGAGTGAGAGAGAGAGAAGTGAAAAGAGTGAGGGGGAAGTCTAAAGTTTGACATACGTTAACCTTCGGAGTTCTGTATTAAACATATGTATTTATCCATATTGAAATTTTTTTATATCAATATTATGCAGAATTGGTATGCACGATGGTATGGTGGTTAACTTTAATTAGAATTAATTAAAATATATTGATATATTAATTAGAATATATTAAAATATATTAATTAGAATTAATATATTTTGGTAAGTGTAAATTTTTTTAAAACGTTTCGATAGCGGACGTTCTAATAAAATCTACGAAAATGACGAAAATTGGGAGTCTCGCTGCTCGATTTTCTGAAAAAAAAAAAAAAATAAATAAATAAAAAAAATAAAAAAAATAGTCGATAAGTTAGCTTAGAAGTTTCATGATAATGCAACTTCTAAGCTAAGTATAATTTTAAGTATAATTTTATCTTTCTTTTTCTTCTTTCTTTCTTTCTACCTTTTCTTTTGTCCATTTTTCTTTTCTTTTTTTCGTTTCTTTTTAATTCTTTTTAATCGAAATAACAACCCCCGCGATACTTTCACGAAAAACTCTGGAAAAGTTACTTGTTTTTTTACTTCTTCCCTTTTTTTTTTTTTTTGTTTTTTGCTTTTAGTATTTTACGATGAAGAATAATGAAATAATTTTCGTGCAATGATAAAAGTTTCTTTTTCATAGAATAATTTTAAAAAATCTATTATATATGTAAATTCACATCCAGACTTTCAAACCATTAATAATCATTTCAAACCAAATCATAACCATTTCGATCAATCATATACCGATGTATATTACATTTTTAAGAAAATTGAAATGATTTACAAGAAAATTAAAGTGATCATAGAACCCTAAGATCTAATTTTTGTCTATTTTATGTATATATATATATATATATATATATATATATATATATATATTTTCACCATTCGTAGATCTACTTTTCACGTGCATATGAATCGAAATAGGAGAAAACAAGAAATATGAACATTAGTCGATGATGTGGCACATTGCGAAGATACAAGATATCTGCTTGCAAAAATAACTAGAACGTGAGAAAGAGAGATAGCATATTCATTTCTCTCTCTCTCTCTCTCTCTCTCTCTCTCTCTCTCTTTCATACACATTACTATTCCTCAAGCTACCGTTGCAAAAGGTATCAGCATGTCGTGCTGGAGCGTTCTACCTTTCCTAAATCACAACGTGAACATGTATGTATGTATGTATTTACATGCACATATAGGGTGTTTTCTTTATCTCATAATGTTGGAATATCTCATGAGAGATTGAATCTATCAAAAATATGATTTTACAAATGTTGTTTCGTATCAAAGAGGGACATTACATCGAGGCTAAATTATTTCTTTTTTTATAGTTCGAATTGTGAGGAAAAATTTCAAAGTCGACTTTATTTTTTCTTCTAATGAAAACATGTATATGTATATATTAAGACGAATTCATAATATTTAAAATATTTAGAATACTTTACATGATACCTTTAGGCGAGAAAAAGAAAATTCATAAAAATTTGAGCTATTGAAGCCAAGTCAAATAATTATCGAATCATTTTGTTTATCAAATTAAACGATCTAAAATGTTCGCACACGCATTAACTCGTGTACACTCATGTTCGTGCAAGCGCGTAAACGCATTGATGGATTGTAATATTTGTCATGTCGAAACCATTATTATTTCGCGTTTAAATAATTTCTGAAAAGAAAGAAGAAAAGAGGATGAAAAAAAAAAAGTAATAGTTTGCACCATACGATGTTTCGGTCAAACAATATTTGTAAATAAAAATAATTTTTTTTATAAATTCACTCTCACGAAATATTTCAACATTGTGAGTTAAAAAAATCACCCTCTATATATGTATATATATATATATATATATATATATATATATATATATATGTAGATATATATATACGTTTGATTCTAATATATACATGTGAGTAGTCATGTTTGTGTTCGTTCGCCGTCGCATGTGGAACTTGTCATTAATGATTCTCTCTCTCTCTCTCTCTTTCTGTTTCTCTCTTTCTATCTTCGTCCCTCCCTTTCTAATCCTGTAACTACGAGAGAAACCCTCTAATATGAACATATTCCGCCATTTTATACATTACTGATATTTGCCGACATGAACACGACCACCCCACTATCGTCGTTCCATGATCGTTCTTGTGATAAAATGTCCCATCAGAGAAATAATTAAATTCCTTCGCTCTTATTCGCGCTATCCATCTTCCTTTTTATTTTATATTTGTCTTTGTTCTTTCTATTTTCAAAATTTACTGATATTTTGCAGTGATATTGAAATAATTCTTTTTTGATGTTCCCAAGCATTCTTTTTGTTAATTATATAAAAAAATTAATATATATATATATATATATATATATATATACATATACACATATACACATAGCTTTATCTATAAGTCAGTTGACAAAAATGTATTATTATTGTAAACAGATTCAATTTAAACTTTCATTCCTTAAATAGATAATATTAAATACGGTCTTACCCATAGATCTTATTTCCGTATTGAAAATTCATTGAAAATGAAGGAAGACATTTAATATATGTTAGAAATATTTTATTTCAATTTTTAAATGTTATCTGTATTGGTTTAACTTTTTGTTCGTAATAATAATAGTAACAATAATAATAATAATAATTTTCTAATTTTTAATTATTATTATTATTTTTTTTCTTTTTTTTTCTATCAATTGACTTATGTACCATCCTATGTATTACAGTTGTTAAGGTTTGAAGATTTCAAACTTGTGTAGACTCCGATTAATTGCAATACTTAGTTTAATCCTTCTTTTCATTAATATAGATAGTTATACTGTTTAGGTTTATTTTTTTTCAATATTTCTATTGACATAAAATTTATTAACATTTGCAATAATAAATTTTATCGCATAAGAATGATGTAGCTTCTTTTATTAGTATGTTTAAAATTTTCATAAATTTTATTTGGAGTTGATTGGCAAACGTGTTACGATTTTCTTCGAGTAATAAAAGTTAGAATTAAAAAAATACAAAATAAGAAAAAAAAAACAAAATAAAGAAGGAGAGGGAGAGAGATGGAGAGATTGAATACGATAAGAATTTTATGTTGAACTGGATCGGGTTCGTTTGAATGAATTGATATCTACTACTCTCTGTCTCTTTTTATTTAATGAAAGCTATCGAACGTTTTCTATTGACATTTGCTTATCGATTCTCATTATTATCGGAATTACGGTATACCGCTGTTATGTATTAATGTTAATAACACAGCTTATACCGATCAGCCATTGGCGAATTGAGAAACGTTTCGGCGAAATGAGAAAACTTCAATCAAATACATTTTAAAGCTTACTTTCGTCATAAGCCCATAGATCTGGGTCATTGGTGAATTATTTAATAACAACGTATAAACGTGTTAAAACATCAATTTTTTATTTTTTTTTTTTTTTTGTAATTTCCTGTCTTTCAGCATGGTCAAACTTATCGTTCCTTTTAAAAGCTGAAGTAGTGTTTTTTTTTTTTTTATGTGAATATATTTTTTTTTTAACGCAAATATATATATATATATATATTTAAAAGTTTAATTTATTTTATTATCATTTATTGATATTATAATAAATATTTTTTTTTATACAACTTAAAGAAAGATACTATAGAAAAATTATTATTAAATCAAGATCGTATAATACACTCATTGCATTGTAATTATTTATTTATTTATTTTTTTTCTTTTTTTTTCATTTACTCTCTGTCCCAATTATGATTTATTTATAATAATTTTAATATCTCCTATACGTATGTTATATATAGTTTGCAAACAATTTTTTAATGAAATCGTCCTAACTAATTTGTTTCATTAACTAAATGAAGTGTCATTGTGTCTGAGATGGCTCAAAATTTCTAGAGAAAAATACTATCGTCACGTTCAGCTGTGACCTTTCCTAATGTTAATTTTTAATTAATTAAATCGACCAAAGAAAAAAGAAAAAAAAAAAAATAAATAAAAATAAAAAGAAAAAATATTTCAACCAAATGATTTAACTATACGAATGTCTCGTAATTCGTTCGTTTGTTGGTAAAAGAAGTTATGTGATTAATAATAATAATAATAATAATAATAATAATAATAAAAAAGGAGAAAAAGTAAAAAAGAAAGAAAATAAACGAGATGATAAAAATAAATAAGATATTAGTATGAATTAATTACAATACGTGTGGATTCGATGAACGAAATAAAAACAATGTCTATTAAAAATCTATTTAGAAAGATAAAAAAAAAAGAAAGAAAAGAAAAATAAAAGAAAAAACTTAGATACAACATTCGGCACGTAATCGTATAAATGCAAAGTGAAAAGTAAAGTGTGTATGCGTAGAAAAAGGACAACTCCACAAAAGTAAACTTTTCCATTTAGGAAAAACCAAGGTTGAAAAAGTTTGGTAGGATGGACGACGACAAAGGAGAAAGAGAAAGAGGAAGAATAAGAATAAAAATAAGAAGAGGAGGAAGAAGAAGAAAAAAAGAAAACGTGGCGAAAAGTATGTCGCTAGTGTTGTCAACGGATCTTTCCTTTTCACTTGGACACATTCTCGCTAGAACATTGAATAACACCAAAAGCTAAGGGGTGTGTGTGTGTGTGTGAGAGAGAGAGAGAGAGAGAGAGAGAGAATTTCGACTTCTCGAAGGCATCACGTCGCAACAACGTACTATCATCTGAACTTTCCATTAAAACTTCAAGTGTCTATTGTCCAGCAAACTTAAAACTCGACCGCAACATAAAAAACAAATAATTTTCAACGAATGTTTTTGTGTTATCATCATCTTTACGAATATATCATGATTCGTTCTTAAACACGATATAAAGAAATTTCAAAGTTGGAGTAGTTCTTTTTTATTTTTTTTTTCTTTTTTTTTTTCTTTTTTTTTTTTACTGTAAATATATTCTTCTTTACTTAAATATATATATATATATATATATATATATATATATATATATATATATATTTCTTTTTCTATCAATACAATACATTGTTATCGATCAATGTTCAGAACTTTATACATGCATATATATATATATATATATATATATATATTCTTATGTAGTTATATTTTATAGAAAATTTTTTTTCAGTAAAAATTTTTAGTAGATATTTTAAAATAAATTTTTTTTTTCTCTTCTTTCAAAAATCTTCAGTAAACGTTTTAAGTAAAATGTTTTTCTATATTCTTTTTTTAGTAAAAAATTTTTAATAAACAAACCTCAAGTAAAACTTTTTCTTATGTTTATTTTATAATAAAAATATTTAGACAAACATTTTAAATAACAGATTTCTTTATATTTTTTTTCGTAAACATTTTTATTAAATATTTTAAATATAGATAAAACATTTTCATACATTTTTTTAAAATAAATACTTGTATTAAAAATTTTTTTCAAGTAAAACATTTCGTCATATATATATGTATATATATATTTATTAATTATTTATTTTCATACTTAATGTAATATTTTTATAAGATATTTTTTTTTAATCCGAATTATAACAAAATAAAATCTTTAAAAAGCTCGATGTTGGAGATTCACAATTGTTTAATACACCTCACTTAACTCGATTCTCTGACGAGGAAAATATTAAATAAAGTCAATCAGGGTTGGTCCAAATACTGTCATAGGCCGTGAAGCGAGATCATCATTGTTCCCGATGATTTTATTAACGGGTCAAGGCCCTTACTCTTTTCAAAGTTTAGAGAGTGTTAAATACTAAACCGAGCCATTCGGTAAATTTTCGTCGTGTAATGAAGTTAAAGCTGACGTACGTACGTACTTTAATACTCTCTCAGATATTTTATCACGGAATTTTTAACGTCGAACTCCATTTTTTTTCCTTCGTATTTTCTTGTAACAACCTTGTTTCTCGATTGAACGTTAATTTTTATTCGTCGGAGAGAACTTTTTTATAAATTTTTTTTTTCTTTTCACGTCGACGTGATTTTTTTCTTCATTAATTAAACAACTTGTTTTTACAACGAACGACATCGTAATGTCAATTATAAAAAGATAATTTATTCATTAATGAAAAAAAAGATAAAGATTATATTTAATTGAACGAATCAATCATTCTTATTAATTATTGTATAACAGTTAAATCGTGTACCGATTGGTTCTAATCAGTCATTTTAATGATTAATTTCATTGATTTCCTTTTTCGTTATTCGATGTCAAGTGTCTTAGATCGAATTTTTTTTTTTTTTTTTTTTTTTTTTTTTGAAAAAACTGTTGATTGGAATTGAAAATCAGATTATAAAGATCGAACATTGCATGCCAATTGTATAATGGTATGACAAAAGAATCGTGCCAGCTGTCGAGCTTATGACGCTTATATCTTCGTCATCGAACTGGTAATATCGTAATAGTCGATGATGGAACACTCGGCTCGGGTCAATTGAAAAAATAACGTAAAACCGCACTGACCGCGACGTGATTGTGCAAATCGTTAGGAAACTTTATAACGTAAATTAAAATCTGGAAAAATAATATCTAGTATTATATGAAAACTGGGGAAATTGCAATATATACAATATATAAAATACTATTGAATATATATATATATATATATATATATATATATATGTACATAATATCGAACATATATATATATATATATATATATATATATATATATATATTTGTGCGTAACGAATTTCACAATAAATGAATTTTTCAAACAATACAAACAATTGTTTAGAGTTTTAACTATCACGGCTATTATTTTTTATGTATTATTTCCAACTAAATAATTTCTATTATTTCTTGTTCTCTTTTTACTTTTTTCTTTTTTCTTTATTTTTTTTTTCTTTCTTTCTTTCTTTCTTTCGAAACAAAATAATCGCAAAACACCGCCAACCGAGTTTTATCTTAATATGAACATTTTAAATTACAAAAAATGAACGAAGAAATGCAATTATCATCGCAATCTTTCTCATTTTGCGTACTACATTTTTTTTTCTTCTATTTTTACAATCAAGAAGATATTACGAACTTAGAAAAATATTTTAACTGTGCGAAAAGCGAAGCTTTTTTTTCAGTTTAATAATTCATCATCTGTCAGCAAACTGTCGTTCGAATTCTCTCTCTCTCTCTCTCTCTCTCTCTCTCTCTCTCTTCTTCTCTCCTTTTCTCTCTTTTCTTTTTTATCTTTATATAGTAGTATACCACATGAGACAAGAAAATATAGGAAAAATCAAGACAGCTTGGACTTATCCGTTTGCTGTCGAACCTTCGTTTCGCATTGGAGCCCTTTCAAAGTCGTTTCTCAACTTGGTATTTCGTACTTTGATCTGCGAAGAATAAAGTACTTTCTCTCTCTCTCTCCTCTCTCTCTTTCTCTCTCTTTCTCTCTCTTTCTGTGGGCCTGGTTTACCACGGCATCGAGTTCTTTATCGAATCAAGCGAAGCGAATTCGTGCACGTCATGGTGTGTCCTCTCTAACGTAAGGAGAGAGAAAAAAAAAGGATTCGTAATCTTGAACGTTGCGTTGAACGTTTTAAAAAAGGAAATCATCGTGTATCGAGTAAGAAAAAAAGAGATAAAATCTGTGTGTATGTGTGCGAGAGAGAGAGAGAGAGAGAGAGAGAGAGAGAAAGAGAGACTATTTTTTAGTGCCATAGACATTATTTTTGCATTCGCTTTAAATTTCGGTTTCTGAGTTTTCATCATGTTCACGAAAGTATAGTCGAATGATTCGTCGAATATTCTGTCTGTCTGCAAAAGAATTTTGGCAAGTCGCCTATACGCACCCACTCTCTCTCTCTCTCTCTCTCTCTCTCTCTCTCTCTCTCTTTCTCATTCACTCTTTTCTCATCTTGTTTGTATCCCTGCATGTTCCTCATCTAGAAGAGTTCACTTTAATATCAACCGCGAACTTTTTTCCTTAGGAATCGATAAATCGATAAAAAAAAAGGAAGAGAGAGAAAGAGAGAAATAGAAGGAGAGAGAGAGAGAGAGAGAGATAAACTCTTTGAAAATATCTCATAACACGAAAAAATCAACTTGGCAGATATAAAAATGTCATAATCTTTGTCATTTCAATCCAACGAAAGTACTTACCTGCATATATGTGTACATATCTGCAAGTGAGTAATTCGCTTATTCGCAGAGTTGGAATAGTTCTTTCTTTTTTACTTTTTTCTTTTTTTATTTTTTCTTATTTTTCTTATATTTTTATTTTTTTATTTTCTTATTTCTTTTTTTTTTTTTTCACGTATAAAGCCAGAGAAACCACGCCTCTCCTCTTCGTCGTCGACTAAGGACGAAGAAGTTTTGCAGTACGAAATTAATTTAAATTTTCTGTTCTTCTTTTTCTCCCTTCTTTCTTTCTTTCTTTCTTTCTTTCTTTCTTTCTTTCTTTCTTTCTTTCTTTCTTTCTTTTTTTTTCCATTTTTTGGTTCACATGGCTGGTAATTAATTTCATTTAAATTTAACGCGAGACTGGGCACTTTGTGAAAGTCGTTGTTACGTTCGCGGAAACGATGCACGAAAAAGATCGTATAGACGAACGAAGAAAGGAAAGGATCGAAGGAGAAGGAAAAGGAAAGGGGGAGAAAAAAATAAATGGAGAAAGAGAGAAAGAACATTTTTTTCTCTTCCGTTGATTCAAATTTATCCAATGCAATTTCTTTTCTTTTTCCTATAGTGAAGAATCACAGCGATCACATATCTTACCTTTTGATAAAATAAACTTGGTTTTAAACAATAAGAGAGAGAGAGAAAAAAGAAAGATGGAGTGAAATAGAGAAGGGGAGAGAGACAGATAGAGAGAGAGAGAGAGAGAGAGAGAGAGAGAGAGAGAGAGAAAGAGAGAGAGAGAGAGAGAGAAAGAGAGAAAGAATGAAAAACGCGTTTGACCGAAGATGGAAGCCGTTTCCTTACGCACCTCGAACTCCAACTAAAAACAAACAACGGAACAAACGAACGAACGAATGAACGAACGAACGAACGCCTGGTTCTTTTTACTTTAACTTTTAAACGAACACACGATCCCTCAGTTTCCTTTCGAAACGAAATCAAAGATACTCTTCTCTCTCTCTCTCTCTCTCTCTCTCTCTCTCTCTCTCTTTCTCTTTCTCCCTGAAGATATAAGGTAGACGATAGCCGGACGGAAAACGTTAACCTTATAATTTCACCTTCTCCCCTCTCTCTCTCTCTCTCTCTCTCTCTCTTTCCGTTTTATTTTTTCTCATTGCTTCTTTGCCTTCCTTTTTTTTTCCTTTTTTCTTGAACGTTCCAAGTTTTTCTTATACACGTTGAACCTTAAGAGCATCGTTCAGAGGAGAATCCAGAAAGAAATAGAAGAGTAAAGCTGATCTCTGCAAAAAGAGAGCTTCTCTACTCTTTGCGAATAAGCAAAAAGGAGATGTCCGACCGAAAAGGTTTTCGCTTTTCAATGAAGAGGAAAGAGAGAGAGAGAGAGAGAGACGAAACCATTTATCAGTCTCTAGAATTTTTTTCGAACTAGCTTCGCGAGAATTTCACGCGAGCTGGAAGCATTCATGTAATGAGATATAAGCGATAATACTCGAACGCTTTTCCACGATGTTTTGCCTCGCTTCACTTTTCTTACCAATTTCTCTCTCTCTCTCTCTCTCTCTCTTTCTCTTTCTTTCTCTCTTTCTCTCTTTCTTTCTTTTTCCTCTTTTTTTATATTTTTTTCCCTTCCTTTTTTCTTTTTTTTTTCTTTTGCTTCTTTTTTTCTTCCACCATCTTAACTCCTCGCTCTTTACATTCTCCCTTGCTCCTCACCGCCCCTCCCTATCTCGCCACGCCTCTCCGTCTCCTCCAAATTCACCACTCTACTATACACTCTATTTTTTCTCATCCTCGTGTTCTCTACGAGTCTTCGTTCGTCCTCTCTTAACCATCTTCTTTACTCGTTACTGTTTCTCTTCGCGATAAGCCCCACGTCGTCGTCGTCGTCGTCGTCGTCGGCCTCGTCGTTGTCGTCGACCTCGTCGTCGTCCTCGTCGTCGTCGTCGTCGTCGTCGTCGTCGTCGTCGTCGTCGTCCTCGTAGTTGTTGTATGTGTGCAGGAACTCGTCGGTTGGTAGGAAATGGGCACGTCAAAAAGAGGAAATTAAACAGAAGACGGATAAACAGCCAAGATTAATGCCGCCTACGTGAACGATCTCTCTCTCTCTTTCCTTCTCTCTCTCTCTCTCTCTCTCACTTTCTCTCTCTCTCTCTCTCTCTCTCTCTCTCTCTCTCTCTATCAGTTTTCTCTTTCTCAATGAATACTTTTCGAACGAAAGTTTCTCGCAGTGAGATTGATTATCTTTAAATACAATCAATAACATGAGGATCATTCGGTAAAGTAAATAATAGATCTATTATGTTCCAAAAGATCATTAAAGATATATAATAGAGAGAGTTTAGATCGAATATGTTTCATTTCATTCATTCAAAATGAAATGAAACATATAATTGATCGAAACAATCGGGAACGATTGAAATCGTTTCTTGGGATGATGGGAGATTCATTTAAAGAAAATAGGATTATGTACTATACATTTTTTTTTGCCTTTTTTTGATTCGCTCGTAAACAATTTTTTTTTTTTAAATATCGCCGATTAAAATTGATAAAGCAAGTAGATTTATTGATATAATTGCTAGAGAAAATAGACATTACTTTTACGCGTTCGTTCGTTCGTTCGTTTCGTTCATTCACAAGAAATTAAAAAGAATTTATGAATCATTAATCACAAGATGTCGAAATGTTTCTCAAGATAGAAATTTTTTCAGATAAAACAAACGTATTACGAACTTGTTCGTTCATTCATTCATTCATTCATTCATTCATTCATTCATTCATTCATCCATTCATTCATGCATCCATTCATTCATTTATCCATTCATTCATTTATTCAATCATTCATTCATAAGATGGTCCAAACGTTTCTCGAGATGGAAATTATTTTTAAGAAGATAAGCCTATTACGAACTTGTTTATTCATTCATTCATAAGATATTTCACAAACCGTTATTTAAAGTTCCTTAAAGAAAATAGGCCTTCCATACATTTGTCCATTCATTTATTCATACATTCATAAGATATTTAACAAATTGGTGCTAAAATCACCCAGCCCTATAAACACATATCCATTACTCTTTACGAAGATTCAGAAAAAGAAAAAGAGAAAATAAGAAGGAAAAAAGAAACGAAGAAACCAACAAAAGAAGAAGGAAAGAATAAAAGAGGACAAGACGCGAGCGCAACGGAAAATCCAATCTTTGCCCAAGGTGTCCTTGTATGAAACAAAAACAAAAAAACAAAAACAACAAAAATTTAATTGGACGATTCATACACGTCATCCTCGTAGTCGTCGTAGTCGTTATTGTTGTTGTTGTTGTTGTTGTTGTTGTTGTTGTTGTCGTCGTCGTTGCGGAATACCACGAATATCATTACCAGGATGCTCGACTTTCTTACGTTCTATTTTCGTTTGCGTTCCACATTCTATAGAAGTACAGGCAAGCGGCAAGCAGGCAAGCGTCAAGGTAATTACGAGAAGGGAGATTCTCGAATCGCTTTTCAAAGTCATCGATGCTCGGCCCTCCAATGCTCATCCTGTGGTCGTTTGTGTATGTGTATGCGGAGTTAGGGAAGGGTGGGGGTCAGGGCGCGCGCGCGCGCCCTCGCCCGCATGCACATCAGCTAACTAACCAACGAGCAAGCAAGCAAGCAAGCAAGCAAGCAAGCAAGCAAGCAAGCAAGCAAGCAAGCAAGCAAGCAAGCAAGGAAGCAAGCAAGCAAGCAAGCTTAGCTAGCTAGCTAGCTAGCTAAGCGACTAGCTTTGCCAGTTCACTTGGTTAGCAGCTAGCAAAGCAACGCGAACGAAGAAGAGAGGATCATATAAGGTTGCGGTTTGTTTCTCGTCGTCGGTCGAGGTCGTGGCTAGCGGTTTTCGTTCGGCCACCAACCGGTTTCCTTCTACTTCTTCTTTCTTCTTTATTCTTCTTCTTTCTTCTTTATTCTTCTTCTTTCCTCTTCTTCTTCTTCTTCTTCTTCTTCTTCTTCTTCTTCTTCTTCTGCTCCTACTTCTTCGTCTTCTTCTTATGGCTGCCACTGACGTCATCCTACCTGCTTGCGATTTTAAGGATACTGAAGGACGAACTGCTGGGCAGGTGAAAAACTTTTCGGCGAGTAGTCCCTTCGTATCATCTTCTTCATCTTCTCTCGTCTTATTCGTCTTATTCCGTCCACTTATTCCTCATCTCATATTTCATCGAAATTCATACTGAATTTCTTTTTCTCACAGCTCGCTTATTCTTACTGTATATTTTTAAAAATTTTTTAAATATTTTTTAACGTCTTTTTACTTCCCATCACGATTACAAATTAAGTAATTTAGTTTATGTATTTATTAAAAATTATTTTCTTTTATCACAGTTTATTTAATACTGGATGGATTTCGATTTTAAGATGATAGATAAAAATGTAATGTATCATCACAGTTGTAAAAAGTCAAAGCGAAAAATTTAACTTGTACGATAGATTTTTTATAATTATTTTTTCATGATAATGAAGATATAATCGTAATAAGATTTCTCGAATTCGAGAAGTGGCAAAATTAAAAATTTCTTATATTAGACAATATATGTATGTATATTTCTCTTTTCTTTCTTTTTTTTTTTTTTTGGTACAATATTATTCCGTATATTATTAATACGAATGAAAATCAATCGTTAGGTATTGTTTATCAAATTTCCCCTTTTAATTACAATTATTTAAATCTTATCGGTCAATCGAACAATTAATAATATAGTTCTTTTTTTTTGTGAAATATTCCAAATATTGTTAACACGAATGAATATCAATTGTTACGTATTGTTTATCATACTTTCTCTTGTAATTACAATTATCTAATTCTTCAATCGAACAATTAATATTTATTATAATTTTTTTCTTTATTTTATAAGACCAACGATATATATATATATATATATATATATATATATATATATATTTACGCTTTTACTCGTCACTGTATACACATACTTATATATCATATCACTTGAAGAACGAAGATATAATATAAATACTTGTTTACTTTCGATTGACGTTCGATTTGTGAGAAAAGACATCGACGCGAGAAATCGGTGATAAAAGTTTTCAAAGATACTTATATTATGATAGAAGTGACTCGAAAAGTTTGGCAGAATCGACTATATCATCGATTCGACATTCGATGATCGGTACCCGGTCGTTCGTTTCTGTAAAGGTTCCCCAATATATAGATATACGAAGACGAAAGAGAAAGAAAAAGAGAAAGGAGGAACGGGAGAGAGAAAGAGAGAGACAGAAAGAACGAAGGAGAACGAGAGAGAGAGAGAGAGAGAGAGAGAGAGAGAGAGAGAGAGAAAGAAGTAGAATTCGTCGAACGTCTTGGGAGAACTTTTCTCATCGTAGAAAACGAAAATGTTCCAAGTTTTCACCACTTTTATACTTGACTTCTTCTTTTTTCCAAACTTTTTTTTTTACCGATTTCCAACGATACGAGATAATATCGATATATTTTAACGTTTAACCCTCATCCCTCTATCATTTTTTTTTTCCAACAATATTCAAATATTGTTTCTTTTAAGAATACGTAAAGAAGAAAAAACAAAAGAAAAAAGAAAATAAAAAAATAGACATACACGTACGCGTAGAAATAATAACAAAGAAAATAATAGAAAAAAGAAAAAAAAATGAAATAAAGAAAAAAAACCTCGACATTAAAAGATACTTTTTTTTCTTCGGCTTCTTTTTATTTTTTTTTCTTTCTTTTTTTATCTTTTTATTTTTTTATTTTTTTATTTTTTTATTTTTTTTTAATTTATGACTCATAATTACAAGGATATTCGAATAATATATTCCATAAATAATAAGGATCCGTGTACGTAGATATGCTTGTATTCACTGTTTATGAGAAAAATATTATACTTTATGATCGCTACTGCACGTTTGACGTGGGAATAACTACGATAGAGACGACGATTTAGTCGAGAAATAGCGATTTAAAAAATACGAAACCATCGTTCATGCAAGTTGATCGATCGTAAAGTTGAGAAAGAGATTGCTATACAGCGATCGGACGAAAGAGAAATATATATATATATATATGTAAACACACACACGAAATCGATCCCCATTACTATCACTCACTCATCCTTTCTCTCTTTCTCTCTCTCTTTCTCTCTTTTTCTCTTTTTCCCTCTTTCTTTCTCTCTAATAACATACTACTATAGACGTTTATATCGAAAGTAAATGCGGTTGAACAATCTCACGATAGTTTAAATAAAGGGTTTCAAAGATCGTTACAGACCATATTCGTAGTTAATTTTTTGCTCCTTCTCTCTCTCTCTCTCTCTCTCTCTTTCTCTCTCTCTCTCTCTCTCTCTCTCTCTCTCTCTCTCTCTCTCTCTCTCTCCGTCCCGTCTCTCACTCACACACTCACCCCCTTGTCCTCGCATACTTCACGATCGATATCGATTTACATCGAATTAGTGCTTGGGAAAAAGGTGATTCTGAAAATGGCTCGAAACAAAATAAAAATATAAAAAAAAGGGATATATAAAAAAGAAAAAAGTATAAAAGTTGCAGAGCCTTTGTTACTTGTTCGAAATGTGATTCGAAACACGTCGTAAACTATCACTACTTATCCCCCTTTTATCTTTTTCCTTCTCATTCTCTCACTCTTTCTCTCTCTCTCTCTCTCTCTCTCTCTCTCTCTCTCTCTCTCTTTTATCTGTCTTCTTTTTTATTTCTTTTTACGAAGGATATCGTTTCCGATTCGTTAGGTCGAAAATAAAAAAAATCATCCTTTCGCATTGTGTCGAACAAATACAGTAGAATGAAACTCCTCTGTTCTGATCTGATCTGATCTGATCTTATCTGATCTGATCTGATCTAATCTGATCTGAACTGAATCGATCCGTTCGTGATCACGTATTACGTATGCGTTTGTTTTCGATGAAGTATCAACAGAGGTCAACTTGTTATTTGACTTTGCTTAAAGTCTGTATCCTTCGTGTCTTAACTCGACATATGTACATACATAATGGCTTCTGCATCCTTAAGCATTATCGGGGATCATTATTTTTCTTCTTGTTTTTTTCAGATCGAAAAAGGACGATACTTTTGTGTTTACTTGTTCTCTCTCTCTCTCTCTCTCTCTCTCTCTCTCTCTCTCTCTCTTATATTTTATGATCGATGTGAACCTTCACGACGCCTCGTATCTCGATTGCCATTGAAAAATAAATAAGAAAAAAAGCAAAAAGAGAGAGAGAGAGAGAGAGAAAGAGAGAGAGAGAAGAGAACAGAAGAGAAATATACATACATACATACAATAACGATCTTTTTATGCCACGGCCGGTTTGCCGTGGAATTACGTAAGCGATATTTTGAAAAAAAGGAACGAGTCGCGCGTTTCAACTCGTATGTGCAGAAAGCATCGCGATATTGAAAGTCACGAGGATCCATATTTGGCTCGAATTATGGGCCACGAACGATTTCTTCCTTTTACGGATCTGAAAAGAAATCTTCGCATGTCATGATTCGGACAGATTTTTATTCACGCTGCATAAATAAATAAATAAATAAATGTGTGTGTGTATTTGCGTGTGTGTATGTGTGCATATACATATAATAAACGAACGAACGAACGAATATAAATAAGTACATGTGTTTTCGTTTAAAAGAAAGTTGACATTGAGTGTCGAAACGTAAAATTCTCCACGATTATTTCCACCCTGTCAATTATATCCTTTCTTTTCCTTATCTTCTTCTTCTTCTTCTTCTTTAAAAAGAAAAAGAAAATTAGGATCCTCTCTTGTAGAATTCTTCGCATCGTGTTACGCAATTCGCATCGTTTTACAATTCCAAGAATATTAACTGTCTGTTGGTGTAAGCGAGTGCTACGTCAATTAGTAGGAGTGGTCGTTAAACGTGTGAGAATTAAACTTAATTAACCCTTTATCTAATGAATCCTACTCCTGGAGAATTCCCTTTGAAATTATATACCCAAAGGAATACTTTCGTAATGTTGTTGCTTTTGTAACATGAAAAACAAAGGGTACGATATGAACGGATCGAAAAAAAAAGAAAATGTAAGAACCAACAAAATTGCACACTCAGAGGAGTCCGACTTTCTTCGGTTTAATTAATTACTCCTTCGATAATTCTTCGTTATCTCACGTCGTCTTCTTGAGAAAATAAAGAAAAAAGAAAAAAGAAAAAAGAAAAAAAAATGAAAAGAAAAAAAAAAGATAAGGAGTATATATCGTACGTAAGTATATCATACCTGAACGTACATACGTAAATAAGTATATCGTACGTGAACGTACGTAAGATTGCATAAGAAACAAAAATTAAGAAAAAGACAAAGAAAAAAAGAAGGAGAAAAGAAAAGAGAGAAGAGTATATGTATGCGTACCTTGACAACGAGACGATATTTTTCGATTCGCAAATTAATCACGAAGGCCTCGCAAGTATTATCGACTAATTAAAACGGTCCACGGTGCCACGCCTATTGCAAAAAATTTAAGATATATATTCTCTCTCTCTCTCTCTCTTTCTCTTTCTTTCTTTCTTTCTTTCTTTCTTTTTCTCACTTTTTTATTTAATTTTTTATCTCTCTCTCTCTCTCTCTCTCTCTCTTTCTCTCTCTGTCTCTCTTATATGGTTTTTCTCTTTTCTTTTTCTTTCTTTTAATGCTTTCACACCACGATTTTACTCGTCGTCCAGCAATCCATTAATTACACGCGCTTAAAGTCCAACAGGAGATAAATGAGACCAATCGAAAAAAAAAAGGAAGTGGAGCAGGTAACATGGAAGGGATGGGAAGGGGAGAGAGAGAGAGAGAGAAAGAGAAAAAAGGAGTGAGAAGAGGAGAGTTAGCGAAGAGAAAGGGACTGCATTGATTTCATAATACAAACCAGAAGATTGTGTAAAGGGAACGGAAAAGGGGAGTAGGAAGAGGAGAGATAAATTCGTCGAGCTCGAACGATAGGGACGACGCGAGGCATTGTAGATTAATTGCTGATTTAATTACGGCCTGCCCCTAATTAGTCCGAGAGCAGCGAATCTTCGTTAAATAGCGCTTATGAACCGGTCGTGTACATAATTCCAACGTATTATGTATCCTAAGGAGAAAAAGTTGTGAAAGGAAAGAAAAAAGAATTGATAAAGATGGAAAGTGAATTAACTTAATACCGAAATAATCAATAATTTATTTGTTCGATCGTTTTTTTTTTCGTTTATAATTATATTATAAATTTCACATTAGGCTAATATTAGACAATTAATACTTAAATAATATTGTATATTGAAATAACAAACGATTATTGGCGACATTAGAAATAATACATTTAATTTGAAAGTTTTCTTTAAAATGATTAGATTAAAAATTAGAATTAAAATTGATGTATTAAATTTAAAACAAAATTAATAAATATAAACAAATGTTCTTAAAGATATATGATAAATCAAATTTATTATTTAATTTTGATATCGTATTTTAATTATTAGATTCAATAATTGTTAAAATAAATTGCTCAACGATATAAATAAATAAAAATGATGTCTCTCGATTATATATATATTTTTAAGTTAAGAAAATTTTCTTTGAAAATTTTCCGTAATCGTTCGATCGATCTGTAAAATAAAGAAATCCATTCGAAAATGGAAAAAGGATAAGACAACTGCTGTTCCAAATACGAGAGGCTGGATTAAGAGCCGTAACAAGAATTCCTGAGATTCCAACATCCGAGGATACTGTAGAGAGGTGTAGAATGAAGTCGGAGAGGTGGGGGGGGGAGTGGAGATGAAAGAGGAAGAAATCGAGGAGGAGAAGAAAGTCGAGGAAGAAGAGGGTGAGGCGGAGAAAGAGTAGTGAGAAAGTGGAAGTAGAGTAGAAGTGTTGGGGTAGAATCGGTGATGTCGACGCACGAAATGAATTTTCTAATTAAGATTCGGTTGGATTACTCGTCGGTGGCTTGCTCTCTCAACCCTTTTATGAGATAATACTCCTCGCCGGCCGTTTCCTAATGAGTCCAAATTACGTCCTCGGTCGCGCTCGTTAATATAATATGTACATACTTACATACGTAGATAAGTATATACATAGATACGTATGTACATAGATAGATACATATAAAAGATTATTCTAATCGGATTCTTATTTTCTTTCATTGTGATAGAAACGTGACGATACTAAGACGTGACAATTATTTCACAAATTAATTAAATTTCTATGATTAAAGTTATAAATTTATTTTTTTATCACTGTATTTATTCTTAGTTTTATTTTTTTTTTCTTTACTTATTTATTTTTTTCTCCTATTTTTTTTTCTTTTTTTTTTTTTTTTTTTTTTTTTTAATAGATAAATATCCTTTCTCTTAAAAAAGAAAAATCATTATTTCGAAGACAAATTTCATTAGAGAATGAAATAAATTTAAAGGAATAGTTTTTCTTTTTTATTTTTTTATTTTTTTTTCTTTTTTTTTTCTTTTTTTCTTATTTTTAATTAACATTGATGAATGCGAATCGGACTTTTTTCCCTTTTTTTTTCTTCTAAATATTTCTTTCATTATTATCTATGGCGATATGAAACGTTCATATTTTACAATTTCTTCGATCTGTACGTAATATTATACTTTAACTTTATAATCGTTAGACGTACGTAAATCGATTATAATCAGGAATTCAATATTGACGAATATTTGACCAATACAAATACTCGCAAATAATTTACGAAGGAGTAACGTTGTTTTCTAACGTAGCCTTCGTCGATCGTTAGACTTTATCGCGAATAATCTTGTCGTCCGACACGTGTACCACGATGCGTTTAACATTTAACCGGCTCTCGTTATGTTCACGCCATGTACAGTGTACCTCAATAATGCTGCCTGCTGGGAATGTCCTTGCTAATGACTATCGCATATCGTTTCTTATCCACTATGTTACAAAGAGAATATTGACTTGATTCTACCATCAAATTAAACGTACATCTAACCTTCAATGAATATTATACGTTAGAACGTAGCAATTATATAAAATATAAATAATAAATTCTATTATTAAAAATATTTCAATATACACGTGTGTATGTGTGTGTGTGTCCTATGTGAGTGCACACGTGCGCCCACGTATGTGTAATAGTTATACGATTAATTTCAGTGTATCTTATTTCAATCGATCCATTTTAATCAAAATAATTTTCTTCCCTCTTCATCGTTATTGTCGACTAAAATTGAACTTTGCGTGAATGACAAAAAAAAAAGAAAAAAAAACATATCCTTTGATAAATAATTCGATCCTCGATTATTCGAAATGAGAGTTATATCACGACGAAAGGACCACCACGTACAAAATGTAAAATGTTAAACGACATATAAAACGTAGATCCATCGTAGAACGTTCATTATTTGAAAATGGGGAGAACCAGTCCTCGAAGAAATTTAAATCTACCCTTTGTACCGAGGGAAATAAATTTCGAGTTTCTCTGTAAAGAAAAAGAAAGAGAGAAAGAACGAATATCTCGTATCTCGTTTATTTAGATAAAGAAAACCACGATTCCGTTTCCCTTTATGTATAAATGTATATATGTACGTATGTATGTACATAAATATTCGGTCTACAAATTCTGTAATTATGCTAGAAGGCATATGTCTTTGTTTGGAAGAAGAAAAAAATGGTGGGCTTGCAATGTCAGGTGACAAATAAAAGCTTTTTGCTCTTTTTTCATCTTTCTTTTTTTTTTTCTTATTTTCTCTCTTTCCTCCTTCCTCCTCTACCCCTTACCACCCTACGGCTTTTTCTTTTTATCTTGCTCTTTGACAAGCATATAATATCATGAGGTAGGATTTCCAAATGCAGGATACGTTTAACATACTGATGGTATATATACCTTGTGGAATGGGCGAGAACTGAGGGGGTGGGAGTTTGGTGAGAGTGTGGTGGGAGAAGGGATTTAAATATTCGTACAGTAGAAATACCGGGAAATACATTCATACTTTGCGAATATTTAAGTTTCTTCATTGTACATATGAAATAAAATACGTATATTATATCGAATATAAAAGAAGAGGAATTTTTAAAGTGCTCTTGAGAGACAACAGTAAACGGCCATTTTGAAAGCGACCGATGAAAGATCTATCTAAATAATCAAACGAAAAACAGATATATATATATATATATATATATATATATATATATATATATATTCAATTAAATAACTCCAGCGAGT
This sequence comes from Vespa mandarinia, assembly GCF_050613455.1. Lineage (NCBI taxonomy): Eukaryota > Metazoa > Arthropoda > Insecta > Hymenoptera > Vespidae > Vespa > Vespa mandarinia. Next base: position 6,315,823 of record NC_140812.1, on the reverse strand, counting down.
ACTGTAATATCGATTGGACGGATTGTCAAGTGCTTTTTTTTTATACATTTGAAATAGATGTTTCTTTTTTTCTCTCTCTCTCTCTCTTTTTTCTATTTTTCCTTTCTTTTTTCGAATCGTTCGATTGAAAAACTCAGATAGAAGTTATGAAAGAGCAACGAAAGATGAATGTTTTAACAGGATGAAGAACGTTTATCGTTATCGATCGTTGATCTTTTACGTTGCTCGAAAAAAAAAACGTATGAATGGAATTGCATTTGATTATCAATGAATCGATTTTACACTCGTGAGTGAGTAAGTGAGTGAGTGAGTAAGCGCGCGCGCTTGCCCATGCACGCAATGTTACACTGACGTTCTATTAACCAATAGCAAAACAGAGAGACACGAATAAACGTAGAAGGTATTTCTCGAAACGAGAAATAAGATTTTCTCCTGTTGTCGCTGAGAATAATTAAGTTCAACTAATTAATCGTACAAGCGTGTACTCAATGAAATAAAGAGAGAGAGAGAGAGAGAGAGAGAAAGAGAGAGAAACAGTGAAAAGGTGGGAAGGAAGAAGAATAAGAGAGAAAAAAGGTTACTCGGTGTAGCTAACATTTTCTTCCTAGAGAGAATAAGAGAATAAAAATATACCTGGGTATCGTTCGAAATGAGTACATTTTTTTTTTTCTTCTTTTAGAACGTCAGAACGATGAGAACGAGGAAAGGAGAGAATGAAACAAAAATGCACAATCACGGCGCCAATTTTCGCCTGAGATTTTGTGAGAATGTTATGAAGGAGAAAGAAATAAAAATAAAAGAGAGAGAGAGAGAGAGAGAGAGAGAGAGAGAGAGAGAGAACATATCTAGTAGAAACTTTGGTTTCTTTTTTCTCTCTTTTTTTTAATTCGACGTAATTCTTTTGTTCTTTTTTCTTTTCTTTTCACTTCTTTTAAGCAAAGGGAGAGAGAGAGAGAGAGAGAGAGAGAGAGAGAGAGAGAGAGAGAGAGCTGTAGATATTTTTCAAATCAATTTTGAATATTCTAAATGAGCTAAGATTTTCACATTTTGACTAAATTATTTTTCATGTTCCTCTCTCTCTCTCTCTTGTTTGTTTCTCTCTTTCTCTCTCTGTCTCTATCTCTCTCTTGCTTGTTTCTCTCTCTCTCTCTCTCTCTCTCTCTTTTTCCCTTTCTTTTTCTTTATCTTTTTCTTTTTTTTTCGGCTTTTAGCTTTTGATCTCTCCCTACCAATCTTTTTATTTACGGATACATACCGAAAGAGACGAGGTTGAGAAAAAGAATTATTTATTCCTATCGATGGTTACGGCTTATCTACGCCAGACGCCATTAAACCGTATAAAAAGTCACGTTCCTTTAGAGTCCCTTTGAGAAACTCGCGACTCGTACCAAAGCGAAACATATTTCGCGATTTCTCATGATCTCACGATATTTACCGCTTTAAGGAGCTTAACAGAATATACGTGAATACATACATGTATATATATATATATATATATATATATATACATATATACATATGTATGCATGTATGTACGTTCACCGTTCTTTTATTACAATTAACAAAGAGAAAAATTGAACAAGTAAATAAAAGTCTGTGATTTTTTAAATCAAATAATACAATATTATACGGATCGTTGAAAAAATTCTTTCAACGAAAATTCATTTTAATTATAGGACCAACTATTATATATTAAGTTTCTCTCGTCGTGTTCAGTGATCAATAAGATTTAAATAACTTTTTCTTTTTCTTTTTCTTTTTTTTTTTTTTTTTTTTTTTTTTTTTTTTTTTTTTTCTTTTTTTTTTTTTTGTAATATTACTGAATAACTCGATATAATCCGCAAATTTATGTATCTCAATGAATTATATTTAATTAATAAGAAAAATTTAAGAAATATTGAAGGATATAAAGAAGATCAGATTTATTCAAGCAAAATGAGAAAGGAAAATATACAAATTGATAAATATATTACAAGATTTAAAATGTTTATCACGTATTTTCGTGTTATTGTGAATTAATGATATTTATTATTAAACAATATTGAACTTTTAAATAACACATTTTTATTACTTTTCGAAATCAAACTTTGATCCTTATATTTCTTTTTCTCCGTGTTCTTTTTTTTTTTCTTTTTTCTGGATTTAAAACAAAGATTTCGACATTTCCTTTTCCTAAACTGATCCTACGTATCTCTCTCTCTCTATACGCTATATACGTTACGTAGTCACTAACTGCAGGATTACACGGACTTCTGTAATTTCGCGCGTGTCAGACTAATCCGAAAGTAATTCCACAACAGTCTGATAACTTCGGTTTACGGGTTCTCTAATGGATTCTGCTTCGATAATTGTAAACCTGTTACATACCTTCGAAGTCGGATGTGCTAGTTTCGCGTGCTTTTGATAATGTGGTCGTTAAACATCGTTGGCTCGATCAATGAAAGTCTTTCGAATTGATAGAGGAACTTCAAGTTAATTATAATTCAAAAGTTAAGTTAGTTTACAGCTTTCATCTTCTTTTTTCTTTTTTTCAAAATCGATCATTTCTCTCTCTCTCTCTCTCTCTCTCTCTCTCTCTCTCTTTCTTTTTCTTTTTTTGGTTGAAATCAAATTTGAAACTTGATAATTATATATATATATAATGTTTGTGAGCAAATGGATTATTAAGATATCGAATAATTTTAAGAAAATATTTCATCAACACGATTTTATAAATTTCACAACAATTTTCATGTTTTTAAACGTTGCTTATGAACAATTAAATCACATTTCTAATTGAATTATTTCAATCAAATTAATTGTTAAACTGTATACATATATATATATATGTACATATATATGTACATATATATGTACATGTATATATATATATATATATATGTATATATATATATATATATATGTATATTTTTGTTGTTGTTGTTGTCAGAGTAAACGAAATATCAAGATATCGAGTTATTCTAATTTAAAACTTCACAAATTCAATCTTACAAAATTTACCAAAAATTGTCGTCTCTTTGAACATCATGTAAAAAAAAAGAAGGATTAAAATAAGAAATAGAAAGTAACAAATGTAATTGAAAAGTAATCGAAATTTAAGAAAAATCCAATTTTTCGTTCGGCAGTCGAACGAAATTAAATCAAATTTCGTTAACAAAAACAAAAGAAAAAAGAAAAACAAAAAAGAAAAAAAGAAATAGGAAAATTTCGACTATAACTAATGGTGACGTCTATCAAGCAAAGCTTATGTAATAATTTTCTACGAAACGAAATATATCTACAAACGTAAACTCTCGTTACTGATCCGGTTCTATATCGGTATT
>NC_140812.1:6305000-6310000 GCF_050613455.1 Vespa mandarinia | reverse complement strand
TCGTTTGATTTTATTTATCTATATTTTCTTTTTTCTTTTTTTTTTTTCTTCTTTTACACGATTTTCTCCTCATCAAAGTCTCAACTCAAAGAGTCGTTCATTCTAATGTAAAACGAAGCGTTGTTATTATTATTATTTTTTTTTTTTTATTCATTGATAAATGGTATGTGTAGGTTAAACGTGTAGGTTTTCTTTCTCAAAAAAGAACTAACGATCGAGAATGTCCTTTTGACTTTTATATTTCTTTCCTTTTTCTTTTTTTTTTTTTCGTTTTTTCTTTTTATTTAGCTAAACTCGATAATAACAATTAGAAGGAGACTAAATAAAAAAAAAGTGTAGACTATTCTAAATCTTACAGATGCATATTCCTCTCCTCGAAGTTTTTATTTAAATGAAGAATAGTTACGTAATGAAGTCAAAATTTCCCATTGTACGTTTATGAAAAAGCTTTTGTTTTTTGCGAAAAGTATTTTCAAGTAGCTCTGTTTGTTAATAATAAAAATAGAAAAAGTATATATTGTATAATAGAACGAACGAAGAGAGAATAGATCATCCTTGGCGTTAACTTTAGTCGTTATTATTATAAATAGATCCATGTAATTTTATTTATTATTTAATTAGGCCATATATTTTCTATAAAATTTCATCTTTCAATAGTTTATCAATCCTTTCTTTCATTCTCAAAAACATTCTTTTCATCTCTCTTTTTTCTTATCAAAAATTCGAATGATCACTCGGTAGAAAATACTACATATTATTATTATTATTATTATTATTATTATTATTATTATTATTATTATTATTATTATTATTATTATTATTATTATTATTATTATTATTATTATTTAGTATTATTATTATTATTATTATTTGTGTCGTTCATCGATGTATGTGGGTTATGTCGGATGCATTTGCCGGTCGACTATTTCCGTCGACGAGGATAAATATAGAAAACAGGATCGAAGAATCCGAACGATTCCGTATGGACAGGGTCAACGAGTTTTCAGGAGAGAAAAATTGCTTCATATTGTCGATCGAATATATAAATGAGATAGAAAATAATGGCGTTTTATTACAAAATATACGAATATATTATCGTTACAAATCAAATTGAAATATATAGTCCATTAAATGTAATAAGACTATCATTTATCTCTTTCTCTCTCTCTCTCTTTCTCTTTTTCTTTCTCTTCCTTTCTCTCTCTCTCTCTCTCTCTCTCTCTCTATATATATATATATATATATATATATATATATATATTCTGTCTGTCTGTTTGTCTGTCTGTTTCTCGTGTCATCGACTCGTAAATTTTCTTTTAAGATTTCCTAATCGTTCTCCTCTCGAAGATCCCAAACAGATCTCAAAATTTCGTTCGCATTTCTGAAAATAAGGGAGAAAAATAAAAGAAGAAGAAGAAGAAGAAGAAGAAGAAGAAAATAAAAGAAATGGGCAGTTCGAAATGGTCCATGACCGTTCGAGTTCAAACTTGAAACGAAGTACTTCGGTATTTCGTGTTAATAAAAGACCAGTCGAAGTACTCCTCGTAGAAAAGGGGGAAAGAGAGAAATAGAGAGAGGGAGATGGAGAGAGAGAGATAGAGGGAAAGAGAGAGAGAGAGAGAGGAAGAGGGAGAGAAGACGAAGAAGGACGATAAAGAAAAAGGAAAAAAGAGAGGGTAGGGTTGATCTCGGTTTAACGAGCCTGTCTCTCTCGACTAGTCCCGTTTTCCTCTTTCGAATCGATGCCACGAAAGTTTTATCTTTCTACGAAGGCCACTGGCCGGCCTTCCAACACGAACGAAAGCTTTTCTTTTGCTCCTTTAAAGAACACGTTAGCGGTCTATTCATCTTTTGAATTTACCGAATGCAAAACCAAGTTCGAAAGATTCTTCTGAATTCTCTTCCCTTTTTTCTTTTCTTTTTTATTTATTTTATTTTCTTTTTTTTTTCAATTTACTTTTATTAAAACACGAAAAAGCTTAATATTTCGTTGACATTTGTATTCTTTTTTCTTACATGCACACGGATGTGCACGCACACAAATACAAACACATATGTTTCCTTTAATTAAATATAATCTATTTCTCTCTTTTCCTTTCTCTTTCCCTTTCTCTCTCTCTCTCTCTCTCTCCCTCTTTCTTTTTAGGTATCATATATATCATAAATATATTGCATTATATTTATTATATATTATATAATCTATATATAATTAAAGTTATAGATATGTACACAAAGTATTACATATACTTTCTGAAGTGCCTGAAAAATCGTATATATATATATATATATATATATATATATATATATATATATATAATATTTGTATAATATACATATATTATATATTATACATATATATATTTATATTTATATTATATTTATATTTAAATATAATATAAATATATTTAATAAATAAATTTTAATTAAATTATATATATGATTTAATTAAAAAAAAAATAAAAAGATCTGGATATACACACACATACACACACATAAATAATAAAGTCAAGACATTTAAAAGCAGAACTCACCATCACACTTGTCTGGTTAATTTCTACTGTCATTTTTCCCTTTCTTTTCTCAACATTTATCGTTCTCTAACGTTTATCTTTTCTTTATTTCATTATTCTCACATCAGTCTAATTTCATCTCTCTCTCTCTCTCTCTCTCTCTCTCTCTCTCTCTCTTTCTCTTTCATTTTATTATCCACTCCACTATTTGCTTTTTCATTCATTCCTAAATGTAACTACATACATATGCAGGCAAAGAGTATATTTTAGAAAAATATAATCAGTTTTGTCTTACCTGTGTATACGTAAGTTTCTAACATAATACAATATTAATATTATTTTCGTTTAATTCTATTTTTATATAGACATATATTTTCAACTATTTCAAAAATATAATGAAAAAAAAATGTGCAATTATTTTCACAACGATAATGCATTTATCGTTACAAGTATACCGTAGTAAATACCCACATATGTATATATGTATGTATTATCTACTATTATTTACATCTTTACGTCCTTGATAATTTTACGGTTCCTTGTCGAAATAAGTCATCATCGAATTAATTTTCTACTTATGTCTGTCATACATATAAAAAATAAACTTTCCTCTCTCCTTCTCTCTTCCTCTCTCTCTCTCTCTCTCTCTCTCTCTCTCTCTCTCTCTCTCTCTCTCTCTTCCTCCTTCTTTCATCCTCTTTGTTTCTGTTACGTTTGCGTATATTTTTTTTTTTTTTTTCATCAATTCTTATTCGACCTGTTTGAGCATGACGCGGCAGAGACCAACAACAAGTCGTCCTTCGTAGCGGCGATCTACGATTTTAAAAATGAAATACATATCTCTTGACGGGAAAACGTCAAGATACATATCTCTCTCGAAAGAAAAAAAAAAATAATCTGAATGAGACGGCAACTGCGTTACCCTTATAGCTTCTTCTTATATCTCAAAAATTCGTTTATCATTATTACTATAACCACATATTATACAAACATATATAGTTCTATCTGATCGTATGTGTAAATGGATTTTTATATATATATATATATATATATATATATATATATATATATACGATGAAATATCGATGAAAAGATATAATATAGGCGTCCGTTGTATTTGTATTGATATTCTCTATAACTTTTGTTAAGGTTCAAATATATCGATTTCCATATAAAATTATTTGATATGACTTCCGTGTTTTGACATTTAAGAGCCCTCTTTATGAAATAACTGCAATACATATTACATATTGTATGTAACAACTTTTGATATATTTGATATATTTGTTTATAAAATCTATAGGACCGGATATATTTGGCAGTATTGTTTATAACGATATACCCGGTATATAGAAATATACACGAAACCATGAATATGTATGTAGGTAAATCGACGCTCGTAATAATAACATTTGAAAAAGAACGAAAATATGATATTATGTTCATTCAAAATATATGTTGCAAGCATGATTAAGTATTCAAAATATGTTGATTAAATAATTTTGATAATAATAATAATATTAATAATAATCAACGTGACACGTAAATCTAAAAGGATATACTTTTTATACAATTAATTTAAATTTCACTTCTTCTTTATTTATTATTTAATTATTATGATATATTAATACGTATATATAATGACATAATATAATATAAATATATAATAACATAATTATCCAGTAGTTTTAGTCGATTAAGTTTTAGTCAATTGTGTAATAAAAGTCTTTTATATACTTACATCACGTTACTAAATTTACGACCTATCCTTTTTATGTCCTGAAAACATCAGGTCCGATAATAATCGCTTGTCATCGTTCTCGTCTTCGTTACCGTCATTTGTAATTATGGTTATTATCAAGGTCGACTTTAAAGTTCAAAGGAACATCGCTATTATTTTAATTTCAATGAGAACGTACCTTTCTAAAGAGATATAACATTTTGAAAGCTAGAATTAAATCATTTAAATCATATCTAGCTACCTGCACAGGGCAGTTTTATTCATTGAACGTTACTAGATATATCAGCTACTACCGCGTATACACGTTAGAAAGACATAGAGATAGAATGAAAGATAGATAGATAGATAGATAGATAGATAGATAGATAGATAGAGATAGAAAGAGAAAAATAGAAATGATACTTGTATGATAAAATTAATTTCTTTGACTTCAAAACATGAAACGTTCAAAGATGAAAGTCATTATTCGTAGCTGTTAATCGTTCTCTCTCTTTAGAGAGTTGACAATTTTTATGAAAACTTTTTATATCGTTTATCGAATATTTTCATAACGTATGATGTATCAAGTAATAATGGTAAATAAATTATCCATTTTCTCCGAGAAAAATAAACATGATTTTAGTGTTAAAAAATCGTAGATAAGCAATAAATGTTTTATCGATTATATTCACATTAATTTCACATGATACATCGTTAATTCAACGTAAAATTGAATTAACAACGAACGAAACAATTAAAATTACGAACGA
>NC_140812.1:6280000-6300000 GCF_050613455.1 Vespa mandarinia | reverse complement strand
TCTTTATTTCTTTCATTCTTCCTTCATTTTTATTTTTTCTTTTTCTTTCCTTTTTTTTCTTTTTTTTCTTTTTTTTTTTTTTTCATTCTTTTTTCCTTATTCGATTACGGAAGTCTTAGATCGGTTGGTCGATTAGTCTAATCGTTAGAACACGGACCACTCGATGTTCTTATCGCGTGACTCCATGGTGTTTCGGGAACATTGCAGACCTAGAATGGCGTTCTAGGGAAACGATTTCGTAGAAATTAGGAAGTTACTTGCTGCTCGATACTTAGCTACCGTTTCCTTTTTCTTTTCCTTTCTTTTCTTTTCTTTTTTTTTCTTTTTTTTTTATATCTAATCTAATTTCTATCAATAAATTTTCGTCTCTTTAACCTGTCTACTTACTTTGTGTCACTTATTCGAACAGTCATTTTGACGCATTGACAATGATATAGATTTTTCTTTATAAAATTTCTTACATTGTTTCGAACTTCAAATTATATCTAATATAAATTTTTATATTAAAATAAGATGTAATATAATACAATTATTATATTATATTAATTTTATCATATTGTTATATTATATTAATAATTTTATTATATTATATTATATTATATTATATTATATTATATTATATTATATTATATTATATTATATTATATTATATAATTATCGAAAAACATAATTATGTCTAATATTATCATGATGTATGCAGAAATAGTTAAAAAAAAAAAAAGAAAAAAAAAAGAACCTTAAGTTTACACGAAAAAAAATTATCATTGCTATTTTATATTATATAATAATAGATATAACAACGGATGTTATATAAATATAATACAAAATATCTTCTTCAAACCATTTGCAATATAATAATCGAGAAATATTCATTATGTATTTATTGATTAATTAATTAACAACTTAGTGAAGGATAACATAGGTACATAAGTACTTACTATGTATATACTTACTACGTATATACATGTAAAATGTTATTATAATTTTCAAATTGCAATGATAATTATATTAATAAATACGTGAATGAGATTAAAACAAAAGGAAGACCGTAATTAATTTCTGTAATTCCAACTAATTCAATCTCATGAAATTTATTGTTATTGGAAACAAGATGAAAGCTGACGTAATATTATTTCAATAAGGTGATAATAAAATAAAAAAATAAAAAAAATGAGAAAATAAAATAAAAATTCGGGAGGAAAATCAATATAGAAAATACAAATATTTACTAGTTAAATTATTCGTCGTTCTGACATTCTTCCATTCTTTATACGTTTTCTGACGTTCTCTTTCGTTTTTCGATTTAAAAAATGGATTGTATCTCTCGTTCGCAATATCACAAACAGCCGCCACGATACGTGGAATTAAAATCGGAAAAGTGTGAGAAAAAAAGGAAGAAAGGAAGAGAAAGAGAAAGAGAGAGAGAGAGAGAGAAAAGACCTAGCTATTACTCGGCGTTACTCGTTGACAAGCAAAAAGATGCTATTGAAACATCCTCCGTTGCAACTCCGGGCCATTGGAAGGCGATTTTTGCGAGTGCAACCTCCCTATTTTTTTTCTTCTTTCTCTCTCTCTCCCTCTCTTTCTCTTTCTCGTCTGGCAACCTGCCACTTCATCTTTTCGTGAAAGCGAAAACTTGCAGTAGTGTGCCTCTCCAAAGCGATGTAGATCCCGTTGCTATTCAATGCGAACGTCGCCACGTGTTCACATGGATAAAATACGGGAGGTGGTGGAGTTGGAGTAAGGTGTAGGATGGTGTATGAGGAAGAGAAGGAGGAGGAAGAGGAGGATACCTTTTGCGAAAATGAAGGACTCCAGAATCCCTTCTTTCACTCAGGATTTCGAATAGTTAAAGGAAAACTTTCAGGGTTCAAAGATCACGGTGTATTTTTTATTCTTTCAAAAAGTTTTCCAAGGATTTTTCAATCATCATCAGACGACGAATGAGATTATGATCCTTTTCTTTTTGTTTCTGTTTTTCTTTTCTTTTTTTTTTCTTTTTTCTTTTTTTTTTTTTCTTCTCCCCATTGCAATCAAATTGATATACAAATTTTTTTCACGAAGAAAATAAATAACGAAATGTTATGAGTTATGCATGTTTATTCGATTTGTTTCTCGTACGAATGCATTTTGAAATAGAATTTGAACTACGAGCACGCGACAGACGCGTGTTAGCGTGTCCATGGTCGTTAAGTTGAAGAAAAATTTTTCAAATTCAAAAGGTCACAATTATTCTTGGAAACAATTTGGTTTGAAAAAAATTTTTATCGTCGTGAAACGCGAAACATTTCCCTCCTCCCTACCCGTCTCATTCCCTACAATTCTGTGAAGATCATCGTAATCAAAATGATAATTTTTTCTCAAAAAAAATAACGACTCTTGTGATTTGATTTATATTGGTATTAATGAACGTTCGAAAGTTATTCTAAACTTCGAATGTTCTCGACACACTTGTGTGTCACGTGTCGATACTCGATCATTCTCATTTGTGACCTCATACGCATTCCTAGAAAGCATTATGACTCTTTATCGCAGTCAACTCGTAGCCTAAATAAACATGGAATCAAACTATCGTATGCATTCGTTAAAATGTCTCACGTTTCTTATTCATCATTAGATTATCTTGAATCATTTTATAATGGCATTAAATTATTCTCGTATGTCGTATGTACAATCGTAAACACTTAATACAAATAATATTTCATTAACGTTTAACGAATCGTCTATCTTTTGAAAATAGACAAGTGAAATATAAAATGGAAATTTACCAAATAAATTATTCTTCAGATCAAAATAATCGATATGACAAAACGAGGTTGACGACAAAAATAAAAAGGAACGCAGAAAGAGAGAGAGAGAGAGGGAGTGAAAGAGAGAGAGAGAGAGAGAAACAGAGAAGGTGGTGGAGGGAGGAAGAGATAGTAATTATCAAAATTACGATAAGATCATTTCGTAAACATCCATAATGAAAATTGGAACGAAACAATGAAATGACCATTAGAAATAATTTCGATTTTCAGTCTTTATCGATCGGCCTTACAGATATGAAAGAAAAAAAAAAAATATATGTATTCCATATATCCACGAACAACGAGTATATTAAGAACGAACAGAGAAAATGTTTAACGAACGTAGTATGTATGTCGGGAGAAACGATTTATGCGTTATGGTTGGTAGTTGAACGTGCCCGCATGCTCTTTTGGCTTTTCGAAAGAATTCATGCGAACACCCACGTGCATTCTTCCTGTCTCTCTTTCTCCTTCTCTCTCTCTCTCTCTCTCTCTCTCTCTGTTTTTTCTCCCATGTTCTTTTTTTTTATTTTTTAATTTTCCACAACATAGTTCCAACCATGTTTACTCGCCTAGCGAACCGTGCATCCGTGCGCTTCCCGTATCTCGTTGCACACGTTGAAACGATAACAAATGCTACCGAAGGATTTCGAACTGCTATGTTCCTCGCTGTACTCGTAAAACAAAGCGAGAGGTATGAGAGAAAAATAGGAGAAAGAGAGAGGGAGAGAGAGAGAGGGAGGGAGAGAGAGGGAGAGAGAGAGAGAGAGAATGATAAAGGAATGGTTACACTCGGTTCGATGATACAGAATACATACAAATGATTTAATGAAAATGGTCGAGATAGGCGAATTGACAAGGTTTCGCAATCGATTTCTTTATTTGGAATATTTAAAAATACAAAAAAAAGATGAAGTCGATATGTATGACTATTGTAAGAATGACGATATTGAGATGAATTTAATATATATATATATATATATATATATATATATATATATATTAAAAATCAATTTTGAGAAATCTTAAATTTCATTTAAATTTATAATCCACTAGTTAAATATTATATATTGAATTTTACATTTATTTTTTAATTAGAATTTCTTTATGTTTGCTTTATCTAGAAATACGAAGAATGATTGAATCGATATGTATGACTATGATAACAGTGATTAAATCGAGATAAATTAAATGTATATATATATATATATATATATATATATATATATTAAAAATCAATTTTGAAAAATCCCAAATTTCAATTTGTAATGCATATTATAATTAAATATATTGAATCTTAGGTTTATTTTCTAGTCAGAATTTCTCTATTTATTTTACAAAATACGAAGAAAGATGGAGTCGATATATATGAACCACGGTAACAACGACGAAATTGAAATAAATTTATTGGATATATGCATTAAAAAAAAAATCTATTTTAAGATATCCAAAATATCGTATCAATTTATAATAAACGAATTAAATAAAATATATTAAATCCTTACGTTTATTTCTTTAATTAGAATTTATTTTCATTTATTGCCGTAGAAATAATTAATAGTTTTTCTTTAACTCTTTATAACGTCGTATAACTTTGAGATCATACGCCATTATGTATTCATTAAATTGTTTAATAAACAATACGTCGAAATTTTCTATATTTTACAACTACACAAAATGGTATGAATGGTAAAGAAAAAAAAAAAAAAGAAAAAAAAAAGAAAGAAATGAAAAAGAAACAAATTATTCGACGAGACCCTTTGAATTTACTATTTACTCGATCCCTTCGAAATCTCGTTAAGAAAAGAGGAAGATGAAAAAGAAGAAGGACTATTAATATACGGAATCGTTTAATCTGTAAATTATAAAAAAAAAAAAAAAAAAAAGAAGAAAAGAAAAAAAGTTCGGAAGATTTCAGCTTGTGAGTAAGTGTGTATGAGACAAGCCGATCGATCGGTAATCGAACAACAAGACGAAAAATTCCGGCTGCAATCGTGTGTATATACGTATGTGAGACAAGCAAGCAGACAATTAAACAAAATACTTGAAGTTTTAGAGTCGGTAGTGTATGCGTGTATGCGTGTGTGCATGTGTGTGTGTGTGTGTGAAACAAGCCCATCGGCAGTCGATCAAAAAAATTACGTCTCCTCGGAAGGAAGTGCATAGAAGAGTGCAACTTCGGAAAGATATCAACCGATCGAAAGAAAGAAAGTTTGTCTTAAGAAAAAAATATACAGAGTAAAGAAAATTGGAAAAATGGCAGGATCAAAGTCGAATTTTTCCTTGGAGAGAAGAAGTGCGTTGTGGTTAATAAAAGTGCAGTGTAAGAAAGATAGGTGACAAAGGATATCTATCTGGATAAAAGGATTATTAAGTGCATAAGTAGGTATTATTAAGTGCATAGGTACGAATATAAGTGTGGGATAAAAAGGTTATGACGTAAGAAAAGAATCAGAGTACGGAGTAAAAGAGTCTTGAATGGATTTGACGAGGAGAAACAGTAAATTGAGGAAATAGTATCATGGCTTGACCTTGAATGGACCCCAACAGAGATTAACGACAGAGTAAAAAGAAAAGAGTTTAAGTCTAGAAAAGACCAAAGAAAGAGATACGGTCTTTTTAATATACCAGATATAAAATAAAGGATTATAGTATCTTAATATTAATGACATTAGTTGTTAAATAAAATCATTGTGGTGCTTTATTTGTTAATAAAACTCTTATTACTGAAAGAGCGCAGTGATGTCGAATTCTATCGGTCAGTATCTCGAAAAATTTTCTATATAAATAACATTAGAATATTTTATTTTTTTTTTTTTTATTTATTTAAAATTTATCAAATTCATTTCAATTGTTAATTATTAATAAAGATATGTCACGATGATTTATTTAATGTTTCTATCTATCGTTTGTTTACGTAGTATTAATTATATTGTATATTAAAATATAAAAAAAAAAATACTTTTAAATTCCCACATTATTTATCGAGGAGCCTAATACATTTTTTTAAGTTTTATTTTACTTTCACATCGTTAACGTAATTGTTAATTTATATTCGAAAGGAGTTTATTAATAAATATAACTTATACACTTGCTATAAAATAGTTATATTATTGACACTTTTATGTTATACAATTTATTTTTGATATCTACTTTTGTAAAAAAGGAAAAAGAAATTAGTTTATTGAAAGTTAATACCTAACGGATGAAGAAGAAAAGAAAAGAAAAAAAAAAAAAGGAAAAGAAAAAATATAAAAAAAAAATATCTAATTATCTTTTAGTTTCAAACTTGAGAAAACGATCGAAGCGCGACACAAAAAAAAAATTCTTTCGCTCGTTAGAATTTCCGTTCGGCGAGTCAACTCGTGTTCGTTAAACACTCGCAGGAAATAGCGGATAAAGTGAAAAAAAAAAGGAGAAAAAAAAGAAGAATAAAAAAAAAAGAAAAAAGAAGAAACAAGAAAAGAAACGACAAATATATATATATATACACACATATATATATATATATATATATATATATATATATATATATATAAACGTAAAAAGAAAAAAAAAAAACAAGAATAGCGAAAGTTAATGCGCTAGTATCGTAAGTCGTACGTTGCCGGATGCAACTCTGTGGATTTCGTTCATTAAATCCTGCCGTGCACGCATATCTCACATTCCACGCGCGTCTCACACCGAAATACGCGACTTGAATTCTCTCATTCATTCGCTTACACGCATGCACGTACGTGCGTGCGTAAGCGCGTAAACGCGTGCGTGAGCGCATTCATTCATGATTTCTTTCCTACCTCCCGCTCCCCTCCTCATCGTATCACCAAGCCAACAAAGTCTGGTCTAATAAGATTTATACTGACGACAATCGTGTCGAGCTCCCAATTTCAACGCACTTTATTTTCATTTCTTTCTTATCTTTTTGTTCTTTTTTGTTTTTTCTTGTTTTTTTTTGTTTTTTTTTTTGTTTTTTTTTATATTCCACGAAAACTTCTTCTAAAAACTTTATTTATTTGTTTATCTTTTTCCACCTCCTCCCTTTTTTTTTTGTATTAATCATAATTTCGTCAACGTTAGATACTTGATCAAATTTGAGATGATAAATATTTATTTCAGAAAATCTATTTTGCAAGATGTTTGACTTGTTTGAAATCTATTTCCATTTTGTTTGTCTTTTTTGTGACTAAGAAAAATATATTAATATTGGATAATATTAAATCTACTTTAACTCAAATTTACTTTATTTATCTTCAAATAATTATACACCAAACGAACAAAATTTTTCGTTATACCTAATAGACAAAATCATACATATAAAGGTCTTTATAATTGTTGAATTATTTGAACGATCTTGTAATTAAGTAAGACTTAATCCGACAAAGTATTCAATTAATAACGAAAGCATTTTTAAAGATAAAACAAATGTAAAAAGAAAAAAAGTCGACTATTCTTTTACTTTTAATAATCGTTATACCATATAAAAACTCTCATAATTAAAAAACATAAGTATTGATTAAATGAAACAAAACAAGAACAAAAAAAAACAAAAAAAAAGAAGAGGAAAAAAATTTAATAAAAACCGAAAAATTTTCAAAGTTACAGCATCTCTCTTATTTTCTTTCGTATCATAAAAATTCCATAAACTCTTCAAGGACTCTTCTTTATCTTTCTTTCTTTCGTATAAAATTGCAATTGCATTCGATCGACGAACATAAAAATATATACTTTATATTACGAAGGAAAGAAATATATCTACAATATGTTCGTTACGTGTCAAGTATAAGAAATCATTTGCCGATCACAACTGATTACGATTTCGTATCGTGAATACGAGTTGGAATGCGACTAGAATATTGCACCGCACCGAACCGAGTTAATTTCGATATCGCACGTGCACGTATACAAGCGCGAAGATATAAATCCGATCGAACAGGTTGCTTACTACTTGGCCTAGCTCGTTGACCGGAATCGAATCTACTACAGCTAACGGATAAGAAAATTGTACATGTGTGCGTGCGTGGATGCATGTGTATGTGCATATGTATATCGCGTTTCGAACGCATTATACTGTTAAGTTAATCAATCGCTTTTCTTATCAAGACACTCGTTGGAAATCGGCCTCACTGTTTGCTTCTTAATTGTATTTATTTATTTATTTATTTATTTATTCTTTCTTATTTTCTTTCTCATTAATTTATTATTTTTCTTATTTATTTTATTTTATTTTTTCTGTCTTTTTTTTTTATTTATTTATTTATTTATTTTTTTTTTTTTTTTTTTTTGATTAAAGTAAAAGTATTACACTCCAGAAAGTATTTCGACTCAATTGAGATCAATCTCATTTGTTATTTATCAATTATTTCGTAAAACGATCGCCAAAGAATGATTCACTTGAATAATTTTTTCAATATCTCGAGTGAGTTGTTTTTTAAAGGATTATCAGACTTGATTTCTTTCTTTTTCTCTCTCTCTCTCTTTTCTTTTTTTTTTTTATCAATGCAATTTTGATTTCCATCGAGATAACAATTATTTTTAAGAAATTTAAAATTAGAAAATCTTCGACGAATTTCAATATATCTATCGTTAATTTACATTCCCAATAATATCGTTCAACAAGTTATCCTTTAAATATAGTAAAATAATCAATTAGAAAATCATTTTTATATCATTTATAGATCGTACTTTATATTATGACAAACAAATTGATATTATTTATAAACTCAACGAACCAATATTTATACTTTTGTTTATGCTTGAACATTGATAATTCTTTATTTAAAAAATCGAATTACATAAACGAATGAATGTTATACATACACACACATATACACATATAAAATAAATACAAGTTTTTAACGCACGAATGCCACAATTCATTCATCCTGTATATCAACAAATCAGAAAATTGTGTATCGAAAAAGGAATAACGTGAAACGTTTCGATTCAAAATAAACTGAAGTTAAAAAAGGAAAAAGGATAAAA
Source organism: Vespa mandarinia (assembly GCF_050613455.1). Taxonomy (NCBI): domain Eukaryota; kingdom Metazoa; phylum Arthropoda; class Insecta; order Hymenoptera; family Vespidae; genus Vespa; species Vespa mandarinia. The sequence continues at coordinate 6,291,229 of NC_140812.1, read as the reverse complement.
AAGAAAGAGGGATGGTCAGACACTGCCAAGTCACGTTACTTTATCCATACGAGAAAAAGAAGAAAAAGAAAAAAAGAAAAAGAAAAATAAAAAGGAAAAGAAAAGAAAATGAAGGAGAAGAAGAATATGAGAGTTTGTAATTCGATCTTTTCTTCACCACCATTTTTAATTTAAATCATCGATGGAAATAAGGATTAGACAGATTAATTATAAAATCCTTCTTCTTACTGTCATTTTGTGCAATATAAAATAGAAGATGACAGAAGCTTTCATTAATTGTACATTTAGAAGATTAAAAATTCTAACGTAATATTAGAGCTTTTATCTTCTCTCCCCTACCCCTCTCTCCCTATTATCACCACACTCATTCACTTTTCTACTTAATAATAAATATTATTATGATAGGGACTAAATAATCATTGCTTCGAAATCATTGTTCAATTTTGTATTACATTTTTTCCCTTAATTCTCTATAATTAATTTAACTTTCGTATATGTAAAAGTATTCCATATAATTATTTCTATTAATTTATATTAATGTATAATAATATTATTATATCATTTAAATTAATTACGACAAAATGTGATATATGAAATTTAAAAAATACAAATATACGTATAATTCTAGTTGCATAGTTATTAATAGAGACTTTAATTATTTTTAATTTTACGTTTGATACATATTAATTTCATGAAAAATCATGAAATCAATTTTGTAATTGTCACTCGAAATAATGCATAATTTTATCTGATTTTTCTTCTTAAATACTTTTTTCTTTACATTTACTTTTAATACATACATAAAGTACATATTATTACAGGTACAATCGTGACGTGCAAAATTCGAAAATTTTCGATTTTGTCAAGTTGATAATATTAAAATAATTTTTTTTCTTCAATTTCAAGAATGAGAAATACTCTTTCTTGAAAATTTCGATTGAACAGATGAAATCAAAATTTCGTTTAGTAAAAAAAAAAAGAAATAAAAAAGGAAGAAAAAAAAGAAAAGAAAAGAAAAAAAAAAGAAAAGAACTTTCCAAACAGATTCGAGACAAAACAAATCGGACATCCGACTTGAGTAAGTTGAGATTTAATGATAATTTCAACGTTTTCAGAGAAACAAGGCGTGCGTGTATGCGTCTTCTAGTGTGTCATTACACGTACGATTATTCGTGCGAGCACGGACGTGACTCGACGTTCGGATTAATGGCAAGGGCACTAACCACTCAGATTTACGCTCAGCTTCTCGCAAGTAATCGTCCGTGTCGTCGTCCTCGTCCTCGTCCTCGTCCTCGTCCTCGTCCTCGTCCTCGTAGTCATCTAAAACTTCAGGTTGTAAAAAAGGAGAAAAGAAAAGAAAAGAAAAAAATATGAAAAAAAAGAGAAAAAAGGAAAGAAAAAAAGAAGATCTCACTTGTAATTCTCCTCTCTCTCTCTTTCTCTCTCTCTCTCTCTCTCTCTCTCTCTCTCTCTCTCTCTCTTTCCCTCTCTCGCGTGCTTCTCAAGAAGCTAAGATTACGCTCGGTTCACCTTAAAAGCCAACTTCTTGTTACCGAGAAAAGAAAAGTAAAAGACGAAGTAGAAGAAGTAGAAGAAGTAGAGGAAGTAGAAGAAGTAGAAGAAGAAGAGGTAGTCGAAGAAGAAGAAGAAGAAGAAGAAAACGAAAGCTAAACGCGACGCCGTTCGTTTTTTCTTAACATAAATTGAATTATTAAATTAAAATTATTATACAGATTATAAAGAAAGAAATAAGGAAAGAATGAGAAAGAAAGAGAGAATTTATCAGAGAAAGAGAGAGAGAGAGAGAGAGAGAGAGAGAGAGAGAGAGAGAGAGAGAGTGAGTGAGAGGAATAGATGTAAAAGATTTTTACAGAAGTATGAAAAGACTTTCAGGTCAAAGATTTTATATTGAAAGAGCTGAAAAGTCTTTTTGAACCTAGGGCAATGATTTTTTAAATTCTAAATGAAAAATGAATTTTGAATTTGGATTAGCAGGCATAAAAAAAAAGAATTGAAAACGTCTTTAAGATCGAGATATTTATATAAGATATCGAGATTTCTTTAGGTCTCTCTCTCTCTCTCTCTCTCCATCTCTCTCTCTCTCTCTCTCACTCTCGTCATTAAAAGTAATCATGATGATAAGACTTTTAGTTCTTCAACGAGAACGTTCTATTAAAAACTTCACATCAAGTACTTATTACCTAATATCTTTATCTTCATTTTTCTTTTTCTTTTTCTCTTTCTTTTTTCTATTTCAAGAGTGAACGACTTAAAATTTCACATCGATGAATCCTCCTTCTCTTTATTTAACGCATACTCGATGAAATACGTCAGACTTATTTCGAAGCTTAATTATTAGTCGAATCCATTTTGATAATGATGTATGTGTATGCGCGCCTATATATACATATTTATGTGTTTGTGTATATGACACTTGTATGTCTATCTATTCATCATTGGCTATCAACTCGAGCACTTTCTTCTGTGATTCAACGCTTTGGAATGCGCATCGAAGTGATGTCAATCTTTGCTCAGCTGAAAACTCAATCTCTCTCTCTCTCTCTCTCTCTCTCTCCCTCCCCCTCTGTCTATCTTTCTCTCTCTCTCTTTCTCTCTCTTTCTCTCTTCTTCTTCTTCTTCTTCTTCTTCTTCTTCTTCTTCTTCTTCTTCTTCTTCTTCTCGATTCATGCCAAACGATCATTACCGACGATTCGCACTCGACGTACGTATATACATACATACATACATATATATATATATCTACATAATTCCTCGGAACACCTGCGCGCCTTGTGTAATTTTTTAACACAACGCGTTGCATGCTTTCCTTTGACGATCGATACATACCTCGAACCATACTTCGATACAATTCTAGGAATTGTATTCTTCTAAATGTAAACGTGCATAAAAAAGAAGAATAAAAAAAAAAAAATACAAAAAGAAATTGAAAAGGAAGAATAAAACAGATTACAAAAAAAAAAAAAAAAAAAAATAAAGAAGAAGAAAAAAGGAAGAAGGAAAAACAAATAGAAATGAATTCTAGAAAACAATCGTGGAGTATTTTCGAATGATAATTAATATTTTTTTATTAATTAACGATTTAATATAATAAGACATTATCAATAATAATTATATGTGTTACAAATGAATATAATAATATAATTATGTAAACACAAGACAAAGATACACACATACATAGGTGTTATCAACGTCAATAATTAATATCACTATTATTTAAATGTTCATTGAGAAATCTTCATTTCGTAACAAATGCAAATATTCTTTTCTATTAATATAATAAAAATATAGATATATTTTAAAACTGACGTGTTAAAGTTAAAATTAAAACAAAAAAAAAAAAAAAGAAAAAAAAGAAAAGAAAAATTCTTTTCCTTTTTCGCCTAATTCATTCATTCGTTCGTTTGTTCGTTAATAATCTTACTCATAATTGGCACGTACAACGCGATATTTCACTTTCAATTACATCAAATCCGTCGTCCTTTCATACCTGTGTGAATATCTACACGTTCGAGATGATTCCCAGCTTTATTATCTCAATCAAATGTTCTCTATGATGCACATCGCGTTGTTATATCGTGCCGTCTAATAAAATGAAATAAATTATTTATTATAACAGAATTTCCCATGCTTATACACTTTCGAATATACATATCGATACTTTTATGTTTTATAATATCCATTATAATTTCCCGCGTCGTTTTCGATATCCATCGCGATATATAATAATCGATGGTTATAAAGTTCGTCGGAAAAAAAGCTCCTCGTGTATTTGATTTTATGATCGTAACGTATAAAATTCGCGCCCTCGTATCGTTCACCGATCGAGAATAACAGAAAAAGAAGGCAATAAAAGTAAAGGGTTGGAGGAGAGGAATATGAGAGATGGGAAAGGGGCCGCGGGAGGGATTGGGTCAGGGATGATAGAGAGAGAAGGATGGACAAATAAAATGTGTATTGTTACGGGAATTAAATCGTTGGTTAATTATGAATCGAAGCTACCTGCTTCTATTGTAACTTTAAACGACAAGTAGCCAGAATTATATAGATTGTAAAATAACAATTCGCTGACGTCAGTTCTTTCATTCGTTTATCCGTTCGCGTTCTTTCATTTATTCGCATACGTGCGTTCATTCGTTCGTTCGTTCGTTCGTTCGTTCCTACGTTTGTTATTCAGCGAATCAAAATTCAATCCGAACATACGTTCGTATAGATGAAACAAGAAAAAAATAATTACTGAACCGTATTGAACAAGAATTGTTTATGTATCTGCGAAGAATGTTAAAAAACAAAAAAAAACAAAAAAAAAAGCAGAAAAAGAATTGAAAAATAACAATGACGTTTTTGTCGGTTGAATGCAATTCCTTTTTTTTTGACCTCCTTCTTTTTTTTCCTCTCTTCAATTATTATTAAAGTCAGCAATGAAAAGTTATTTTTCAAAGTACACCACAGGTTATACTTTTGATCCCTTCGAATCCTGTAGTGTTTATGTACAGAGTATCCAGAAAAGCACGGAACCAAATTTATACTATGTATTATTGATATCAAATAGGTAAAAAAAAGTTCATATAAACTTATGGCAGAAAATACGTTTTTTGAGATAAAGATATTTATGATTTATTATGGGAATTATAAGAAATGTTCGAAAATTCCTACTTTTGCAAAAATACAAATTTTCATTCGTCGAATTAGCAATTGCCCAAAAATTGCTTTCAAATATTCCAATTGTATTTAAATATAATAATAAATGAATTTTAAATAAATCCTTCAAAAGTTTCATCTTCTGTTTTTATCGTATTTTTATAAATCAACTCATTTATCAACAATAACTTAGTTATTGAGAATTATAATACGTATACGAAAAAAGAAAAAAAAGAAAAAAAAAAAAGAGAGAAAAACGAAAGAAAGAATTCAGCAATCATTAATTACGACGAATGGATATAAATCATACACATACGTATTTTTAAAAGCAAATATCTTTTCAATAAAGTATTTTTGGACATAAGTTTATATGAACTTTTTTCATCCATTTGAATTCAATAATATGTGATATAAGTTTGATCTCATGGTTTTTGAACATCCTATATACATATATATATAAAAGAAAATAGAAAAAACCGAGGTAAAAATTCGATAAATAATTTTTGTTTATTCTCGAATTAACTTTAATAAAAAAGTAAGAGAGTGAGAGAGAGAGAGAGAGAGAAAGAGAGAGAAACAGAAATAAAAGACATTTTTGTAACAACTTTGAAATCGATTTCTGATATCGTTCGAAGTTGACGATCGATCAACTTGACTGTTTTAAATTAAAGTTAGACAATGTTTCCTTTTTTTTCTCTTTCTACTTCGTGATATTATCTTTGCATCCGTACGGAGTCACTTGCGTAACGACATTAAATCATTTCGTACCCCCAAGCACCGATGGTGTCCAAGAGAAAGGAGAGAGAGAGAGAGAGAGAGAGAGAAAGAGAGAGAGAGAGAGAACGGAAGATAAGAGAAAAGGAAACAAAGAAGAAAAGAAAAGAAAAAGGAAAAAAAAGAAAAAGAAAAGAAAAATAGAAAAGAAAAGGAAGGAAAGGAAAGAGAGAAAAAGGAAAAAATTATATGCGTTGCGGTAAGGAGAAAAAAGAGGAGACGAGAAATGATTCCGACAACTCGTACGGCATGCCGGATTTCGATAAATCTAGACGTCGACGTCGAACGTCGTCGTACTGTTCGAACAGAAGGCAAAAGCTGGTTATACCTACGCTAAACTTCCTTCTGAAAGATAGTCTCGTCTCTTTCGCATTTTAGTCGCGATTCAAACCTGCCATTTATATTTTCTTTCTCTATCTCTATCTCTTTCCTTACATACAAAGTGTTCAATAATAAATTTTACATCTGAAAATATTATCTCGATATGCATTTTATATTAATTAATTATTTAATAAAAATAAAAAAATAATAATACAAAAATAAAAAAAAGAAAGATGATTACTTGAAAGGAAAGAAAAACAAAATTAACAAATGAAAATACCATTGATATATCTCTCATATAAATTTTGTTTTTTTTTCTTTTTTTTCCTTTATCATGAATTCTAATAATAATTTATTTATATTATATTTACGTTAAGAACAATAACAATCACTAAAGATTTAGGAGAACATCATATGTAATATATGTGTGTACATATGTACGTATAAATAAATATATATACATATATGTATCTCCCATATTTCTCGATCTAATTTGTACTTCGTATGTGAAGGTACGACCACGCAAAAATTGTTACCCTTTCAAATCTTTATTGCGTAGGTAGGCTTCGATCAATAGACAAGTTTTTGTAAGTTGTTGTTGTTGTTGCTGTTGTTGTTGTTGTCGTTGTCGTTGTAACGTTATGTAGATTATTTGTTATATAGATACATAGATATATGGATATCTGTATATCTACTTTATAAGTTCTCAATCCGTTCCGTCACGAACGAGACATATTTGAGAACCCGTATTCGGTTCCGTTCGAGCGCGCGACCGTAATCGATTCGCCACGCGTTTCCGTTTCTGATAATCTTGCTCGTTGCTCATAGACATACAACACTACATAAGTCACGATCGATCGAGTCGTGTATACGACATTTCTAATGTCCCAAGTTAAAGTATCAACTTGTCCGATAAAAGTTATATGAGCAATTTCTTTGAATTAATCCTTTCATCTTGAAATCCTATTTTATAATATTTTATTTTATTTCATTTCTTTATATTTCTTTTTTTTATTTTTTTTTTTTTTTTTATTTGAAAATGCTCGAAAATCTTCCAATTATTATAATATATTCGATGTACCCGATCTATTCATCATCTATCGAAAAAAGATTTCACGGATTGATCTGATTAAAGTACTCGATAAAAATAAGAAAAAAGACGAAGAAAAAAGAAAAGGGAGAGAGAGAGAGAGAGAGAGAGAGAAAGAAAAAATTGGAGAAAGAGATTGCTGAACGATTTATTATTATCATTCACGATTCTTTCTTTCTCTCTCTCTCTCTCTCTCTCTCTCTTTCTTTTCGAAACGAGGGAAAATCGGAAATATCCTTGTGACTATCGAGACCAATACGTTATGAAATAGTTCTCTACAATTTTGAAATTTAACGACGACCCTTTCAAATCATTCGTTCATTTTGCTTGAGGGAAACCCCTCGTTAAACCGTAAAACCTATAGGGGATGGGGTGACGAAGCGAATAATATCGCTGTATAATCGTTAAAATCGTTCCTCCACCCTTTCGAATTCGGCGAAAGTTCGTCGAGCATAACTCAAGTGCAATCGACGTACCATGTGACCGAGAGAAAGAGAAAAAGAGAGAGAGAGAGAGAATATGTACGGGAGAAGGGAAAGGGGTAATCGTTAAATTCGTACAACGAGAAACGAATTTCGAATTTTCCAGTCAAGAACCAATGTCGAATGCCCGAACATTGGATTATGAGAGAAAGAGAGATAGACAGAGAAGAGAGAGAGAAAGAGAGAGAGAGAGAGAGAGAGACACACAGAGAAAAAGAGAGAGTGAGAAGGGAGGGAGGGGAACAAAAGGGTGGAAGAATCGTTTAATTAAACCATCGTGATGGCGCGGAAGAACCGCATACGCGAGAACTTTGTAAACCAGGGCGAAAAGTACCAGACTAGATTGGAATACGATTGCAATGTATTCGTGGCACGTGCTACGACAAGTTGAATCGAATGAGGAACTTACGAAGGTGAAAAGTACGACGACAAACGGAATCGTCCAAGATTGTAAAAGATAAATCGTAAGAAGAAAGAAGAGAAAGAAAAAGAAAGATAGAGATAGAGAGAGATAGAGAGAGGGAGAGAGAGAGAGGGAGGGGGGGAGAGAGATAAATGAGACAGATGGACAGATTGATTAATCAATACAGAACTTGTTGAGTCATTATCCTTTCTTTGAATAATTAACGTTCTTGTTATCGACGTTTAATCATCCTGAATTTTTTATAATGGTCAATGATTAAAGATGATTTTCTTTTTTTTTTTTTATAAATAATGAAAAATTCTATTAGTTTTTAAATTTCTTCGAAATTTCGAATTCAATAATGAAGAAATCTATTTATATGTCTATATAGATATATAGAAACATAAGTGCTCTTTAAAAAGTCATATCTATAATTAATACGTATATATAATTATAAAAAATAAATACAATTATATAACTATGTTATATTGATATAATATAATTATATTAAAATTTTGTATATTGCATTAATTCATTTCATCGAAATAAAATGTAAAATGAGAAATTTTATATCTACTAATACTAATATATTAATAATATTATTATCAATGATACAAACAATATTTCAATTTCTACGTTGTATAAATTTTTTTTTTGTTTTTTTTTTTTTTTTTTGTATACTTTAAGCAAAACGAATGAATTTATTATTGTCGATTTAACTTGATAACGTCGATATACATGTTTTAATATCTCGATAATTCCAAGAATGATCTTTTATTTTTTTGGAATCTTGACTGATACACGAACAAACAATCATTCGTTAAGATCACAAATCTTTTTAATCTTCGTTCTTTCTTCTACCGTTGAATGATATTTCGTGTTTCAAAAGCTTTTAAAATAAATTTTTTACGATACTTCTTCGACGCATCTTTCGTTTTACTTAAATATCTATAGATAATACGTATATATATATATATTTTTTTTTTTTTCATTAATTCGCGAAGACCTACAGTAAAAACGAATTTATTTTCTATATTTTTCGTTCCTTTTGTCTTATTTACCGGCCAGAATTCCATTTTCACCAAAGATACCCGGTATCTTTTCGTGTGCGCCAAAGTAGTGCCGATACCTTAGCGAACGTTGGAATGGAATGCGACTTTATCACTATGCTAACTAACTAACATTCCACGCGAGTACACACGAACTTATGCGTAAAAAAGAGAAAGAAAACGAGAGAGAGGGGGAGAGAGAGAGAGAGAGAGAGAGATCCCGAAGCGGCGCAAATATTTGCCGAAACGAACATTTTTTTTCTCCCTCCCCTTTCTCAACTCTTTCTTTCTTTTTTCTTCATCTTTTCCGCTATCTTTTCTCTTTAAACCTTCGACAATACACTTAGCCGACAAACATTGCGTGCGATTATGCAGGAATCTCGAGTGTAAGAGTAACAAAAAAAAAAAAAGAAGAAGAAAGAAAAGAAAGAAAGAAAGAAAGAAAGAAAGAAAGAAAGAAAAAATGGAAAAGAAGTCTTTTCGAAATATCGATTATACTTCATAACTCGATGTGTAAGTGTGAGTTAACAATGAATAATTTTTAAATTTAATAATTTTTAAATTAATTACACTTGCACGCTATTGACGTGAAATAATGGAATAAAATAAAGAGAAAAGGAGAAAGGAAGTATATGGATCTTTTTTTTTTTTTTTTTTTTTTTTTTTTATTACATTAAGTAACAAAATGTTATAAATATGAATAACATAGAGAGGGAGAACATAAAGGGAGAATGATTTTTAAATTATAACTGTAATATGTAAGTACGTATTATTGACGTGATAGAATAAAATGAAGAAAAATTTTTTGAATTATCTTAAAAAAGGTTAAAACGAATGGATATCAACGATTTATGAAGCACGCAGTTTTAAAATAATATATATTTATATTATTTAAATGTTATAATAAAATTGGAATGATTAAAAAAATAAAAAACAAAATATGTTAAGATATACGACGTTATAAATGTGAATAACGTGTAATACGATTAAATTATATTCACATATCGTGCTACAGTAAGATGATGAAAAATCGAACATGAGACATGTTAAGGAACAGAATTGAAATGAACGATTAATATGAACAGCATTGATCTTACATAGTGTTGAAATTATACATTCATATTCAAGGACAGGTATCGTCAGGACGACAAATATAAAAATATAAAAAATATAATATAAAAATATAAAAACTATGATGTTAAATAAAATACAAAGAAAATAATAATATAAAAGATAAAAACAAATAATATGAAAAAAAACATCGGAAAAGAAAAAAAATAAAATTATGTTAAAGTAATTCGATTCGTGAATAGTTCGAAAATTGTACGCTTATTAATTATTGTCATGTTAAAATAAAATAAAACAAAAAAAAAAATAGAAAAGTAATATTAACAAAAATAAAATTAAGTCGATAAATTATGAAGTTAGATGATAACTATGAACATCGGAATTCGATGCACACTCTCGTCGAGATAAAACGTCTTTACGAGTGACTGCTAACGAGTGCATATTACTCGTTAAAATATATAAGCGTATATACATTGTAGAAACGTCTATTTACGTTTGCATTAGAAGAATATACATCCTGTCCGTGATAAATCAGACAATTTCGACAAAGCGTCGATCCCTTTAAGTGTTTTTGATAACAAGGACGCCTTTCATACAAACGTTCTTAAGAAATAAAGAAATCATGATTCCAATTAGGCTGCAAATCTTATTCTAAACTCATTCTAAGCAACAGATACAATTTCTTACGAAATAATCAACAATAATGTTTGACTCCGTGAAGAAATTATTTTTGTTTAAGGGATACGACGTAAAGTTGATTGATCGAATAACTTTGATAAAAAAAATAAAAAAAACTCGATCAATTAAGTATCCAAACAAATTCTTAAACTAGATTCATCGGAGCAAATTTATACGACGCCAAATTATCAATTGATATACATTCATACTTAGCTTTCGGAAGCGGATGTACTTACATACACGTTCAACCAGAGGACATATCTAAAATATAAAAAAATAAAAAAAAAAAAAAGAAAAAACAGAAAAAAAACAAGATAAAATACGATGATACTGTTTACCGAATCTACTTATCAAACGAAGAAATTCACGAGTTTGCTGTGTAAAGAAGAATGATATCTCGACAGATACTCTAAAAATATAGAAACTCTAATACGAAATATATCAAATATTATGGATGGAATAAATAATGAAAAAAAAAGACAAAAAAGAATTTATCTCAAACGCTCGGTTTCAAGATAAATATAAAGCTATTAATCTAAACTAAGTATCTAGTAGAAAATTCAATTTCGACTCTTCCATTTAGCTCTTCGAAAATTCTTTGACACTTTACGATGTCCTTTGCTGGTAACGTAAGATAACGTAAAGCGACAAAGGTGGATTAGAAAAAAAAAAAAAAGCATTTAAAAAATTTTAATAGATAAAACC
>NC_140812.1:6260000-6275000 GCF_050613455.1 Vespa mandarinia | reverse complement strand
GAATCAGGAATACGTCGATAAAAGCCGAAGCCGTTACGACTCAGCTCGGCTCGGCTTGGAATTTGAAAGAGAGAGAGACAGGAGAGAGAGAGAGAGAGAGAGAGAGAGAGAGAGAGAGAGATAAAGAGTCTCGAGAGTCACTCGAAAGGTCCGCCTCGAAATCCATCGAGCAGATTTCAAGAGGGTTCGACGGGGATGCAAGAGATAAACATTTTTCCCTCGAAATCTAGAAATTGTATGCTGGCGAGTCATCCCATTCATTTTTTTTTCTTCTCCCTTCCTCTCTCTCTCTCTCTCTCTCTCTCTCTCTCTCTCTCTCTCTCTCTCTCTATCTATCCATCTATCTATCTATCTATCTATCTATCTATCTATCTATCTATCTACCTAGCTATCTATCTTTTTTTTTTATATCATCATCCTATCGTGTTGTTTTTTCATCTGTCGTATACGAGTATCGTAAAAAACACGATCAACGAACAGACTGTCGGCGACGTTATTTTAACGATACATCATAAATCGAATGCGTCTCTTAAAGCTTCTAACGATCTCTCAACGTTAATGCGTTAACTACGATTCTCATTGGATTCGTAATCGGAATCGTTTAATTAAAACAAAACAAAAAACAAAAACAAAAACAAGAAACAAAAGAAAACCAAAAAAAGGAGAAGAAAAATAAAAAAAAGAATACCAAAAGACAGAAGAAGAATAAAAAAAGAGAAAGAAAGGAAAATGGAAAAATAAGATTCTTTCCCGTGTATGCATCAAGTAAAATTTTATCTCTTATGACGTCATGTAACCTGCATACGTCATATACCCGCATACGATGTAGATTGTATGCGACTTCTACTACTTGGAAAATTTTCTTCGGGAGAAAAAAAAAGCATTTCGATGGAACTAACGGCACATTTCGAGGATCATTGCGTGCCAGTGAGCACGGAAAACAAGTTAGAGTTCAAAAAGGAATCCATTATGTCGAGAGTAAAACCGACGTGTTTCAATTTCACCGGAAAATTTACATAGGAGAACTTTATAAAAGAGAAAGAGAAAGAGAGAGAGAGAGTGAGATAGATAGATAGATAGATAAAGAGAGAGAGAAAGAAAGAGAGAGAGAGAGAGAGAGAGAGAAAGAGTGAGGAGGAGGAAGGGAGGGAGGGCACGTTGTTTCTTCTACTATCTCTGATATGAGCTTTTGCATAAGTTCTACTATATATTTCCCTCTGTCTCTCTCTCTCTCTCTCTCTCTCTCTCTCTTTCTCTCTCTCTCTCTCTGTCTCTTTCTCTCGTTTTAGTGGTCCATCTCTTTTCATCGGAGTACCCATACCCAGGGACTATTTCCCAACATAAGTGAATCTAAGGAAGCCCCGTTAATCAAATATTTTATCAGAACCTACGATGTGTGCGCGCGAGCGACAACGACAGAGACAGAGGACAGAGACAAAGACAGAGGTAGCGAAAGAGACAGAGACAGCGCAAGCTCAAGAGCAAGAGGAAATGAACGGACGAATGTTACTACCTCAATCTTACTTCTCCAACTGAGACTTCGGCATTTACATACATTATAATATGCAAACACCGTCGGTCGTCTGTTTTCGGGCGTGTAATGAGCAAATAACATAACGGAGAGAATCCTCTTTGGCAATCCACTAAAATCTCGGCCGTCTACGCTAATTACAAAATAACTCTTCAAAACTCAATACACCGACTTTCACGCAATGATCGAAGATTATTCGAACGTCGTCGAAAGAAAACCGACGACAGGAAAAATTTATGAGTGTTCGTACGAATTAAAAAAAAAAAAAAAAAAAAAAAAAAAGAATAAAAAGAAAAGAAAAATAAAAAAAGAAAAAAGATCAAAATAGCCTCTTTTAAAATTACTTTCATCAAATTAAAATACAATATAATTCAATTAATGATCCTAGCTTATACAATAATACCGGATCCAAATTAAAATAGTTAATGGATTTTAATTCTTAATTTATTGCAAGTATTTCAATAACTCGAACGAAAAATCATCAAAATAATGCGAAAGAATTTATATATTTATATAGAGATATCACGATCGATATCACCACTTTGACATTATTTTCTACACAGGAAAATAACTAATGGATGCAACCATTTTGTTTCGATATCTCGTTGATGGATGTATCGAAAAATTTAAAAGCTGCCTGACCCTTTTTTTCCACTTCTTTCTATCTCTCCCCGTCAGACATACACATACATACACACACACACACAAATATATATATATATATATATTTCCCATTATAGATACTTTCTCTATCTTTCTTTTGTTTAAAACCACGTCGATTTGTTTATTGTAAAATGATTTAAAGAAATCGTTGACATTCGGCTTGTTTCATCAGAGAAATTCGAGCTTGCCTCTTTTTTCCTTCACCCTTCCGTTCTCTCTCTCTCTCTCTCTTTTCCTCTATACCCTTCCTTTTTTCTCTCTTTCCTTTAGAAAGAATATAAACACTTGTGTACATGCAAATTACTCGTATCTATCCGATTGAATGTCCTACAAAGAATATTTTTCTTTCTTTTACTAACCACCGCAAGTTCATCATAAAAGAAAGAAAGAAAGAAATAGAGAGAGAGAGAGAGAAGGAGAGGGAGAGATTTTATTTAACGTAAAGTAACTTCGAACAAATTGAAATTCAAATGGATCGAACAATTCTCTATGTCTTTCTCTTTTTTCTGGCTTTTTTTTTAAAGCTCAAAAAAGCTCCAGTTAACTTATACATACGTATATAGATACCGACATGTTAGAGGAATAAAAAAATAAAAAATAACAAAGATAACGAACGTTTTGTCGCTCAGAGAGAGAGAGAGAGAGAGAGAAAGAGAGAGAGAGAGAGAGAGGAAAGAGAGAAAGAAATCGTTCAATTAGTTTCGACTTTCGTTTGAATAATTTCAAAATTTATTCCAATTCAATAACATCATTTTGTATCTCTCGATGTCGCGAACTTATGGGAAAATAATATAAATGAATATAGAACGAGGCAAGGATGTAAGATAGATCGACAAGGAAAGAAAGAAAGAAAGAAAGAAAGAAAGAAAGAAGGAAAAAGAAGATAGAAAGAAAGAAAGAAAAAAGAAAGAAAAAGAGAGGGAGATAGAGATATAGAGAGATGGAGAGAGAAAAAGTAGAAGAAAAAGTATCTTACTGGTACTTTCGAGAGGATTCGAAAATATTCGCGGTGATTTATTAGCCCCGTAAATCCATGACGTAAAATCGTTCTTTCGACGGAAGTCGGATATAAAGGCGAGACAGAGCAACGAAAGGCGGTGGAGAAGGTAAAAAGGATGGAGAATAAGAAAAATAGAAATAGAAATAGAAAGAGAAAGAGTGAGAAAGAAGAATATATGATAGAAGGCATGAAAGTACAAGAGACAGAGAGAGAGAGAGAGAGAGAGAGAGAGAAGGATATATGGCAGAAGGCATTAAAGGGCGCGCGCGCGCGACAGAGAGAGAGAGAGAGAGAGAGAAGAAGAACAAGAAGAAAGAGAGAGAAAGAGGAACAGGAAGAGAGAAAGAGAGCGAGAGGGGAGAGGGAAAGTAAAAAAGAATGCACTATATGACGTATAAAGGGGGGAAGTTGTAAAAGGAAAGAGGCAAAATCTTTCGTATCTTCTTTCTTTCTTGCTTTACCTTAAAAAGATAGATAGATAGATAGATAGAGAAAGAGAGAGAAAGAGAGAGAGAGAGGAAAGAGAGAAAGAGAGAGAGAAAGAGAGAGAGAGAATAATATGAAGAAATTGCGAAGAAGAAATTCACGAGCGGTCTGTGAGAAATATCTCTCGTCGAAATGCAACTGACGGTTCTTCTAGCAAAAGGGAAAAGATGCTCTGGAGAGAGTTGGCTGTTGGTAAAGGAGGGTGAGCTAGCGACGGAGAAACGGCGAAACACGTTTTATTTACGGTCTGTGCACGCGAAGAAGTCCGGAGAAGGAGAACTTCGAAGATGGGAAAGAGACGGCGATGATAGTGAAAATGTTGATGGAAATGAAGAAGAGAGAGAGAGAGAGAAAGAGAAAGAGAAAGAGAGAGAGAAAGAGAGAGAGAGAGAGAGAATGAGTATGTGTATGTATATATGTAAAAGGTTAAGCTTAATTAGGGAAGAAGCGTATAATCAACCCGCTTGTTGAAGTATATGGAAGAAGCAATGAGTTCTATTAGTTAAAGCTTTCAATGCATCGAATAATTACTATACATAATTCAAACATTCGACTAGGAGAAACATTTTGACGATGAAAATATTACAGCATATCTTTCGAATAATATTACTATAACTAACATTATTATGATTTTCTAACGCATATAGCATTATATGAACCTACATATATATATATATATATATATATATATATATATATATATATATTAGGTAGACCGGAAAGTAATGTCGCTTTCTTAAATTAAATTCAAATGAATAAATTTTTAACAAGTTTTTATTTTTAATCACAATCAAATATCGACATGCGCAGAAACAACATTACTTTCCGGTCCACCTAATATATATATATATATATATATATATATATATATAATTTCGTTATACGTAAGATAACAATCTGAATAATGTTAAAAGGATCTTTTCGGTATTAAAAGGAATGCGCGAGGGTATTCGTCGACGAATGAACTTGTCAATGATCGACGAAATTTCTAAACATACAATCCGATCGATTAAGCATGAAACAAAACAAAAAATATACGTGCAAGAAAAGGAGAAGGGAGAGATGAACGAGAAAGAGATGAAACAAAAAAAAAAAAAAGAAAAAGAAAGAAAGAAAAAGAAACAAATAAAGGCGAAATTCGTTCCGATCGATGAATTCGTCCGGCGCCACTACAATTTTTCAAAATCGGATTCTTCGGTCGTGTTGAAAATGCGATTGGACGTATCCAGTCGTCGTGGAATCGAGAATTCAATCCGTAGGAACGAGATTCTCGTCGATCGAATATTTTTTTTTTTTATCGAACTGTTCATCTAACTGGAGGTATATGTCACGTAACGTAACGTAATGCGATAATAACCATTTCGATTCGTGATCGATCGAAATTTTGGTACTCTAACTTTCTACTATATCTTTTTTTTTCCTTTCTTCTTTTTTTCTTTTTTTTTTTTTTCTTTTTTTCAAGAACTAGTGAATAATTTAATTTTCCCGTTATCCTTATTTTCGCGTACACGCACATGGACGAACGACGACAGAGAAATGGACGAGTCCGCGATATTTAATGAAAAAAATTCACGCAAATAGCATAAATCTTGTTGGAGGGAAATGAAAAGATATTCTGTGGCGTTAAAAAGACGCGATGCGTAAATCTTAAAGGGAGACTCGAGGGACGAAGGCAATTAAAGAACGACCGAAGAGAAGAGAAGAGAAGAGAAGAGAAGAAAAGGGCGGATCGAAAAAGGGAAAATTAGTTGAAGGCGATGGCTGGCGTGGCGGTGACGTTAAAAAATTACTTCTTCGTATATTCTTTTATTTCTTTTTTTCCTTTGGTTCGTTCGTTTTCTTCCCTTTATCTAATTTCTTCTTCTTTTTTTTCCCCCTCCCTTCCCATTCTATCCTTCCTTTCCTTCTTCTTCATTTTCATTTCTTCTTTTATCTTATATTTTTTATATTTTACTTTTTCTTTTCTTTTTATTTCTTTTTTAATTTTTAATTTTTTATTATTATTCTTTTTTTTTTTTTTTTAATTACACGAGAAACACGAGAGAAAGGGCAATGCACGGGGGTGGGGTCCAAGTAATTAACGTTAGATTTAAATGAAGAACAATATATGCGTTAGCCGATGCGGGTAACGAGAAAACGAGATACGCGGAAACTATCGGTAATGGGGGAAAAAAAAGAGGAGAGAGAAAGAAAAACTGTATCAACGAATCGATGAATATAACGAGAGAGAGAGAGAGAGAGAGAGAGAGAGAGAGAGAGAGAGAGAGAGAGGAAGAGAGTGAGACAAAAACGATTTTTTTTACCGATTTCTCATCGATTTTTTATTCCATTCTGCGTTCACTCATAAAACACATAACGATCTATGTGTCGTAGGAAATCTCATAAACACGAAACGAAAGATTAATTATATGCTTTGAATGTAAAAACAATAGTTCGTAACTGGTAATAATATAGCATAGCTATAGTTCATGGGACAATGAAGAATTCATATTGACGTAAAGAACGTCTCGTTCGAAGTACTTTTATAACTAGGATAATTGTGTGGTTGATGAATATAAAAGATTTTAATTCAAAAGGGATGAATGAACAAAAAAGAAAAAAAAACGAAAGAAAAAAGAAAGAAAGAAAAAAAAACAAAAGAGAAATAAAAAATTGAAGAAAATAATTGAAAACAAATATGAAAATCGCATAAAAATATCTTTTCTTCTCTCCCTCTTTTCCTCTGTCCCTCTTGCTCTCTTTCTCTCTTTCTCTCTTTCTATGTTCGTCTACATCCCAGAACGTATTTTTATTCGTCCATAAGGAAAAACTTTCGATGAAAATCTGTATGCCTTTGAATGAAAATAATGTTAGATTAAAGAGATTCCTCTAGTTTATCTGAAACGTGGAAAATTCGAAAGGAATGACTCGAGTAGAGGATCTTGTCGAGGGATTTAAAGTAAGAAGTCGGGATTATAAAAAAAAAAAAAAAAAAAAAAATGAAAGAAAAAAAAAAGAGAAAAGATGGAAAGAGGAAGGAGAGAGAAAAAGAGAGACAGAGAGAAAGAGAAAGAGAGGGAGAAGAAATCTGTTAGCAGAGACAGAATGAGAAAGAGAAAGAGAGAGAGAGAGAGAGAGAGAGAGAGAGAGAGATGAAGGAAATAGGTGGTAGAAAGCTTGGAAAAGTAATCTGGCCCACTTTTCACCCTTAACCAGCCTAGTTAACGAGGGTCTGGTAGGAGAGATAGATACAGATGGTTCGCATCTTCCAAGTAGGTCAAAAATGAACCGAACTACCTGACTTTCTTTCACTTTTAACATGTACATGTGCGTATACTACGAAAGAGACAAGCTCATTTACTTCTTCCTTATATATAGAAACGAGAAGATGTCGAATTTTTTTTTTTTTTTTTATCAAATCTGACCTGGCTATCAACTGTTAATCGTTTAAAATTGTTAAATAAAAATGTTATTCTGCATTACTATAAAAATTATCATCTATCGTTCTATACATGATCCTACGATATCAATAATAATAATAGTAATAATAATAATAATTATTATTATTATTTTGAAAATAGAAGAAGTGCGTATAATATGTCATTAATAAATCAGTAGGAATTATATATTCTCAATAAAAAGAGATGTTATTAGAAGTTATGAAAATTATAATCATCGATTACATTCATTAATACATAATTTTATATTCATAATAAATTTCAAATCAATAAATTTTATATCAGTAATAAAAATAATGATATAATAACAATAGAAATAATAATAATAATAATAATATTAATTTTGAAAAAGTGTGTAACCAGCAAGAACATTTTTTTTTTCTTTTTTTTTTCCAAACAACTTCTTCCAATAGTCAGAAATGTCATATTACACGTTATTAAATTATATAAAATTATAATCATCCGATCTTTCTCTCTATGTATAATTGTATAAAATAGTAATAATAAATAGTAATAATAATAATAGTAATAATAATAATAATAATAATAATAATAATAATAATAATAATAAATAATAAATAATAATAAGAAAAATAATAATAATAATAATAATAATAATAATAATAAATAATAAATAATAAATAATAATAAGAAAAATAATAATATAATAATTTTGAAAAAATAGAAGAAGAAATAATATGCAATCAACAAGAGTTCTTTTCATTTTGAAAAGCTAGCAATAAGCGTTCTATGATAAATATGTCTGATAAAAAATGCTTTTGGTGAAAAGATTTCCAAAAGAACGGAATAAAAAAGAGTAAAAGAAAAAAAAAAGAAAAAGAAAAGGAACAAGAAGAAGGATACTTTTCGTTCTTCGGAATAACGTCATCTTCGTCATTCACAGTCTCGACGTTACTATTCGCGAGATTCGTGTCGCCTTTTTAGTCGCTCATTTACAACTCTCCATCTCGCTCGCTCCTTTTTTCTTCGTTCTTTCGTTCGGTTGGCTGTGTCTGAAAGGAAGTAGACGCGACACGGTTCGCTTATTAGGAAACGACGTCTTGGATGGTTCAAGAGGATGAAAAAGAAGAGAAGAAGGGGTATTCCTCCTCGTGTAATACGATTCATACTCACCCACGAAAAAAGAGAAAGAAAGAAAGAAAGAAAGAAAGAAAGGAAGAAAAAAGACAAGAAAAAAAAAGGAGAAACGAAAGTTATAAGACTCGCGATTCTTTTCAATCTTTCTTTCCTCATTTTCTATCTCTATCTATCTGCCTTTCTTCGAGATTCTCAATTCAAGATCTTTTTCTCTATTGCTAGTCACGCTGAAGTCGATATCGACGATTTAATTCGATTTAATCAAACGAAAGAGAGAGAGAGAGAGAGAGAGAGAAAGAGAGAGAGAGAGAGAGAGAGAACACTGACATTAAAAATATTCTATCCACAAATACGTATACATTTATTTATATATTATCTATATATTATCTGTATATAA
Source organism: Vespa mandarinia (assembly GCF_050613455.1). NCBI lineage: Eukaryota > Metazoa > Arthropoda > Insecta > Hymenoptera > Vespidae > Vespa > Vespa mandarinia. The sequence goes on along the minus strand of NC_140812.1, from coordinate 6,266,388 downwards.
GTGTATGCATAGAAAGTTTAAAATGAAATTACAATAATAACGATATGTTTGAAAGTGAATCTTTAAAAAATATTTTGTCCAAGTAAATTTTACGAAGTAATTAAAAAATTTACAATCAATAATAAATACAATATGAATATTTATATATTATCTATATATAAGTATATGCATGTAAATTACAATTAAAATGAAATGTTTGAATACAAATCTCCGAAAAATATTTTTTAAAGTAAATATTACAACGAGTGATTAAAAAAATTACAATCGATAATGAATATAATATTATAATCGTTTTATTATATTTTATTGTATTATATTTAGCTTATCTAATCTCTCGATTTGTTTTTCTTTTTTTCAGCAACTGCAGCTCCTGACACACCTTCCAATCGTAAGTTACATATCGATATTATTATATTTTTTAAACGATTTTGCTTGAGGGAGAATACATTTTTATTTCTAATATAAGATATGATATAAATAACTATAAATATATAATAAGTGAATAATTAATTGTGAATAATTTATCCTACGAAGAAGGAGTGTTTTAATTTATCGACTTATTATATACAAGCACGTTGATTATTAATGACTAGATATACTTAATTATCTCCTATTTATAATTCGTATATATAATAAATTGCGAATGATGAAATACTTAATTATGTATATATTTCTTTATAATTTCAAATTCAAAAATATGTTTATTTTTTACCGATATGATTGATATTAACGTTTGGAAAACGATCGATTGACTTTTGATCAAAAAATTCTTTCAATTCTAATTTTATAATAATTTAAATCATTATTTTAATTCTTATTTTCAATTTAACTTATGAACTTTTTGTAAATTTACTTTTATGTATTTTCAAATCGTCAGGTTTAAATCAAATTTACGTCTCTCTTTCTCTCTCTCTCTCTCTCTCTCTCTCTCTTTCTCTCTCTCTCTCTCTCTCTCTTTCTTTCTCCTGTGTCTCGTTTTCTTGAAATTTTGTGATGATAGTAAAGAATGACTCACTTTTGCGTGACATTTAAGTTTTGTAACGCAGAACCCTTTACGCTTCAGCACACTAACAAGAATTGTAGCAGAAATGAAACAAATGCGATCATTCCACGTTAACAAAGAAGAATCGACTCGTTGCTTTTCGCAAGCAACCGGCTTCTCGGTTTTGACGTGAAACACGACGTTACACGTCGTGTAATGCGATGAGCGAAAGAGTTGGCAAGAAGAAAAACTGCTAAAAACGGACGGAGAGATAAATGGAAGAAAATAAAAAAAAAAAGAAAGAAGAAAAGATAATATAAAAAAAAAAAAGAAAAAAAAAAGAAAAGAAATGAAAAAACAAATCGATTCTAAAATGATTTCATATACGAGGGAGCGCCTGTCTTCGTTTTCATTTGATTCACCCAACAAACAACAATTATAGCAATAACAAAAACAAAAGCGACATCCAAAAGAATACTTCACCGTTCATCGGCTCGTTTGTCTGTAAAAATAAAAATTAAGAAAATAAAAAAGAAAAAAAAAAGAAAGAAAGAAGAGAATAAACAAAGAAAAGAAAAAGAAAGAAAATCAAGCACGGCGTTTTCTTTCTTTTACTTTTTTTTCTTTTTCTTTTTTCTTTTTTGTTTTTTTTTGTTCTTCTTATACTTCGCACACGTCAAAGAAGAAAAAAAAAAACCCCCGGTGCAAATGCTTTTTCTCTCCGATTTTTTCGTCTTTCTTTTCATTCGAAAAAAGATATATTCAAAATTATTATGAGCCGTAATTTTGCCAGGAATAATTTATAACGTTCACAATGTTCAAAGAGCAAAGTAGGTGGTATAGTGGTATAGAGAAATATAAAAAAAAAAAAAAAAAAAGAAAAAAAGAAAAAAACCAAAAAAATAATAAAAGATCTCATTTTCCTGTTTTCCAATGAACTTTCTCTTTTTCTTTTCTTTTCTTTTTTTTTTCTCTTTTCTCTTTTCTCTTTTCTCCATATATTCAAACGTTAACACGCTCATATGTCATGAGATGTTCGAACGTTTTCATGTAAACGAATCACACTGCATAAGCGTGCGTGCTCAAACGTACAAGATATGTATCTGTGCATGTATTTGTTACGCTGAAAAGTAAAAGAAGAGGTAAAGCATTAAAAAATTAGTAAAAAAAGAAAAAAAAAAAAAAAAGAAGAAAAAATTAAATAGAATAAAATAAGTAAAGTTATAATAAAAAATTTTCCATGGAATTGGAGTTTGAAATTTAAGAAGACCTTTGTCTGTTCACTGTGGTGGTAACTAGGAGGGATTACGTGGAAAATAATTTTTAACCTCGTCGTAGTACAAAATTTCTTTTTTTTCTTTTTTTTTTTTTCTTTTTTTCTTCCTTTACTCAAGCGTACTTTTTTCTAGTCCCTGTCGCAAACGAAGAAAAATAACCACGAGAGAATGCGAAACTCGCGTGCCATTTTTGAGCCCAATGTACGTATTGCCGCAGGTATGAACTATATACATAGGTAACTGGAATATATATATATATATGTATGTATGTATGTATGCATGTATACATATATACAGGTACGTATTTAAGTATTCGAGAATGACGACGATAGAGCAAAAATTACGTCGCCATAAGCCAGACGTCGGCAAACTGTTCGCTATTATTTCTAATTTTTCTTCACTTCTGGGCTTCCGTGTCCTCGCGTTATTTAAAAAGACTGATTCGTTGAAAGTCTCGTTTCGTCAGAGTAAGATGAGGAAGACAGAGATCTCGGCTTTAATATTTCATTAACTCTTTTCTTTTCTTTTTTTTTTTATTTTCAAAAATAAAAGGAAAGGAAAATCTCTATTCGTCCTCATATGTATCTACATACATACGTAAATACGTACGTAAGTATACTAAGGCATTATATAATACTTTCATACGGTATTTGTGAATAGTTTAAAAATAACGGAATAAATGACAAAGTATATAAATGACTATGAACTGATGATGATATAGAATTAAATGAATTATAAAAAAAAGTCTAAGTAAAGTATCGCTCGTATAATTTTTCATACATGCTATAGAATGTAATTATTCTTCGTACTTTTCATATCCACATATTTCAACATAAAAATGACAGAATTAATTTATACGTAATTGTATGAATTAATATATAATATATTAATGTAATATATTATAATAAAAAAAAATATATATATATATGGTGTTCCACGGAATTGGGGCGAGCTATGTCTTTGAAAGGATTGGAGATCGAAAAAAATGTCATAGGACAAAATTAAATGATATTAAATGCTACATATTTCTATGAAATTTTCCTGTATTTTTGTGCAAGGAAGCTCTTTTTCAAAATAAAATTCTAATTTTGAATAAAATAATCGATGCAATTTTTCACCTTCTACAAAATAAATAAATATATATATATATATATATATATATATATATATATATATGATTTATAAAAAAAATTCTCTCTAAAATACTATTGACATAATTATGTGAAAAATTAAATTAACTTAACGACTGATTATTTTTCATATCCCTTCGTCATATTCCAATCATTTTATACCGTATACTTACATTGCTAGTCTAATAATAATTTGAAACTTGGAAATGATTGAAATATGAGATTGCCAAGGAAGAAATGTTAGACATAATAATCTTCTTATTATTTTTATCTTTATTATATATATATATATGTTTTTTAATACTTTTTCTATTAAAATATTGTGTGAGACTATTCGTTCGTATAAAAACATAACATGCAACGTGTGCATGTTGTACGTCTCGTTGCATCGATGAAAAATCGTCCGCGAAGCCTCAAGTTATTTATTTAAATTTTCTCGACGTGACTGAACAACGACAAAAGGCTACAATTTCATCGACCCTTTTTTTTTCATTCATCTTCTAATTTTAATCTCGTTCATCGTCGTCGATAAAGAATATGAAATTAAAAAAAAAAAAAAAGCGCGCAAGGACAGGAACAGAAAGAGAAAAAAAAAGAAGATTCCACGATAATGAAAAAAATGTCCGATCAATTTTTTTTTTCTTTTATTCCCCCTCCCTCCCAACTCTCCATTTTCTCTTTTCCCTTATTAATTCGTTTCATTGTTTCTCCATTCGTCATTGTTCAAAAACAATCTATAAGAAATGATTTTTCTACTCGATAAAAAAAAAAAAAGGGAGAAAAAAGCAAAAAAAAAATAGGCTATTATTTATTTAAGCTTACATATATTTAAACATTTCTTCAGTATCTTAAACAGATATGTTAAATATTTATAATAAAATATTATTATGTAATATAAATGACTCAACCAAGATCGAAATACTTAATACGCTTAATTATTATATATCGATCAAAATAACATTCATATAGATACGTTCATTCATTTGCAAAATATTTATTTTACAAAATACTTATCATAAATTAATAATAATAATAATATTGATCGAATCGTCGTACATCGTCATTCGAAAACACAAAAAAAAAAAGAAAAGAAAGAAAAGAAAGCGCGAAACGAACGACTTGTAAAAATTGGAGTTTTATAACCGAAAGTGGTACGAGGAAGGGGTAGAAGAGGGATAAGGATGGAAAAGTAGAAAAGGTAGACAAACGCAATGAGATTCATGCACGTCGAACGTACGCTTTGTAAACTTCGATTGAATATTTGATGAGAGAGAACGATCTTCTTCTTTACTCGTGGCGGATTCTCTGTGAAAAAGAAAGAAAAAAAGAAAGAGAGAGAGAGAGAGAGAGAGAGAAAGAAAGAATCCCATGATAAAAATGATTCACGCGCTTCTCGAATTCAATATCTTCTTTTCCGGAAGTCGATGTCGCCGTTGTAGTAGTCGAAGACTTACTATCTTTCTTGACACTATGCCGTAAGAATATATACCAAAAGCTTTTGCGGCAAAATTTCATAGATTCCATAGCGAATGTTAGTCTGACTTTTGTCTTCCCTTTATGGTAAACTTCGACTATATAAATCTTCGATCTCTCCATATCGATAATAAAAATTGAAATATTTCAAGATCCTCATCGTACTTCTTTTGTACATAGAGAGACGTACGTATGTATGTACGTATGTATATATGCATATTTACGTAGAGGTACACATTACAGATATATTTGTATATACACACGCATCATCATGTTCCGTGTATCCATATATATAGGTATATTTGAAGAAATTGATATCGTTAGATAATCCATACAATTATATAATAAATATGTTACAAGGGATAATAATTCTTGAATTTTATTTTGAATTTTCTTTTTGAATTTTATCTTGAATTTTTTTTTTTTTAATTTTATCTTGAATTTTCTTCGACATCTATGTCGTATATTTCTTTTAACTTCTTAAGGCGCACGATTTTTAAAGAAAATGAAAATCCAAGTTGCACAGAATTTCTTTTTTAATATAAAAAAAATAAAAAAAAAATAATGAAAAAAATGAAGAAAATAACGTTCATTTCAATTATTCGAAATAAAATAAAATATTAAACTGTACGACTATGAGTAACTTCAACTTTACAAAGTGAGATTAAAAAATATGTCTCCGCATGGATAAAAAAAGCTCAGCAAAAGATGGGACAGTTTTTAACTCACTTAACTCCAAAGAGTTAATAAACGAGTCAAATACGTGTACCCATGAATAATCCACAAATAGGATGTATTCATCAAATCAAGACTGAATTCTCCAAGTTGAAATTCTCCAAGTTGAATTTCTCCAAGTTGAAATTCTCCATTAACATTTTTACTAATTGTCGTGTCAAAATTAGCTGTGCATATATAAAAAAAATCATTAATATTATAAATTCTCGAGAATTCTGTCAAGATCGATAAAAAAAAAAAGAAAAGAAAAAAAGAAAAAAAGAAAAAAAGAAGAAAGAAAGAAAAAGGAAAGAAAAGAAAAATCCAAAGAAAAATGAAAAACTGAGGAAAAAAAATGAAAAAACAAACAAAAAAAAACAAACAAAAAAAAAGAAAACATTAATCAATAGCTCATCTCCAATACAATTATATTTTTCGCTTGAATAAAGTGTCCCTCGTCTAACGAATAAACGAAATCATGTTCTAAACCGCGAGATAAGGTAAAACGTTCAAACGAATCGAATTTACCGACGAGGACTTCAAACTCAGCCACGGTTTATCGAAGTTGAAATCGCGCTGTTAAGGGTAAGGTAGAGAGAAGAGAACACGTAGGGGAGGAAAGAGAGATAGAGAGAAAGAGAGAGAGAGAGAGTGAGAGAGGAACGAAAAGGAAGAGTAGTAGTGGTAGTGATGATGATGAGGAGGAAGAAGAGAGGGACGGAGTTAGGGGCATAAGGGCAAAGGAAGGGAAAGGGAGGGAGGGGTGTAGGAGTGAAAGCTTGTAGTAGCGGTAAGTTGAACGCGGTAAAAGT
>NC_140812.1:6245000-6255000 GCF_050613455.1 Vespa mandarinia | reverse complement strand
GATCTAGACTATGTCCTCTCTCACACACACACGTACACACATATTTACACAGTGAATAGCTCTCATACGTATATCTGCAAAATTTTAACATTTTGTTATATCAAAATACAAACATATAATATAAAATAATTTTTATTATTTTATAAGATATAAAATAGTACAAAATAACAAATTGTATTAATTCGATATTATCCTCTATAAAAATATTTTTTACTATTTAGAAAAAATTATCTTTCAAATAATTGTATATATATGTGTGTGTGTGTGTGTGTGTGTGTGTGTGTGTATAAAAAAGAAAAATTTTAAAAAAAATCAAAAAGAAAAAAATAAAAAAAAAAGAAGGACACCGTAGTAACTCTCTTAAGTAACATTTTCATTCGTTCATATAAACTTTTTCTATAAAATATATCAGGTGATATCATTTCTTCAATTCAGATATCTACTTACTTTAAGTTGGGAAACATCTTGCAGATGGAAACTCGTCATGTGTTTGGACTCGTTTCATAGTTCGCATATTCCGCGAGGAGTTACGAAAAGAATAGCCGAGTTAAACTTTCTCTTCCGAGAGGTTGGGAGTAATAGGAATCATTGTCGCCTCGACGTCTTGCCATCGTGTATCGTGAAATAGGAACTTTGATCGACGATTCTGTCGACGACAGAGAAATACATGTTGGTGTTGTTGCCAAGAACGAAATACGATCTTCTTAAGGATATATATATATATATATATATATATATATATATATGTATATAACGTTCTTCCTTGCTTCCATCGTTTTATTAACCATATATTCCATCGCTTTTGCTTACTAAATAAGCACGAGAAATTTCCCTCTTGCGAGCGTGTTTCGTACGTGTTCCAAAAATGAATACTTTTCTATAATGAAAATAACACATGACATTTCGTCAACATGATAATATAGAAAAATGTATTTCTTTTCCAAAGAAAAACATTATTTTTCAATCGATCTACTTCATAGATTGGATTGTAACAACAAAAGAAAAAAAAATAAATAAATAAATGAAAAATAAAAAAAAAAATAAAAACAATTAATATCAACAACGATCTATTAGAAACACTTCAGCATTGTACGAAAAAGATTCGTTAAATTGTCCGATCAAATTATTGATTTTAAAAAAAAATGACAAAGCGTAAATAATCTTTAAACTTTACAAAAAATATAACGTTATTATGTCAACATCGCACGAATTTTCAAAGAACATTGAACCTTTGCGCTCTCGGTCAATTTTTTTTTAAATATAATCTATCAACAACTGTGTTAACGTTAGCAAATATTAAAAGAAAAAAAAATGTTTTTCTTTTTCAAATAAAAAAAAAGAAAAAAAAAAAAAATACAAAAAGAGAGAAAATTTATCGTATCATTTTGAAGTAACGTTTAATTCCACTTTATATTATGAATGTCGCTCTATAGTGATGACGTCTATGAAAATTGTGTATTACAAAATATATTGTATTGTATATTTCGATTATGCCATGCAAAGGATTCAAATGCAAGTACAAACACGCTGAATACGTCTGCGACTTTTTTAAACCTAAATATGCACGTGGGGTGTAGAACGACATCCCCTTCCCCCGTACCAATTTTGAGCTCAATTAAAAGAATCTGCGATTCATGAACTTTTTTTTGTTTTTTATAATGACAGAATTAAAAATGCACTTTCAAATCTACCAATTATTATTGACGAGACTTCAAAGAATATACAATATTTTCTTCGAAATTATTCATTCTGTATAAATGACAGCTGTTCAAAGTGCCTGGAGTGTAGGAGAGCATCCCAAGAGTGCAACTTGAAATTATTCTGAGATATGCATAACTAGTGTTAATTCAGAGATTGTTAATTATGTTAATTAACAAACAAGTAAGAAACGAACTTTCATGCGTTCTCCTCGGTTTAATCGATTTTTTATTTTTTTATTATTTTTTTGTTTTATCGTAGCTCTTTCTCTCTCTCTTTCTCTCATATTATCAAATGATAACCCAAACACAAACCAATCGCATTTCCACGGTGGCTTATCACCACGTAACGAGACCGTTATTGATTATTATAACGTGAAGCATTATTAACGACATGTCGTAAAATTATTCGATGATTAGATGTCCACGTTGATGCAGATGACGTGCATTAACTCGGCCAACGATATGCGTTTATCTTTTTTCCCTTTCTACGTATAATTAATAACAGTGATCGCGACGACGAAGCCTTATCGATTATTCCCTTGAAAACCGATCCACCCTCGTTAGTAGATAATTATCGTGATTTATCGCGGTATCCGTAATTATAAACGATTTATCATTTCTCGCCAAAACTAGCTCGATCCACCTACCATGATAATTATTTTTTTCACAATTTCTATCACTGTGCTCTTTATCGTAATATCAAATTTATTTGATTTTCTCAATATATTATCGCACAATATATTATCGGACAATATATTATCGGAATTAATATATCGGACATATATTATGCACAATATATTATCGGACATATTTCGAATACTCTCATATCTATCTCTATCCTTTATTCTTTTAATCCCTCGTCATCCAAAGTGATTCGTTAATATTATTAAAAAGGATTGAAAATGTTCTTCGGCATGCAATCGAGTTTAAGAGAAAAAAAAAAAAAGAAGAAAAGAAAAACAATAGAAAAGTAAACAAAGAGAAAAAGGAAAGAAAAAGAAAAAAAAAATGGAGATCGACGAGTATGCGAAATAAATCTTTAAAAAGAAATTAATAATTCATCCCGTATAAACCAAAATCCTCTATCATCCTCTTTGTCTCGTCAATCTATCAAGAATCTTCTTTTCCTTTCCTCATTAATAATTATTCTACTCACCATTCTTTTAATACTAGCTCATTATTTTATTTTCAATATATCGATCTTTTCTTACTCGTTAATATTTCAAACTCTCTACCCCCTCTCCACCTCCTTCTCTCCCCTCCCTTTCTCTCTTTTTCCCTGTTTCCACACTTCTTCCATCTAGCTCATATTCTAATGAAAAAATGACAACGAATAATGATATGTCGAAAGGAATGAACCTTGAAGTACAAAAGTAACAGAATGACACAGAGAGAGAGAGAGAGAGAGAGAGAGAGAGAGAGAGAGAGTGATATTACGAAAAGCTGCTCTTTATCTGTATTTCTATCTTTATCTATCTCTTCTCCTATCTACTAATCGAAACGTCTATACAACGAACGTTTTTATATAAACGTGTATAAGTGTGTATTTCTATATGTATATACGATATCTGCTTTTCCGCTGAACTAACGCGATTGTCGATAGTAAAAAAGATAAAGAGAGAAAGATAAAAAGAAAGAAAAAAGGAGAAGAGAGAGAGAGAGAGAGAGAATAAAGTCTCGTCTTGCTATTTCATTCGATCCTATCAAGAAAAACGTCGAAAGCAACTTGCGAATCGAATTTATCAACTCTTTTTCTTCTATCTCGTCCTGACAGTACAAGGTAAACTAAAGGCAACGCGAAACTCTACATTTTTACGGTCTTCTAACGCGTTCCGTTGATTACACCATTTCCTTCATTATTTTTTTACGCTCCGATTCACGGGAGATAGGAAGTTTCGTATACGATATATATATATATTATATATATATATATATATATATATATATATATTATATATATATATATATATATATATATATATATATATGTATATGCTAGATAGCTAACTAACCATTGAACCAGGTTCACCAGTGGCTGAATAAGAGGAATCTAGCCGCAAGCGAAACCATTAATAGCTCGTATAGTAGTAATAGTAGTTTGGCAGGGATGCATTTGCGTAACGGGGGAACGGCATGGATATTTACTGTAGCGTGCATTGTTCCTCGGTCTTTATTGGCTCGGTAAACACCACGACAGTATTGACGAGACGCCAAGGTCCCTTGTTCAATGGTATTAACGTGGGATTCACTCGATGGGATGCGTTATTTTCATTGTCGTTTTCTCACCCTTTCATTTCTCTTCTGCCCCATCAAAATTTCTTACGAACGCGCTTATTTCGTCAATAACAAAAATTATTTTTTGTTAACGAAAATAATATTTATCGTTGAAACCTCTGATCTCTTCGCTAAAAAAAAAAAAAAGTTGCTCTCAAAATTGAACAAGATAAAAAAGAAAAAACAAAAAAAAGAAAAAAAGAAAATTTTATTTAGAAATAAAATATTTTATTTAAATCGACCACACAAGTACAAATATCTGATACAATTTTTAACGAAATTATTAACGTTATTGGAGATTTTCATTGGACGAATTGAAATATTTTTCTAATAAAATGTTTTTCTTTTTCATTTGTTTATTCTAAATAATCGTACGTAATTGAATGAAAATCGATTTGAGTATTTAGCTGTAATAATTAATAGATAAGTAAAAAAAAAAAAAAAATAGAATCCTTCGATCTATCTAAATGACGTTTATCATGTTTTTAAAATATTTTCAAAGTTATTTCACGATATCGAATTGTTTCGAAATGAAAAAAAGAAGGCTCGTTTCTAGCCATTTAGATTCACGTAGATGGATCATTTATTCAAATGAAGTAACCAATGTTTGATTATGGAACCTTTAAAAGGATCATAAAAAATTCACGAATGATATCAAAGGATACGCTCAGGGATCCTTGTAAATCATAGTAACTCGATATGTATGCGTTGATCGAGGAGGAATATTGGCCGCGGCTCGATGGATCCTTAATTGCATTGCTCGTGTCGCTTGCGGCCATTCATTGGACTGATCACGTGACGTAAGAGGGAAGATACTTGTGAAAGAATAGTTCATCCGAAAGAAACGTTTAATACCTCTAAATGTAAATCGACCATAAATATTTCTCTCTTTGTCTCTCTATCCCTCTTTCTCTATCTTTATCTCTATCCCTTCCTTTTCCTCTTTCTTTCAGATTTTACGAAATTTCAAACTTTACGTCAATGAATGTTGAGATTTTAAAACTTTGCACATGTAGCTTGTACTATTTTGAACTTGTACTATGTAGCCTTTATTAAAAAATACCAAACAGGTTCAATTTAACCTTGTATTATACGCAACTCAAAATGTCTGTTTATGTCAAATTTAATTAGATTTATTTCAATCAAATTTTTGTTATAGTTTGAAAAACTTTATATCGATTTATATCGACACACATAAGCAAACATTTAAATAAGTTGGTGAATTATAAAGAACTTGAAAGAGAATTGAAAAATTTATTTCTATCAAAAGTTATGGCGAACTAATGCGCTTTTCTTGCGACAGTGATTGCATAAGAGAGAAGTGTTTTCTTATCTTCGCGGTCAACAAAAAAAAAACCAAAAAAAAAAAAAGAAAAAGAAGAAAATAAATAAAATAAAAGGAAGAAAAAAGAAGGAAGAAGAGGAACGAGAAAGAGACGTTATTCTTACCAGTGAAAGAAATTGCTTTGAAGTTTGTTTCTTCTAAAGTTTCAAGGAATCGTCCTTGAAGAAGGTGTCGTTTCACCAAAGAGCTTGGATCTTCCAAAGTAACTTTCATTTGCAATGCAATTATCGACGTCATAACATCGTAAAAAAGAACTTTCCTCTTCTACCAATCGAGTTTTATCGGGTCGTGAAAATTAAGTTGCACTTTTCAACAACTGTTTAAAACGATTGACTTTTAAAATTTGAAAAATCTTTTTCATTATAAATATTTCATTTAATTTCTAACATAATTTATCGATATATCGATGAATTTTGGAAATTTAGAATACAATTTTTTTTGTTTTGTTTTGTTTTCTTTAGAATAATCATAAATATATAATTTAATTTTTAATAAAACTAATCGATATCGACAGATTCAAATTTATGATTTAAATTTTTTATCATAAAATCAGTATACAAAATACATATTTAATTTAATTTCTAACGAATCTATCGATATATATATATATATATATATATATATATATATATATATATATATGTTATAACTAATGTTAATAAAGCATGCTTAACAAGTTCAATGGTTTAAGACTAATTTCGTCAAAATGTCGGTGATACAATTTGTAACGTGCTCATATGAGTTTATTAAAACGAGACGGAATTTAATGCACGTATACTGACGTACCACTCATCTCACATTCTCCTTCCTATTTTCATTTAAGAAAAGTACCTAACAAGGATCCCCCAGGATAAAGTTAAACCCTTATTAAGGTTAGATTAACTTATACACAAGACTACGTCGTTTCAGTCATACGTCTCTTGGCATTATTTGGCATTATTTATAACGAAATATGTAAATTATCTTCTCTCTCTCTCTCTCTCTCTCTCTCTCTCTCTCTCTCGTTTTAATACACACACGCTTATAAACACACCAATGGGTAATTATAAATTCAATCAACAATTTACACATTATAATGCCGCAAGATAATTAATTTTTTACTATTTCCCTTTCGTCTATCTTTTTTTTTTTATTGTTCAATCAAAATTAATTAATATCCATAATGCGTCAAACAAGATTAATATTTTAATATATTTTATTAATCTTTACGAAATTGATAGAAAGGCTGTATTATCGAAATGTATAACAAAAATAAAACACACACACACACACACACATGTACACGTACACATACACATACACGTACACATACACGTACACATACACGTACACGTACACGTACACGTACACGTACACGTACACATACACGTACACGTACACGTACACGTACACGCACAAATATATACACGTACTCGCATCGAACAGTTCTACAACTTTTATATTTGAAGACGATAAATTATATACGCGTTAACGAAACGAGTATCCAAAACGAACTGAAGCTTCGAACTTTTTCTTTGGATTTATTCCAATTTATACTTAAAATATTTTTTCTGAATTTATCGAAATACATCAAGAAATGAATAAAACGATTATATTATCGAAATTTATTAAACATATACCATCGAACAAACCTATAACTTTTATATTTAAAGACAAATGATATATGTACGTGTTGACGAGACGATAGTTTAAACCGAACTGTAGATAGGACCTTTTCTCTGTTATAAGAACAAAGGAAACAACAAATAGGAATGTTTACTAATTCGTATGATCGATTCTATAAACGTTATAACATAAATTATGACCTAGACTATGTCCTCTCGTACATACACACAAATACACAAACATTTACGTAGTTAATAGCACTCATACATTTATCTGTAAAATTCTATTCTATTATATAACATTTCGTTATATTGATGTACGAACGTATAATATAAAATAATTTTTATTATTTTATATACTCGTATTTTATATACCCGGACATATGTATAATATACTCGTGTACTTATTCATTCATTCTTCTTCTTCTTTTTGTTTTTTTCTTTTTCTACATAAAAAAAAAACAAAAAATGAGAGAAGGATCAAATAATTATTTACGAGGATACCCACGCAAGAAAAAGATGGAGTTATCCTCGAATGAATATAGAAATGATCGGTTTTAGATTCTCTTCTTGGCAAATTATCTGGTAAAACGTTCCACTCTCGACGTCCTCGATGTCGTCGTCGTCGTCGTCGTCGTCGTCGTCGTCGTCGTTGTGGTTAAGTTATTTACAAGTGAAACACATTGCCAGAAGGTGTTGTTACTTATACATCAAGCTCCTTTCAAGGACGCACACAACCTCACCAAGTCTGTCTCTTTCTCTCACTCTCTCACTCTCTCTCTCTCTCTCTCTCTCTCTCTTTCTTATTCTCTCTCATGTAACAAGACACGGTACTTACGTTGTAAATTACGCCCTGGTATTATCGGTTTATGCCATCGGGGCTGATACTTGGCTAAGAAGATGGTTCGATTTTGCAAAACACACCACGATCGATAGTGTTAACCTCGTACAAGATTTGAAATTATTCAAGAAGATTCGCTAATGCTTTAGAAAATACTCTTGATTATTTATTTATTCCTTATCTTTTCTTTTCTTTTCTTTTCTTTTCTTTTCTTTTCTTTTTTATTTTCTTTTCTTCCGAAATATAGATCTTCCGATATATAGATTATATCATAATGAATTTCGAAATGATTAAAGAAATATTTCTATTTTCGAAACTGATCTTTAATTAATTAATCAATTTTTTAAAAAAAAGTAGATATATAATTTAAATGTACCTACGTAATAAATGTAGGAATAAACTTTCGAATAGAATAAAATTCTTAATAAAATTTTTTCTTTAAAATAGAAATGTATAAAGAAGTAAAAGATTATATAATTATTTCTTTATTTTTGATAGATATCGTATAGATTTTGGTCATAATGTGAAATAATTGAAACAATCGAAGTAACATTTATATATATATATATGTGTGTGTGTGTGTGTGTGTGTGTGTGTATATATATTTTTTTTGAAAATACTTTATAATTGTTTGTTCAATTTTCAAGCACGTAAATTATATTTTATTTTTTTCTTTTTTTTGGAATATTTGCAACGATTATCTCAATCGACGAAATATTAGCATAAAATTATTTTAATATTCATACTGTGATATTCAGTATTTCATTTTTTTTTCTTTCGCATTCTTGGCACCGATTCGATCTGACGGATGTGAAAAACTTCAGGAACAAATCAGATTGACGTAAATCTGATGAATATCGAACAGATAAATAAACGTATCGAATATGCAGTACGTAAAAGCATGAAATAATTTACTCCGTCTTTTCTTATAATTATTCTGTTTGAATTTATTCTCATTGAAATCTTTAATTCATTAAACGATTATGAATAATATTTATGAATTAAATTAACAAAAATTATTTACTTGACGTATTAGAGTATAATTTTAATACACATAATATAGGCCTTCATAATCAGCAAGTATTCAGATTAGTAATTTTTCTTTTTCAAAGAATTTTTAAATAAAAAAAAAAAAAAAAAAATCTGTAGGATAATTATATTACAAATGAGATTTATAAGATCCTTCGATATGTAATCAGATTTAGATATAAAAAAAAAAATAAGAATAATTGGTATCAATCTTTCTCAAGGAATTAATTTTAATACTTTTACAAATCTAAATGATAATCCATCTATTAAAAAAATTTTCCCCACGAAAAATTTCTCCTAATTAATAATCATCAAAAGATGGATTGAACAAACGCGAATATATTCTTTAAGGAAGAAAAAGAAAAAGAAAAGAAAAAAGAAGGAAAATATACAAATAAATAATTAAAACGAATTTGATAAAACGAGCTCGCCTACGAGCACTAATTCGATTTTCATATTAATTTAATGAAAAAGTTTTTCTATCGAGAGAAGAAGCAACCGAGCGGATAAAATGAATATTTAATCTTCCCAAGTACAACCGAGTTCGAGTGACGTTAACCTGTTTAAAATTGTATACGAAGAAATCAATGAAAGGTATCCACGAAATAAAGCAAATTTCGTTGTTCGCGGTTAATAAAGAAGAATAATCTATATCCAAAAAATATTTTTTAATCTATTTTTCGATTACTAGAGTGATATAACATATGAAAGTATAGATTAACATAGATAATCAAGAATAAAAAAAAAAAAAAAACAAACATGATCGATTGTAATCTCATTGTTTGAGACTATTCAACTTTTTAATACTGATATACATAAATACTCAGATGCTTTATCCTTCAATGGGTAGTACAATTTTTAATATAATTTATTTTCCAATATTTTGAAAAAAAAAATTATACCAAATAAAAATATAATTCCAACGTATAATATTCGTATAAATTTCATTGTACTGTCATTTCACATTTGCATTATCTAATCTGATGATTCTAATCTCGCGAAGAATGATTCATTAAGAATCAGCATATTAAGAATATAAATCGTAAGAAATAATACGACTTTGTTCGTCTTGTATCTCTCTCTCTCTCTCTCTCTCTCTCTCTCTCTCTCTCTCTCTCTTTCTCATTTCAAAACGTGATGACGAGGCATGCAATCACAATAGACATTTTCCACCTACGCGAATGAAAAGCTAGATACAGGATCTTCA
>NC_140812.1:5950000-6240000 GCF_050613455.1 Vespa mandarinia | reverse complement strand
AGCCAAATCACAAAGTGATAATTACATTGATGATTACATCGATGATTATATCGATGATTACATCAATGATTACATCGATGTGATTGGAAATATCTCTTTGATCGTCGATTCCGTTGCTTCTGTCAATGAGTTAATTGCATGTTCCTTTTATAATACTTTACGTAAAGTCGATACGTTCAATTATATTCACGCATCCTGGCTTTTATTATATAATCAATTACATCGACAGAGATTTAATTAAAGTTCCGAGTTATCCTCGGGAAAATTCGATGATGAATGCAATCATGCAATTTCCTCGCCTAATTGAATTCCTCTATTTACAACGTTGCATTCTATTAAAGTTGATGCTAGTATCACACGAAACATAGAGAGAAGGCGGTAAGAAACATAATTAACAATGCCATTTTGAGAACATACATTATTCAAATAGTGACCCGTTTTGAACGATTCGTGAAAAGGTTCCTCTCTTCTATATTTAACATTTTATCATTGGAATTTTGCATCCGTGTATTTCAATATAAAGCAACGTTCTTTGATTAAAAATGTATAATTGAATAAAGGAAAATTAAAAATTATACCCTTCTGTCGATTTAAATTATATAATATTTCCATGCATAAAATTTCACATTCTACGATGTCCTTTAAATGTCATTAGTATTAATGATGTCCTACGAGCGTGATAATTTGTAAAGAATGAAAAAGAAGAAAAAACAAAGAAATAAGAAGAACAAACGAATAAATTTAAACATAAATATTTATTTATGACCATTAGTCCTCCCTACTTCCCCCCTCCCCACCTATATCTCCATCATACATATATCTATCTCTCATCCTATTTTCTCTACAAAATTCCATAGTATTCCGTTTACTTGAGCGAGAAATGAAATTGATTAAATTCCATTAAAATCGGTCCATTAACCCGTTACGCTCATTGATCGAGAGATCTACAAGACTATTCATCGTGTGAATGCTCTCAATAAGTTCTAAAAATCGCTATTAGTTTTAACTCACGAATAATCGCTTTTTTATATCATCTCGACTGAATATTATTGATAGTACTATCAATAATTTTGCTTAATAAAGTGTAAAATGATTTCTTAATGAAAAGAAAATTATTGAAAACAGAGAATACATAAATATTATTATAAACGAAAGCTCGATGGTGTAACTGTTGATTTAACTCTAAATTTATTTATTTCTTTTCTCTCTCTCTCTCTCTCTCTCTCTTTCTCTTTCATTTTTGAAAAAGATGATAGATTAGATTCTTTTTAAAGGTTTATAAAAGCTACGTTGAAAACACTCGTGCGTTATTCAAGCTAGAATTTCTAACACGTTTCTCGATGATGTGAGTTGGCCTAATCACGTGGTTCGTATCAATCGATAAAATGTATATGTAACGCATGTACACGCACACACACACACACACTTCCATTCTCTCTCTTTCTCTCTCTCTCTCTCTCTCTCTCTTTTTCTCTCTCTATCTCTCTCTCGTCGAAAATCCAGCTTTCTGTAGGAATACGATGAAAAACGTTCGAACGAAATGACACACATACTACGAATCCCTCTGGCAAGCCAATGCAGTAAATACAAGCGACCGATGTTTTTTTACACGTTCAACTCTCTCTCTCTCTCTCTCTTTCTCTCTCTTTCTCTATGCATTCCTACTTCAATTTGAAAAGATTCTCGCTTTGTCCAGTATTCCTGTCGCTTCTGTGCCTTCTCTTTGGATCGTACTCCCCGAAATGTCAAAAATCTTTCTCCTCCTATTCCATTACCACCTCTTAATCACCTTTACGAAACCATCATTCATAACATATATGATACAAATATAAGAAAGAGAGAAAAAATAAAAGAAGAAAAAAAAAATAAATAAATAAATAAATAAATAAATAAACAAGAAAAGAAAGAACAAAAGTGTCTTAAATTGAATGCATGTAATATGAGAAAGAACGAACGGAACAAAAAATTAAATGAAAAAACATACATAAGAAATAAAAGAAAAAAGAAACGAAAAAAAAAAAAAAAAAAAGAACGAGAAACCGTTGCAACACGATCAAAATGAACATAAGAATTAAAGAAATAAAAATATTAAAGAAATAAAAATATTAAAGAAATAAAAATTAATAAGAAAAAAAAAAAAAAAAAAAAGAAACACGAAGAATGAAAAGCCGCTGTAACAACACGATCAAAATGAAACGTATCACAATGATAAGCCTGATAACACGTAGAACATATAATACAAACCACCATACGTATTTATCTGTTCTACCCTTTAATTTATATGCAAAATGCTTGATTGAGTATATATTGTTATTTTAATTGGATACAATGTAACAGGAACACATCGTCCATTTAATCATTCTCTTCGTCCTTGTTCCTTTTTTACGATCTGGTTAAGTCTCGTTACCAAAATTACGGAGATTTATTTTTCGCTGCATTCTATTCTCCTTTCTTTTTTTGGTATTCTCTCTCTCTTTCTCTCTCTCTCTCTCTCTCTCTCTTTCTCTTTCTCTCTTTTTTCTCTCCCCTTCTCGACCTTCTATCCATTCGATTTTTTATTCACTTACTCTTTGTAAAATTCAGATCGAACATGTAGTCCGAGGCAGAGTAAAGTAGACGGCACGTTTGATATTTTAATGATGTGATTGTACGGACTAATGAATTATTATAATTTATGATAATGAGAAACGTTGGATGCGCGCGGTTTGCGAACTTTCCGCATGACTCGGTCAGCTAATGAGTGTTTACGTCGCTATGTGGTGCTTAAGACTCGACTCTCTTCTCCCTTCTCCCCCTCTCCCTCCCTCCTTTCCTCTCTCTCTCTCTCATTCTCTCTCTCTCTCTCTCTCTCTCTCTCTCTCTCTCTCTGTTACTAACTATATATCTTGTAACTGCTTCCCACGTTAGAAGATTAGACAGATCATCGTCATATGAGCGAATTCTCTTATTGCACTGGTATACTCCTGCTGACTTTGCCTTTGATGCCTCATCGTAGGATTTCCATCTTGGGATCGATCAACTTATATATTTACATATGTATGTAAAATGATCTTGAAATGCTGATCATTCTAAACGAACTCGCTATAAAATCATACTTTCATATATTTATTTGATCAAAGCGAATCGAAAATTATTTTATGATGTATATGTATAAGTATATACATATATATATATATATATATATATATATATATAATATATACATATATATATTACATTATTATCTGTTTATTATATTATATATATATATATATATATATATATATATATATTACATTATTATCTGTTTATTATATTATATATATAGATAGATAATAATGTTTTTATTGGAAAAGGAATTTAGATAAATATTATATGTGTTTAAAGTAAGATTAATTTTGTTAGAATCGTGTTATCCATTATCGTCTATCTTTGTTTTGCCGTCGTAGATTTGTTGTTTTAAATCTGTTATCAAATTTAAAAGAGTCGACTCGTAGACGTGATAAGTGATAATCGTAAATTTCATTTAAAAAAAAAAATTTATTGATAAAGTACATTATTTAACAGATAGGGGGAACAATGTGATAATATCTTTCAGTGTATCGTATGATTCATATAATTATAGAATATCAAGTACAAACAAACTCAGTGGATTTAATGGTTTTCAATGATAATATCTGAAATTTAGAATTGCGATTGTTATCGAAGTAAACACAATTTATAATCCCACTCATCGGATTTATTATATTTACTTTTCTTTTTTCTATTTTGTTTTTGAAAATTTCTTCTCGCGTTCCCTTAATAACTATTCAATCGAATAAAAATAATTATTTCATTTATCTCATTACACAAGATTGTTCTCTTCAATAATTGTGTATATAATATTAAGTTGGAAACTATGAAACGGGCGTTTTTGTTTAGTTATTTATTTTCATTCAACGCCCGTTTCATAGTTTCCAACCTAATACTTACATATATCACTGTGATTTATACTCGATAAAATCGGCTCATCCCAGTTAAAGATTAAATGAAAATAAGAGTGAGAGACTAAGAGAAAATAGTAGAAAAGAGAGAGAGAGAGAGAGAGAGAGAGAGAAAGTAGAAACGTGGGTTGAGGATAAATTTGATGGACACCCTGCGGCGTGCGCGAGTCGAAAGGAGTGACAGGAAAGTATCCAAGTTTGTATAGTAAAAGAAAAAGAGAACAGCGAAGAGAGATAGAGAGATAGACCACGAGAAAGAGAGAGAGAGAGAGAGAGAGAGAGAAATAGAGACAAAAAAGAAAGAAAGATAGAAGAATAAGAGAGAGAGAGAGAGAGACAATATATCTCGATGCAATTTTGTGGGGGGATAAAAATGTTGATTCGAGATTCGAGAGGCGGAATCGTTCTCCAAGAAAACTTCTTGGCGTTCTTCGTGAATGCGAAACGATCGCTCGATGGTAACTTATGTACGTGGCAAGTTCGATGCAAGAAAACTTTTACATCTATCTCTCTATATATATATACATGTTCATATATACATACACATATAAATATATATACATACATTCATATATATATATATGTGTATATTCGATTGCGTGAAAGAGAGAGAGAGAGAGAGAGAGAGAGAGAGAGAGAGAGAGACATATTCACGATACGTGAGCAACCGATCGACTTATTTGTCGTAGCTATTCCAACCAGATGACTGTTGAAACTTCGATGTATAGTTTTCTTCTCTTTCTACATGAGAGTCTTCTTTTCTCGAATGTTAAGTCGAGAACACATATCGATCTTTTCTTCTTCGTTTCCTTCAACCTCCTCTTCGATTTATTTTTTGCTCCTTTTTTTTTTTTATTTTTTTTTTGCTCTTTTTCCTTCCTTTTTTCTTGCTTTCCTTAGTTCTTTTCCTCGATAGAAAACTCGCCGCCAAATTGCCATTAATCAGAACGATTCCTTACTACTTTGTTCGTTTCTTTCTTCGCCGATTTCGTTCGTATTCTTTTATACGGGACATGTTCTGATTAAATAAATTTCTATCGCAAAATACAAAGGGATTTTTATCGTCGATAAAAAATATTCTAAAATAAGGAATATTTTTAAATAATAATCGATCGAGAGTTAACGTATTTATATCTAATCGATATTCCTTTCGATTCGAATTTTTTTTCATAGATCAAGCCAGTAGATAAAAGTAGATTGAAAGTAGATTTCATTTTATCGATCAGGAGAGATCAATATTTAAAGTGACGTCTGTCATTGATTTCGTACGAGAGCTGGAATTATATATACTTAATCGTTTAACTATTAAATCGACTTTTAAATTTGTTCCTTTTTTTTCTTTTATTTTTATTTTTTTTTTTTTTTGGATGAAATCAAAATGGTTAATACTTTTATGTGAACATTTGATTCGGAAATATATTTGTACGTCATTTTGAGCGGTAACCTTTTGTCATCTTTCGGACAACTGCATAATTCTTTCTGTTCAAAACTAAAAGAAAAAAAATATATATATATATATATATCCAAAAAATGAATTAAATTGTCAATCATTTTGAAAAACACATAGATTAAACAAAATTCAAGCAGATCCAGTAATCTTTTTTTTTTACTGTCTACATGCGCCGGAACGTAATCTTTTATTAACCATGTTATAAAACATTACTTTCTACTGAAAAATGGACGAAAACATAATCCATGATATAAATCTTAACTTCGGCATCAATCCGTTACAATTAACAACTATAATTACAACTATACTAATTACAGAATATTTAATTTGATAAATTGTACAAAGGATAAAAACAAATTAAACCTCGAACAAATACTTTTCTTTAATTGTATTAGCAGGATATTTAAAAGGATTAATAATTTTTCAATATCATATTGTTCAGTATAAGTAATTTTTTTTATTAATTAACGATATAGTATTTTGTCGAATGAATTTTCAGTATTTATAATAAAATATCATTACATAGTGATAAATTATCAATATAAACGATTAAATATCAGGATTGCATTTGAATTGCATTAGAATTGCATTTAGATTTATTATAAATACTGACAAAAATCAATTTAAAATACTGACAGTTTTCTTTTTTTTTCTGTATTAATCATTGTAACACTACTTCTACCTGAATTTATTTAAAATAATGATTAAAAATATTTATGAATCCCGATTATCTGATAAATAGGATTCTTAAAAGATTAACAGTTTGCTAAAGATAAAGCTATTCTCAAAAGTGAAATAGAGTAAAGAGTAGGTATGCTTTTATTTGACGAAAGAAAAGAAATGAAGCGTGTTGTAGCCCTCGAAGCTAAACTAGTTTCTCACCACTTTCATTCCTTCTCATACACCTCTCTCTTTCTCTCTCTCTCTTTCTCTCTTTCTCTCTTTCTCTCTTTCTCTTTCACTTTCTCTCTTTCTCTTTCTCTCAAAGCGCAAGCCCTCTTTTTAGTGGCAGGAAATCCTGAGAACGCTCGAGATAAGTTGTAGGATCGCAAAAGGAAGAACGATGTAAGATGATTTCCCAAGTGGCACTTGTCTCTTACCCTCTCGTTGACTCGCCTAATCGCCGAGACGATTTCATGAACTCGATTGCGTCCTTTTCCTCTCTCTTTCTCTCTCTCTCTCTCTCTCTCTCTCTCTCGCTCATTTTATTTATCCATACATCCATCTATCTCTCTCTTTCTCTTTTCATAGAAAAACGTACATACGCAAAAGCGACTTTGACGACTCGTCGAAAGCTAAGTCGCGGAATGCAAAGTGCTCGTCTCAAGCCGGTCGTTCTCGAAACGTCGCCATTTGCTAAATCCTGCTGTTCGCCTGCTTGGAAACTCGACGGGCAACCTGAATTACGAGATTCGCTTTACGACCCGAACCGTATTACTTCTTAACGCGACGAAACGATCTGCGAAAGGTCGTACATAATAACGCTCGACAAAATGGCTAGTGGTTCTTCCGCTTTTTCTCTCTTTCTCTCTCTCTCTCTTAGGAAAAAAGAAGAAAGATGAAGTTTAATATACACGTAAATGAGACCACGTATGAACGTGGATATATTTATTCTTCAATTGAATGTATGCAGACGTTTTCGTAACATCTTCCTCTTGGAAATAATATATATATATATATATATATATATATATATATATACAAAATATATATATATATATGTATATATAAGTAGGAATATAAGATCGGTCTAATGAATCGTTAATTGCAATATATATTTAACATATTTTAATGATGCAAGTAATAAAAGTAATATAAAAGTCGTTCAACTTTACGAATTGTTAGATATAAAATAGAAAATATACGATCAATCAGATATTTCAAAGGAATTATTATTGTAATTACTTTTGTAAGCTATCGGAAAGTTTTATCGAAAGGTATCATCGAATCACGAATTTAACGTTTAGAAAAAAATATAATAGAAATGAAGGCAGTCTCTTCGATAATTCGATAATAGAGTTTCTTGTGGTTATCCCGCAAAGAAAAGAAAGAGAAGAAAAGAAAAAAGGATTGGAGAAAGACAGAGAGAGAGAGAGAGAGAGAGAGAGAGAGAGAGAACTATGTCGAGAAAAGCATTGAGAAAAGGAAAGGAAACATTCTTGCTTCTACTTCCATCTAGCAAATTAAGGCAGAAAATTTTATCGAACCCCACGATAATATTCCCTACCTTTCCGATTCCCTAAGAACCATTCTCTCAACTTAAGCAACTTTATTCGTCAGGTTAGAAGTTCGTTTTCCAAGTAGATATTTCTTGACGTGAAAAACAAATTCAAGGAATAATTGTAGCCGATCGAAGACAATTATGGAGATATTAACGGTAAGAATAAATATGAACAAAAAAAGAACAAACAAAAAAAGAAAAGAAAGAAGAAGAAATAAACGAAGACAAAGATAGAACGCGTTCGTTAACGTTAAAGGTTGAACCCATTAAAAATTTATGTCCAATCATAGCCCAAATTGTTCGATTAAATTTCATTATGCTGTTATTGAAATCGGGTCTTAGACAGCAGCATCCGATAAAATCTCGTCAGGAATATCTCTTCCGAAAGGAAGACGTTTCCTTCTATCGTGGAATCTCACGTCGAATGGAATAAGAGAGTCCGATCGCGATAAGGTAAATTCTCCGAAGAGAAATGACACTTGGCTCGTGCTTTTTCCTATTAAAGGAGAGCGACGTGTTTAAAGCTTTCCAACATCGCGAATAAAAGGTTCCTCGAATAAAAGAACTATGACACAAGGCATGCATTTCCTGAATTGAGAAATATATATGTATGTATATATGTGAATTTTAATGTAAGTGTATAGTATAAATACATATATATGCATATATGTTTTTATATATGCATATATGTTTTTATATGTGTATATATGTGTGTATATGTGTGTGTATATATCCGTGTATGTGAATGTGTATGTGTATGTTTATTTATGAAAGTAAATCGAGAAAAGCTGTCCAATTCTTTTTTTGTTTTTTTTTTTTATTCTTCAGCAGATGTTCACTTTCTTCTGACACTATTGTATCACATCGAGCTATTTCCTCATTTATTTTACTTTGTTATCTCTCTCACTCACTCTCTCTCTCTCTCTCTCTCTCTCTCTCTCTGTTTCTCTTTCGCTCTTCCTTTCTTGAATAATAATTATTATACCTCAATTTCGACGTTCATAGAACTTCTCCCGTAAAAAGTGATTTCAACGAGCGCCATTCTCCATGTTATATCGCTTTTTCTCATCACGATTATCTATTTACAAGCTTTTCCTTTCAATGATATTATCAATTTCTCAAGGATATACGAATGTTGTTTAAATTAACTTTTCAGTAATTGTTAATCACGTAAAAGTTTATTTAATCATTTTCATTTATTTAATCATTTCAATAAATTCTATATTCTAGAAAATTTGAAAGAGAATTTGTCCATTCTTATTAACTTCTTTACTATCGCTTTAATGGCTCGACATATTGTTAATGAAAAAAATAAGAAAGGAAAAAGAAGAGAAAAAAAAAGAAGAAAAAGGAAGAAAAAAAATGACAAATAAACGATCGTTTTACGAAACGTAAAAGAAACTTTTAAAGATCATTTATTAATTTAATTAACATGAACTAACCAGTTAAAAGGGAAAAAAAAAATATATATATATCTACATTTATGTATATCAAAGAGTACTCTTGAGTTCTATTGCTTGTTGACCATACCAACTCATTGTACAATGTATACAATCTTTGAATTTATAAATTATGATTAAAATATACAGTCAGAGAGAATGAGAGAGAATGAGAGAGAGAGAGAAAGAGAGAGAGAGAGAGAGAGAGAGAGAGAGAGAGAGAGACTGCAAAGAAACATACGTTGTCAAAAGGTTCTCGCATTAGTACAGATCCTCTTGTGAAATAACAGTCTTCATTTGTATTTCTTCTCTTCTTTCTCTTATCTCATTCCAGTCGATTCGTAATATCAAAAAAAGGACACAAAAAGCTTTGAAATACTCAATTAACTATATCCTATTTTTTTAATTTAATACGAGTATGTATGATAAAAAATGAAATATATACATATATATTATAAATATTATATATATAATAATATATATAATTATATATATAAATATATATAAATAAATATATATATATATGAATGAAATATTATTAAAATATATTATTGTGTATAATATATTATTATTATTATTATTATTATTATTATTATTATTATTATTATTATTATTATTATTATTATTATTATTAATAGATATAAAAAAATAAATTTGTACAAAATGTTACATATTCTCTTCCTTCATACATTCTATACACCATGAGAAAAAAAGTAAACCTCAAATAGCAGAAAATGTCCCATATACTCAAATTATATCCTAATACGACAAAGAAGAAAAGAAAGACAAAAAGAGAACTGAGAGAGAGAGAGAGAGAGAGAGAGAGAGAGAAGAACTAAACCCATAGCAGCCATATACGAGACGGACTTAGCAAATTGAAAATATTATTCCACTGGGTGTTGTTTTTCGTCGTTCTGCTTTTCTCAGTTTCTCTAACAGTCAGGTCACACTGAAAAGGTTACAGACGACGATAATCGAGTGCTGGTACGTTTAAATTTCGAAGGATCGAGGACGGCGATAAGTTCTATTGCGTGCTCTCGTCGCGTCCTAAAAAGGGTGTAAAGCACGATAAAAGATAGAAACGTAGAACTAGTTTGTAGTACGTGTTTTTACACTTAAATATATATGTCAGCGTGTCCCTTTTTTTTTTTTTGTTTCTCCGTATGTGAGAGCACTCGCAAATGTTTGCGTGTGTAGACATGTCATTGCCACCGAGCCACCGAGTGTCTCGTAATCCGATTTCGACGAAACACGTCTGGTTGGCAGCAGCTGTTAGAGATTCTTCCAGTCCTTTGCTCTCACCCCTCCTACTTATCCCACCCTCACAAGCCCCAAACTTCAACCCCTTTAAACATCGCTCACTAACATATCTGCAACAATTGTGCAACGAGTGGATCTCGAGAATATGTCGTTATGTATATACGATCCATAAAATTGTACTCAATGGAAGTCAAATTGGAAACGTACGAGAACATTTATCTACCCACACAGTATACTTAATATACATATATATATATATATATATATTTATACATAAATATATATACTCGTACACATACGTAGATGTATATGTGTGTATATATGGTACATGTGGTATATAGCTATATGATGATATATATTTGTTTCTCTTCAAAAAGGATTTTCTCTTCAAATAGATGCGATCTTTTAATACTGACTCCATTTTTATTTCTTTTATTTATATCATACTCTTGTACATCATGATATTACTTATTTCCTGCTCGATCCAATAAAACGATCCGGATTTTCTTTCATAACGAATGAATTTTTATTGAAATCGCATTTTTAATAATATTTCAGTACGATACTTTCCTTACTTGTCGCTTTCAATTAATTTGTTGACTTTATCCTTCGGAACGAATGATCTATACTATTTAGAAATGTTTTCGAACGAAAATCTCCTTATCTGTCGCATTTTATTCATTCTCAAATCAACGATTTATATTATTAATACCAATCTTTCAAAAACACACAAAAATTTCCCAATTGTAATTTTCAAATTAACTTTTTGAATTTTTATTTTCAAAATGAACGAATATATATATACACTTATTTAAAAATGTTTTCAAAGAAAAAATATCTACTGTTAATTTTAATTAATTTATTGAATCAGAAACATTCAGATATTTCCTTATTAGTTAAATGAAAGACGAAATAATATAATAACGAACATTTATCCTAGAAGAATAGGATACTCTTTGACGTATATTCTCTTTGAACGAAAACGACGAACATTGAATATGCATGATTTTTGGATGCAGACTAATGGAAAATATGAAATAATCCGATAATCGTTTTTCATTAGAGAAACCAAGATATAGAGAAAGAGATAGATGGATTTATAGAGAGAAAGAGACAGACAAACAGAAATTAAAAGAGAGAAACAAAGAAAGAAAGAAAGAAAGAAAGAAAGAAAGAAAGAAAGAAAGAAAGAGAGAGAGAGAGAGAGAAATGATGGGCCAGTACCCAGTCGAAATCCAATTTGAATTTGTCGGAGCCTCTAACACGCTGATTAAAAGCGGAGAAATTAGGTTAATGCCGAGCAAAACCCGATACCTGGTTTTACTTTGCTACGGTGCTACATCAAATCGCTTAACTCATGAGGACACGCGAAAAGCTCGTCGCGTCTTGTCTTTATCCGTGCTTTTCCGTATCTAATGACATAATTAACGGATCGACGCTAACGTTTCGTTCACGTGTAAGTACCTTTCATTTCTCCATGGTTCAACGTTAATAGCTGGAAAACGTTTTCGGAATCGTCCACGACACCAATTTTCCTCGAGTATTCGCATGGATATTTGCGTCTGTTCCGTATATATGTGTATATATGTCTATGTGTGTCTGTTCGCGCGTGCTTGAACTACCTACGAATTCGAAGATTTTCCATTCGATTTCCAGCCTGGACGATCGCCTTCCCGCTAATTTCGATCCGCGAAATTGATCGTTACCGCAGAATTGGAATTACGGAATCGCAATTACCGGGAAATTGCCGTTCGATTTCATTGATACGGCCATCAAACTTCAACTCGGGAGGAAGAAAGAGAAAGAGAGAGAGAGAAAGAGAGGAAAAGAGAGAAAGAGAGAAATATATCTCGTTACACATATAAAAGAAAAAATTTTATAACTTTATATGATAAATGATATGGATAAAATGCTATATACTTAAAATGAATAAATAATTTTATGTAACTTTAAATAATTTTACAATAAATATATCCTATCTAAGTAGCGTTTAATTAGATTGAATGATAAATCTATCTATGAATATATATATATATATATATATATATATATATATATATATATATATAATTTTACATAGATAAAAAAAGAAAAGCAGAAGACTTTCAGTAGCCTCTTAAGGGCAATATATCACTAGGGATATTAGGAATATCTACCCTTGGGAACTTGTTGGATACTCGGTAAGAAAACGTATAAATAAAAAGCACATAGGGCACTTTTGCTCGAGTTTAGACATTTTAAGTACCTAGTCTTCAATAATGTGTCAAGCCAGGCAATAAATAAACTATGAAAGTAGACTTCTAAGCAAACAAGCAAACAAGGGTTTGTCTGACGTCTACCTTTCAAATATCAATACAACACTCATGGATCAAACAGAAAACATGGGACATTAGAAAAAAGGATCATACATGAAATTATTTAAACATTTGAATGAACTATCCTAACATGAACACAATCAATAAAGATATTCCTTTACATCCATTTCCCATTTCCTAATACAGATAGTTTGAGAGAAATCAAAGAGTCAGTCATATCAAAGCATTCGCAATCATCAATAAAACAACCGTGTCTTACCCATATCACTGACTATGACATATCAATCAGAAGTATTTAGTACAATCTAAATGATAACAACACAACTAATTACACGTTATATCATACAATAGAATACATCGACTATTGTATTCTACTTCGACAAATATATTGTGATAACTTCAATTCTCGTAATATTCATTATCACCGAATTCTTCTTCAAAAAAATTGACGATGATACGAAATGCATATTCAAAATTGATTCTCGTAGTTGCGTCCTTTACGACGCAACTCGTTTCATACAAATAATTTTAATTTAATTATATTCATGAAAATATTCGGTAATGCACCTTTATGTTTCTGAATAAGTCTCGTATATAGCATTCAATTGCACACAATTGCATAATCTCGACTTACACTCATGAGAATATTAGGTTTCTGATCAGACTACTCATAATCAGGCGTCAGACAACTTCGACATTTCGCTCTATCAAGCGATAACAATTTATGGGTTCCAATAAATTACAGCTCAGGGCGTTTAGGGGAACGATCCGCTCGTCTGTCCTCCATTCGAAGAGTCCTCGAGCGAATTACTAGAATGCAATATTATCGTAATATCATAGATACATAAATATATCGTAATAGCATAATAAACGTAATATAGATACATAGATACAGATTTAATGTATTGATCTTAAAAATGTATACAAATTAAAGTGTTCGCCTTTGGTATTCGAAAATGTGCTAGCACCGATTAAATTTATTTTTTAAAATAATATTAATCTTATTACTAATAATTTTGACTTCTTCGAGTAATTTTCAATCGACAATTATATTAATACAAGATCTATTTTTTTTTTCTTTCTTTTATTGAAATCATTTTTAACTTTAGTTTATACCATTGCATCAACCAAAATCAATCTATATTATTATAATATAATATTTTCATGATTTTTATAACTTTTACATTTGAAATGAAATCCGTGTATTAAAAAATTGCATAAATCTAATGTTAATAATTGATCGACAAATTTAAATTAAAATGTTAAAAATTAAAGCTTTCATATCTTCGTGCTTACAAGAAAAAGAATTTGTTAGTATTAATCATATTAGTATTTCAATGATTCAATTAATGGAAATGAATTTACGTGGTGATCTTCATCTTTCGATAATCTAGCGATAAGATAAAAAAAAATGTTAAACTTTAAATATGATTAATTATAAAATAAGAAGCCATGTAAATTGGACGTTAAGAAAAAAAAAATTTTGAAGAAAGAAATTGAATCACAAAAACATTTCTCTCTCTCTCACACATCTCCATTACATTTTATATACCTTATGTCCTTTCAAATATCCACATTCTTCTAATGAGATTTACGTATATAAAACATCAACAAATTGAACTATAGATTCCTTTTAACTTTATAATTGTTCTTGAAAAAAATGAAGGGGAGAAAAAAAGAGAAATGAAAAGTCCTATTCAAAAAGATTGAAATCGTTCTAACAAATTAACGATTCCACTGAAAACTATTTCAATAAATTATCTCAAACATCTCAAGGACCATCGAGGACCTTTCTAATTTTTTCCTTTTCAGCAGCTCATGTAATTCTCTTCTCGTTCGCAAATTCGATTCCAAGGAGAACCAAATAGAGAA
Source organism: Vespa mandarinia (assembly GCF_050613455.1). Taxonomy (NCBI): domain Eukaryota; kingdom Metazoa; phylum Arthropoda; class Insecta; order Hymenoptera; family Vespidae; genus Vespa; species Vespa mandarinia. The sequence continues at coordinate 6,225,481 of NC_140812.1, read as the reverse complement.
AGAGACAGAGAGAGAGAGAGAGAGAGAGAGAGGGAGGGAGAGGGAGAGAGAGAAAATCACGGTGCCGCTTAGATACGCAACGAAGGCTTTCGCGTAGGAAGGACGAGAGATGTAATTAAGGGATTTAATCAGAGAAGTTATCGGAGCAAACCCACTTGTCCCATCTCCTTCTCCTCCACCGCCCACCCCCCCCCCTTCCTTTTCCTTCTCCTTCTATCTTCCTTCCTTTTACGTCTTCCTCTTGACGACGATGCCTTCCATGGCCTTGCAGACGGGCAACAACCGTTCTAGTAGAGAGACGCCGGTAGTTCCAGAGTCCTTGCCTCGAAATCACGGAAATAATTAACCTTCTGCATTATGCGCTCGCCACGTACCGATATCGCTATGTGTTCTCTTCCGTCTTATCGCTCTTTCCTTTCTATCCCTTCCCCCCTTCTTCTCTGATATCCCTAACCGCCTATCCGCCACCCATTTCCACCCTCCTCCTACGACGTTTCTCACTCTCTTGCAATCTACTTCGAGTGCATCCTTATACACCATTGTCTCTCCGTCGTGCATTCTACTAACGTTTAAGCGTTCGCAGGGTTAAATCTCTCTCTCTCTCTCTCTCCCTCTCTCTCTCTCTTTCTAATTTGCAAAGGACTAGATTATTTTATTTTCACTTCCCGTGAGATTCCAACTTTATTCAGAACGAATCAAAGGATTCATGATACTTCTAATTCATTCGAATCCTCTATCAATTAATATAATCTTGGAATTCTAATAAATCCCTTTTCAGAGAGAAATTGAAATGATATCGGTTATAATCCGATTATATTCCCAAAAGATTTAAATCTATTTCAACAAGTGAAATAAATGGAATAAAAATAAATAATATTGAAAGAAAAATATTAACTCTCTCTCTCTCTCTCTCTCTCTCTCTCTCTCTCTCTCTCTCTCTCTCTCTCTCTTTCTCTCTGTCTCTCTCACACTCGCTCGCTCTATATATACATTTGAGTATAACAAATAAATATCGCAAGAACGTGACTAAAATACATTTGTATTTATTTATTCGTAGTTACTACGTATTATTTCATATCGATTAACGTATACGTCATAAACATATAAATGAATAGAGATTGAAAAAGGACGCGAATTGACTCGAATTCATTGCAATTACTACGATCGTAGAATAATTGAAGAATTACGAATATGACGCGTATTCGAAGAAACGATATCTCGATTATGCACGTAGAACAGTTTATTAAAGCGACGATTGTAATCTAAATGTGCATTCACCCTCTCTCTCTCTCTCTCTCTCTCCCTATCTCTCTCTCTCTCCCTCTCTCTCTCCCTCTCTCTCTCCCTCTCTCTCTCCCTCCATTTCTCTGTCCCTCTCTATTTCCCTACAATCGCTATTTTGCGTAAGTACGGCTTAATGAAACGTGCTTTTGCCAATAGAGAGAACAATCGCAAAGCGATATTGCTGAAGTTCCTTGCATTTCAGATATGGCGTGTACGCGTTTCTAGCAAATATACACCTGTCTCTCTCTCCCTCTCTCTCTCTCTCTCTTTCTCTTTCTCTCTCTCTTTCTCTCTCTTACTCTGATGATTCTATTTCATGTTAATAGTAACCGATCTAACGTTCGATCCGTTTAATATCTCGTTTAACAGAACTTTATTGACATTTCTCTTACCTAAAGATTAAGATAACGTTCAAACGCACATAGCCATACACACATACACACACACATACACACACATATATATACATATCTTTATATATATATATATATGTATATATATGTATATGTACGTAGTGTTATATATTAAGATAAATGGCTTTGGGGGATGGGAAGAAGATTTTGAAGCTTACGGTGTAATATCACGATAAATTGATTTCAAGTTAATTTTCTTAATGAAACTGGCCCAACTCAACCTTAATCCCCGCCTCCTCCCAACGGCATACGCCATTACGTCAATTAACAGCTCGTTCGTGTTACCGATCGAGTTCTCTAAGTCTTCAAGAAGATGTTCCATCAGAAACTAATTTCGATCTTCAAATATGTATATATATATATATATATATATATATATATATATATATATATTTGACATTGATGAAAAATTCATAACCATAATAAATATTTTTATCGTTTTCTGTTTCTCACGTGAATAGACAATTGACGATAGTCAATTTTAAGGGATCAAGAGATTAAAATACATTTACTCCCCCTCAATAAATTTATCATAAATTATTCATTGTCATAAAATATTTAATTATCAATAAGGCCATTGAGAATTTGATTACGATAACCTTAAGAAACTATCGTTGAATCGTTTAAACAAACAACAATGATCTTCATTTTTCATTTTTAAAATATGTGACACAATAATACGACATATATGATAATATAACATGGACAAAAAAAAAACACCATATCCTAGACTATGTCTTCGCGTGTTAAAAGGATTAATCAAAAATATATTATGAAAAGTTTTATATATGAGTCGTCATAGTGAAAAGATACGATATAATTATTTATTCAAATATTCGGATATAAGTTCGTTGGAATATTTAAATACTCAAATATTGAACTCGGATACGGGCTCGGATTTTGAGTTACAATGAGATAATTCGAATACTCGAATATCCGGATGGTAAAAACATTGACAATATCTATCTGTTAGTATTGAAGTTAAACTTTTGATCGATGACAAAGAGCTAATTTCGAGGTTTCGTTCTTACGTTGCAAAAAACTTAAAAAATTTAATCAATCCTTTGATATCCTTTCCATAGACATTAATATTTAATGATCGATTCGTGAATTTCAACTTCAATAGATATATATAAGCAAAGAGAAAAGAATTAATAAATTTTTTTCCCCTAATAACGATTAAAAGTAATTAACGTTCGTTATATCTTAGTATGATAAATGGACGATAATTTCATTTCACAAAATGAAAATGAAAATTCGTGATATCGTTCCGAGCTTTATTAATGGTAGGAGATAAAGGGGATAGGTGTGGGATGTAATATAAAGTGCCGAGACAGAAATTAAATGTTTATGGAAAAATATTTCGCACTTCGCCGATTTCAGGAAAGTAGCTGAGGAATGTTGATTTGTATTAAAACTGGAAAAGTAGAAATTTCAAGTTATCCACGTGAACGCATCTCGCTTTAGACGAAGTTAGTTACATGACTCGCTTAAAGTAAGTAGTTTCCTTTGCTAGAATTTGTTCGTACTTTGACCGACGAGAATGAAAGAGATAGATAGATAGATAGACAGAGGGAGAGAGAGAGAGAGAGAGAGAGAGAGAGTGTATATGATCGAGCGAATCGCGCTTCGAGTTTCAAGTCTGACGTATGTATCTACTCTCTCTCTCTCTCTCTCTCTCTCTCTCTCTCTCTCTCTCTCTTGCTGGTTCGCATTTCTCCAGAGAACTTTACACCCTGCGCTTGCACGAACTGGAATGTTGTACGTTTCTCTTCGGGCCATGACATACAAATTAAACGAAACTCAGAATGTTAATTACTCGATTAGGGTACACGTAGCTGTTCTGTATGCGCATATACTTTATATAAACTATTACATATATATATATATATATACATATATATATATATTACATATATATATATATATATATATATATATATATATATATATATAGGAAAGAGAGAGAAAAAGGAAGAGGGGAAGTGAGGGAGAGAGAGAGAGAGAAAGAGGGAGGGAGGAGTGAGGAAGAGGAAGAGAGAGTTAGCAGAAATAAACGGGAATGAGGAGAGATCGTAATTGAAGGTTCCCAGACATTAGTGGCAAAAGCAGAATCATGTAATTCCATACTAACATGGATGATCATCGTGATAACGAAGAGATAAATGACTAATCAAATTTACGTTCAAAATAGAACGTATAATAATGCTCATACATTTTATTATTATAATATTCGTCATTTCCGTAATTTCTTTTCGTACGTTCATTCGTTTATCAAGCTTTCATTTTTGTTTTATTCAAATATTTAATTCCTATATAGATAATTGAAATATATGAAAGAGAAGGGAGAAAAAAGTTTAGAACGGAAAAATAAGGAAAAATAGACGATTTAAAGTCTGATGATAAAATGTCATTCATTGAATGTGACACATAATGTTTCATATACAACATAATTCTCTATTTAATAGCCACCAAGTTCTGATTAATGTCTCTTGTTACTATGTTTCGCATTATGAACAACCCCCGTCCGAAATGAGTTCTCGTAAAGCTCTCGACAAATTTAGATTTCGTCATGTCAGCCACCAGTCTCACATCATGTTAATGAGACGTGCATATTTGCCTTGTCAGTTCTTGATTCACATTTTATTCAAATAAAGTAGAATTGTTCATTTTAACGCTACGATCGAATTTCTATATTCCGTATATATTATTTCCGTAATAACGTATACGAACGTTAACGTGTCTACTTCTACGTTATATCTAATAATATAGATTTGTTATAGAAAATAAAAATTGATTAGAGATCTTTAATTTTTTTTCTTAACGATGAAAAAATCTAAAAAAAAAAAAAAAAAAAAAAAAAAAGAAAAAAAATTATAAAAAACAATATCTCTAATAATAAAATTTGTTGAAATATATCTATTTTCATTTTCCGTGATGGAGGAAAAAGAAAAGAGAAAAAAAAATAAATAAAACATACATATCTTGATTTTTGCCATTTTTTTCCTTTTAGTACCCTTCTTGCAAATCGGTGAGGATGGAAAAAGAAAAATTGACCAGCGTACAACGTCGGTCCGGTCACCACAGAACGATAGTAATACTAACGCCAAGGGACTTTTATTTTCTTCAATCTCACGGACGATTTGCCTGCTACACCGAGGGAGAAATGCCCTCTCCCTCTCTCTCTCTCTCTCTCTCTCTCTCTCTCTCTCTCTCTCTCTCTCTTCCCTACTTTCTTTCTCTTTCTATCTTCACCAAAATCGAGCTTAGTTTCCGTCGGATTTGAACAACCGGATTACTTCGTCGACGGAGATAAAATAATTTTTCTTCACCGAAATCTCTGTGAATTTTCTTGAATATAACGATCATTTGGAAAATATATAGATCATATGAATTTATACACCGAGATTGCAAATGAACGAAATAATAATCGAATGACATATATCGAATTTTTTCTTAAATTTTTTTTAGATCCGTTATCCGTTATATTCATTTATTTACGAAGAACCTATCGGAACCCCCATGGTTAATTAAAAGCTTTTGATTTAATTGTTCTTCATTAATACACGTTATGTGTAATACACGTTACGAAATAACCAACTTGACTTTATATTCAATCTGACGTTGCAATTTCATAAATACTAAAGGTATCTTTCCTTTGAAGTACCGACGGGACATAATTAAAGTCTGGTTATTAACGTCTATATTTAATTTAGTTATAATTAACTTAGGTTTTAACTAACATCTCGTTTAACGTTATTAACCCAATTATTTTTATCCGGCCATAATTATGAAATTTAATCGATTTATCTATCTATATATCTTTTTGTTGTTATTATATAATCACATATACACACACAGATATATGTATATATATATATATATTTTTTTTTTTATTATCATTTTCACGTAATCCTTTTCACTTAATCGATGAACGAGAGAAGTTTCTCGTGGAACGTCCAGAAATCCATGGTATTTCGAGCGCGTAAAGACATTATATACTTGGTTGAAAACTTTCTTGACGTTCGGCCAAGAAAGTCCTCTCCTGAGAACCGACGACGCGTTATCTGCGACTTCCGTGTGGCCTATCATATTCCTCGAAGTTACTGAATAATCCTGCGGATCAAATCTTCACGCCTGTTAATGAAAATAAAAGAAAAGAAGATTAAGGGATATCTTCATCCTGTTGAATTATTCGAGAGAATAGACAATGAACGTTACTTATTCATTATTATATTAATTCTCTCGAATTATAATATTTAAATGGCAAAACTTTCGATTGTTTCATAGTAGTTTAAGGTAGAAAAAGATAGAAGGAAAATAAAATTTATTAAAAAAGAAATTATGCCATTTGAAAGAAATAAATGTATCGAATTAAATATAATAGATCGGTTTGTAAAATTAACCCGACGAAAAAATATTTCTTAAAAAAGATCAATTCTTTGAACAGGAAAAGGAATTTCTCAATATAACAAAACGATAACGAATCTTATCGCGATCTAATCGAGCAATACTTCGTGCTTGGATGCGAGAAATCCATTAACCTGAAAACGAGAGCTATGATTGCGAGCATCTCGCGATAGATCGATTCTTATCACAGCCATTGAGTAATTAAACGTCAGGCAAGAGTGTTCGATATTCGTCGAAAAAAGCAAAGAGAGAGAGAGAGAGATAGAGAGAGAGAGAGAGAGAGAGAGAGAGAGAGAGAAAGATAGAGAGAGAAAGGAAAAAAAAACGAGCACGAATTGAAGATTCACTCAAATACGTCAAACTTACTCGTTTTTCATAATTCTTTTTCGGCTATTTCTCCCGCAAGCAATAAACAACATTTGAATTTTATCACGAAGTTAGAATTTAATTAATAAAACAATTACTTTTTTGCGATATGCACAAAATTTTCTTCGTCGTTTTCATTCCATTTCTATCTATCTTTCTCTATTCATCTCTCTCTATCTCTCTCTCTCTCTCTCTCTTTCTCTCTTTCATATATACGCATACATGATTAAATCAGTGTCTCCTGCACAGTTATGTCAACGATGAAATACTCCCTTCGTTGGGTCTTTGTGGCGGCCATGAAATTGTCGGTGTTACGTGGTTAGCCAATGGGTCTTTGCCAATGTGTCGCGCGTTACATGTCATTTTCCCGTAGAAACAGACAGAAAACGCATAATATGTTGTATCTTTCTTTCTCTCTTTCTCTCTATTTCTTTCAACAAGGGAAGTAATTAATTAGGCAACTGCAAGTGAAATTCTTCCTTACGATTTTAATAACTCCGTGACTTCTAATCAAAAGACATGTAACGTCAAGAAAGAAAGAAAGAGAGAGAGAGAGAGAAAGAGAGAGAGATAATTATAAGGAGATAAAAAAGAATAAAAACAAAAACAGAAAATATGTACACCTACAACAGTCGATATATTCAAGTTCGAGAAATGACCAGCTTATCCAGTAATGACCACCGAAGCGATTCGTTAAAAGTTCCTTTAATAAGAAAATGCGATAGAGCCGAACGTTTAATTACTCGCGTGGGACGTAATTTACATCGGCTAACGCTTACGACTTTTTACTTCGTTTTAAACCCCGACGGCATTAAACTCCTTTCCCTTCGATGAAATGGAGAAAACGTGAACGCGTACTGGGATTTGAATTACTATATGGGAATCTAAAATTAAGGATACCTGGAATGCATGGAATACATGGAATCCATAAATATCTTTAAGATTAACGAACCCAAATCGATTTTATTTCAATTGATCATTACAATTTCAATATTCTATCAATATCGCGAATAATGAAAATTAACGAAAATAAAAATAAATTAATGACCTTTTTTTTCCTTTTCGCTTCCTTTTTCCTAAAAATATATTTAAGATATATTTGAAAAATTGAAAGATTTTTCTTATTTTTAAATATTTTTTGAAATTTCTTAAATCGAAAGATTTTGTTTTCAAATTTGTCTCAAATCTTTTTTTTTCTGAGGAAAGAATTAAAAAAAAAATTTTAGACGTTTCAAACATGATAAAATTTAGAAAATTCAAATTCATATTCTTTCAATTTTTTAATCGAGCAAATATTCTCGTAAAAACTAATGGTGACAGGCCGATAAATTTGGATAATCCGATTCGAACGAGAGAAAAAAAGAAAAAAGAACGGAATAAAAAGAAATAAATTGTAACTGCGTTAATAAAAACCTTTTTTCCCCCCCTTAATCTCTCTCTCTCTCTCTCTCTCTCTCTCTTTCTCTCTCTCTCTCTCTCTCTCTCTCTCTTTCTCTCTCTCTATCTATCTATCTCTTTCTTTCTCTCTAAACTGAACACATACCTGTGAAAACGACCGATAGAAACGAAACCTCGTTGACGATTCCATACACGCGTTCGTTCGTTCGAAAGGTATTCTCGTTTATCACGAAGTGATTTTCAATGTACTGTTACGAAAAAAAGAGAGAGAGAAAGAGAGAGAGAGAGAGAGAGAGAGAATTGTATGTGTATGCGTGTATGTGTGTACGTGTATGTATGCGTAACGTTATCACGTACCACTTTAGTACATACACGCGTTAGTTTCTTTTTCGCATCATCAACATCTCTCTTTACCCTTTAACCCTTTCCAATCTTCAATCTCTCTCTAGCTTTCTCTCTCTTTCTCTCTCTCTGTCTCTCTTTCTCTATCTATCTATCTATCTATCTATCTATCTATCTATCTCTTTTATTCCTTTTACATCGACAACGAACATAACTTATACTATGGTCAGAAAAAAATGAAAGAAAAACTTGACGCAGCCTATAAAATCAGACTCGATTTTATATAAATCTTCGTCCACGCATTCTTTATTCTACAAGAGTAAAACATTCAAGTATTTTATAAAAGTTTGGAAAAGAGATTTTGAGGGTAGAGAAAAAATAAGAGGGATGAAAAAGGACGAGGGTCGTTCGAACGATACGACTTCGACAATTCGATCGAAAAGCGTTTCTCCAACCATTTCTCCCTCATTGTTTAGAAGTAAAATCATCGTTATATAATCGTTTAACTTGAAAAGTGACTATTATACGGAGTGCTCCGAGAAACGTATTAAATATAACGATTTTTAAATTTAACGCACGGAAACGAACTTTGATAATAATTGTATCAATTAAATTTTTAATACTGTTATGAAATTAGAATATTGATTGACAATTAATTTAAGAGTAATTATCGAAGTATATTATATATCGTTCTTAAAAGTCATTGAAACAATCTGTTCTTACGATGCATTTTATATTCTCGAAAGGTACTTTTCTATTTTATTTTAATGATCGAAACGATTAATCTACCATCCGGTTTGTTGTCTTTGAAGAAAAACTGCAGAACGTTTCTTACAATGAGGAAATAGAAAGAGAGAAAAAGAGAGAGAGAGAAAGAGAGAGAGAGAGAGAGAGAAAGAGAGAAAGAGAGAGAGAGGGAAAGATAGCTGATAAAATAAATCTCTTTCATCTTTCTTCTTCTTCGGATTATTTCCCCTTTACAAGAACAAGTACTGGAACGATCATCCTAAGACTTCTTTTTTTCATGTTACAGCTTTAAAACTTCATTGAAGAAAATGGGTCGTCAACCTACGTTAAAAAAAAAAAAAAAAAAAAAAGAAAAAAAGAAAAAAATTCTCGAACAACAAAATTCAATTCTATGAATCAATTCAAATGCGAAAGCAGGATTATGAAACGATATAACGTTAACGGGATAAAAATGATACGATTAAACGTAATACTTAAATACAAACAAACGTACGAGCAAAATAAACGACTGTAAAATGAAATATAATGAAATGGAAAAGATAGCGAGGAGAGAAAAAGAGAAAAAAAAGAAAAAAAGAAAAAAAATAAAAAAAAAAGAAAAAAAGAAAAAAGGAAAAAAAAGAAAAGAAAAAGGAAAAAGATTTTTTTTCTAAGAATAAGTCCGAAAATCATAGTTTAATATCTACCCTTTTGTATTTTTCTCGTGTACCATGAAGATTACACGTATCTAGAATAACGAGAAAGATTTCACGATGTTCGGTCTCATACGACTCTATAAAAATGTTTTACGAGGGCCATCGACGTTGTTCCTGTTCGACAACCATACTTTTCTTCATACATACCACATAGATACGTATTTGTAGAACACATAGAACGCCTCGACGAACGGGACTGTCGTTTTCCGACTTTTTTACCGGCGGTATTTGCTATAATCAAAGGAACCACTCATAAGACTTCCCCGATATAATAAAGAGCTTTACGACTTGTAAACCCATAACGATCTTGAGAACCTTCCTCTCCCCCTGGCATCACTTTTCTCTTGTTCTCTATCCTTCTCTCTCTCTCTCTCTCTCTCTCTCTCTCTCTCTTTCTCTCTTACTCAAACTTTTTTCTTCTTTCTCTGTCGAAAGGTAGACGATCGTAAAATGATAATTTCATTAAACTCACCACCGTTTTTAGTTTCAAATGATGGTTATTATATTTACAACGTTGATAAAGAGAATAAGTAAACCGTGAAATTTATTTCTAAAGGGAGTGGGGAGAGGGGGAAAAAGAACGAAACAAAACAAAACAAAAAAAACAGGAAAGTTCAATTAATTAAATATTAATGCAATGTATATTATCTTTAATTATTTTTTTCTTTTTACTTTTTTTTTCTTACGTTATTCCTCAGCACAAATTATTGATTTATTAAAACATATTTTTCATTAAAGTAAGATCAATGTTATTATTCGCATGAGACATCTAATCGGATCATGATAATCAGACAGAAAATTAAAAAGAAGGAAGAGAGAAAATCGTTCAAAAGGAATGGAAAAAGATATACAGAAGAAGGAAGAAGGAAGAGAGAAGAAGGAAGGCTTTCATTTCACCCAAAAGTACCGATTGCAATCTCAACGAAGAATCAAGCCACTCTATCACGATGGAGTCTCTTCTGAACCAGCGTGTAATTTAGCATGAAGATGTTGACTACTCTTTATTTCTTTCTCCCTTTCTCTCTGAGATCTTCTTGCAAATTTAAAAAGTACCAGGCTTTTAAAAAGTTCAAAAAAAAAAAGGATAAGAAACTTTAATGGAATGAAGAAAAGAGAGAGAGAGAGAGAGAGAGAGAGAGAGAGAGAGAGAGAGGGGGAAAAAGAATTAACCTCTGCATTCGTCCTTTTCTGCGATGGAAATTTGAAGTAACAGTGATTTCAGATAAACATGATTAAGGATCTAAAGATAATCGATGTTCTCAGAAAATCGGGAAATAATTACGGATGATAAACCAATGAGAAAATATAAAAGGAAGGAGATCGATGACCATTTAAAAAATTTGTCCACGAATGTATAAATATAAATTAAAATAATTATGTTAAAGACGAACTTTTTTTTGTTCACGAAAAGAATATAAAAAAAAAAAAAAATTGAAAAAAGAAAAAAAAAAAAAGAAAAGAAATTATAAAGAGTAATAGTAATTATAAAAAAGAAAAAAAGAAGAACAAGAAAGAAGAAAAACAAAAAAGAAAAATGAAGAGAAATACACGTGGAAAAAAGAGAATAAAATTTGGTCGATATAGTCGATGCAGACAACGTCAGGAGGATGAGCAATTAGTGTCTTCGTAGATTTAACGTTGAAGCGAGACGTCACGTCCTCGGAAAGCTCTGAGTAAGGATCGATGAGGAAGAGAAGAAGTGGCTGTAACAGTTGTAGAGAAAGGGGAAAAGAGAGGGGGAGGAGGGAGGTGTACGACTCGAAGGGGCACAATTAGCGAGTTAACGCTTAGCTGTGCAAGAAGTGCCGCGAAGGCCTTGGAATAAGTTACGAACCGTGACAGACGTTAAGGTTTTCTCTAGGGGCTCGTAAAGCGTGTCTTGAGAATGTGAGAGAAGGGAAAACGACCTTCTTCCTCTCCTTCTGTATTCTCGAAAATGGATGAATGATTGTGACGTTTCTCCTTCTATTAACGTAAACCTAATGCTAGTTTGTTTGTTCTCCAATTATTTTGGGTAATAGAATATAAAATCGAATTTCGAGACGAAATAAAAAAGAAACTATCATCAAATTAAATTCATTCGATGAGAAATTTATTGAAAAATTGATAAAAAAAAATGATTACGTTTTCTTTTATACTTCGTTATTTTCTCTCCCTCTTTTTTTTTTTTTTTTTTTTTTTTGATGAACGAACTTATCCTTGAACACGATATTTCGAAGATACTAATTACTGAACTTACGCAAAGATATAGATCTTCTACGTTTGTTATAATAAAAACTGTTTAACTATACCACATGAAGCAAAAATGTTGAGTTATGTTCGTACAGTACAACAAAAACTGGACTCGTATATACCTAACACGGATATACAAATATGTCCTATCTAACTCGACTACTTTAAATATCTCCATTGTTTTTCATACGGCTCTATACCTACTTGTGTATTTCGTACTTGTCGACTAAAGTCAACAATCATATAAAAAAAAAAGAGAATAAACTCAAGTGTTTCAAACAAATTAAGGACATAGAAAAAAAAAAAGAAAAGAAAGAAAGAGGAAAGAAAAGTAAAAGAAGAAAAAAAAAGAAAAATATTTCATCGACGCACATAATCTCGCTGTCGTAACTTTTTAATAATTTTTGTTAAAATGAAAAAAAAAACTGCTTTTTTATATTCCCATAATCCACATTTGTTTAATCTAATTACAAGTGACTTGTATAATACTTGTTTCATAATATCCTCTGTATATTATACGGAGTTACATAATTATAATATAAAATAATTTATATTATAATTCGTTATTTAAGTGAATTGATCTATGATTAACGAAAGTGAAAAAGAGAAAGGATAAAATAGCAATGAACTAATTTTATGAACGATTGAAGATATTATCTTAGGATTTCTAACGCACGGAGAAGATCTACTACCTTTGATTCAATCTTTTTTCCTACCTTTGAGGAGCTATAAGATCATCGATAACTTAAACGAAGTATTCGTAAGAAGGAACGTTACGTTGAGTCTTTTTCGCGGTTGTCCAGATTTACGACGCACTTTCAGTGACCGACATTCTCTCCGCGAAAGAACGTAATCCTACCGAATGGACCTCTCAGGAAGGACGCGGAAGCAAAGAGAAAGAAAGGAAGACCTATGTATTACATGTATGTGTGTGTGTATGTATATATATATATATGTATATATGTATATGCTCCAAGACATTTTAAATTGTGTGCGCGTACTTTGTGAGCTTCTTTCTCTCTTCTTAGAACCATCCCACAATCGCGGACGTGAAGGAGATCGCAACCGCACACACTCTATCTCTTTTCCTCTCTCACTCGAATGCAAGGAATTGCAAGGAGTGCAGCCGGCCTTTAGATCCTTCTTAATGCTCCCCAACCTTCGAGAAAAATCCGAAGACGAAGTCCTCGAACGCGTCGCGAGTGCCGAAACCATCTGAAAAACTTTCCTCAGGAGGTGCTTTCAACGCTACGAAGCTCTTTTATAAACAATGAATGATCTATAAGAAAGATCTAAAGAAAAAGAGAATGAAAGAAAAAGAAAGAAAGAGAGAGAGAGAGAGAGAGGCAGAAGTGTAAGAGAAAAAAAAACGATGGAAGTATCTTTAAACTTTGGCAAATCGGATTTTACTATTCGTTCAATTATTTCAGTATTATCTCAATTTATCTTTTTCTCTATTTAAAAATCTAACATTGTTTCAACCAATATTATATTATAATCGAATGTAAACAAAATTCTTAAAAGGAAAAAGAAAAAAAAAATATCTTTCACATTATTTCCGGTTCTTGTTAATATAAACATCTTAGATTAAACGAAAATCTTATAACTATTTACGTAACTGAATGTAATGAAGATCATCCGTGTAATAAATAAAATTTTTCGTTAAACATAAAAAGGAAAGAAAAAAAAGAAAAAGGAAAAAAAAAACAATATCAATTATTATATGATTTTGATTTACGTATTAAATATCAGTATTGAAATTAATGAATTAATTGTAATCTAAACGAGATTAAAAGTTATTTTAAATAATGAAAATTTTCGTGTGAAAAAAAAAAAGGACGAAAAGATTGCAACTTTATTCGATTTTTATATACGAAGGGTTCGTATTCAGTAAAGCTTTTAATTCTACTCGTCTCGCGATATGACACGTCCGACCATTTTAGAACCGATAATCCTACAGTATGAGAAGTGTCCGCAACGACGAGAGGAGCGGATGTAGGACGACAAAGGGCCAACGCCACCAAGGGATCGAGATTAGTTTGTCTAAACTGTCGGACATCTGTCGCAGTAACTCCCGTAATACCTCCATCGTCGTAACGTAATGGAGAGTAGAAGGATGAAGGCTGACGATAGTGGTAGCGATGGTGATGCTGATGGTGATGGTGGCGATGCGGTGGGCCGGAGAAAACGTCGACCTACCGCAGCGTAACTCCTCGCTCATCCTACACGAAATCGAAGTAACCGCATATCCCGCATGCGGTTCTCCAAGATAACATTTCCTTTTCTAACATCTTACATTATTTATCCTTCATTTCATTTTAACTCAGCATCTCATCGATAATCATATAATTTTGTCTGAAAATCGATTTATTTGTTTTATCTATATAAAGTTTTCCAACGTAAGATTCTAAACGTTCGATATAACTCACTTATATTATTTATCCTTCATTTCATTTTAACTCAATATCTCATAGATAATCATATAATTTTGTCTAAAAATCGATTTATTTGTTTTATCTATATAAACTTTTCCATCGTAAGATTCTAAACGTTCGATATAACTCACTTCTATGTACTTGAATTTTTAATAATGTTTTAATAATGCTTTCAGAATGTTTTTATTTTTCTCTTTACTCTAACTCCCGTCGTTAAAAATAATATAATTTTATATAAAAGTCAACTACGTTTATATTTATATTTATATCTTATTTTCCTTTTCTTTTTTTTTATTCTTTTTTTCTAAAATTCTAATCGTCCAATATACAAAATATACAGACCAAATGCTGAATTGAATTTTAATAATCAATTATCATTTTCCGAGACTTTTTGTAGTTATGCTTGTAATTTTACAATTTCAATAAAATATTAGCCTAAAAAGTTTCGAAAATGAATAATTGACTTTTTATTTCATCTACGATCTCTTTTGACCTACCTAGGAACTTTTTGTTCACCCTGTATTACAATGTTTAAATATTAAAATAATTTTTAGAAGATCAAGAAATTATTTTCTCTATCGCATAAGAATTGTGTAATTTTTTTTTAATTTGTCATCGTCAACGTAATTATATATATATATATATATATATATATATATATATATATATATATATATATAATTTTTCTTTTTAATAATAGATTAATAATCATTCGATATAATTGAATTTTGAGAAAGGAAATAATTTTTCAAGAAAATCAGAAGAATTTTTGAGATTTCTTTCTTTCAACTTCTTTTAATCGTTACGAAAATAAATTCAACTTAAGTAAAAAAAGCACCGACGAATTTTGAGTTTATCATTAAATTAATCTAATCTATTGTTCTTGAACAAAAAAAAAAAGAAAAAGAAGAAAAATAATGCAATTCTAATCAGTATACGAAGAGCAGCTTCGTGACCACGATGCCATCCGTGCACATTGACGAACTCAACTGTAAATAGACGGTACACCGAGATAGAGAACATTGACCTGGATGCGCGTGTAAATTATCGAGAAATTCGATCACACGATTACGGCAAACTCGCTGCAAGGTTGTGCGTCAATATTGAAGTGAGATGGAGGAAGGGAGAGAGAAAGAGAGAAAGAGAGAAAGAGAGAGAGAGAGAGAGAGAGAGAGAAAGAGAGAGAGAGAGAGAGAGGTAGTAGCAGTAGAGAGATAGACGTACGTGGTAATCACGATAACATGAATGTTCTGGCTACGGGCCAGTGAATTTCAACAAGAGATAAGCGATTAAAGGCCAACGTCAAGCAATTTTTCCAAAATTTCATACCATCTGTTCAATCAAGAAAAGGATTAGTTTCATTGATTTTTTTCGATTAATTATAACATGCCTAAACATCCAATAATAATTAACTCTTTATCGTCTACAACACCACTTATCGTATAATAAGCTAAGCACTTATGTTTCTGTAATTTTTCCAAATTTTCTTATATTTTGCAACCTCAAAATTAATTGCTATTTCATATTCGAAATTTATCATATTTTTTTTTTCAATTACAAATTATATTTTCATATTTTATTGTCGGTATAGTATAATAATTATACTATCATTATATTAGTTTTCACGTTATATTATTTTTATGTATACAAAACAAATTGATTTATTTTAATATTGATAACAAAAAATATTTTTTGTTTCCTCATCTTTTTTTCCTTCTAATCTATTTAGATTAATTAGAAATTTCCTAATCCACTTCTCATGATAATATAATCAAAACGATCTTGTAAAAAGTTTTTTTTTTTTTTTTTTTTTTTTTTTAACGAGATATAAACTTTTTAACGAATTTTAGACAAAAAAATAGAAAAATAAAAGTTTCAAACTTCGTATTCACAATTCTAACGACATTAATGTGTAAAAAAATCTTTTGGTGTCAGATCCTTAACCACCCTTACCGTGTATTTGCGTGGAATAGATAGATGTACCAGGTTTCCCATCGTTGGTACTAAGGTTCCTCCGTCATAAATCTCTTGATCGTAAATCCTGAGACGTCTATATTTTCTAACGTCGTTAGAACTTGCCCCTCGTTGTCGTGAATTATCATATATTTGTCCGGCATACATGCTTTATCCGTAAGTACACGTCGCGTGTAACGTGACTTATCGTTATTAAAAAGGAGCAAGAAAAGAAAGAGCAAAAAAAAGTAAGAGAGAGAGAGAGAGAGAGAGAGAGAGAGAGAGAGAGAGAGAAAGAGAGAGAGACAGAAACATTGCCATGGTCAGAAGAAAGATTCAATTCTCCCCTTTGATATTTATGAACCGTTTCTCATTGCGATTACGCGTAAATATCCTGCGAATGTTTATTATCTCGTACTATAATATCTTCGCAACCTATTTATCTCTTTCTGTCTATCCTTCACATATATATATATATATATATATATATATATATATATATATATACACATATACATACCTATAAATTTATATTTCAAAACGTCATATAATATAATACACGATAATAAACGTCGAATATTATTGTGTGAATCTTTCAATTTGTATTAATTAATTATTTATAAAAAAAAAGAAAAAAGAAAAAAGAAAAACATATATATATATATATTTTTTTTTAATTAATTAAAAATCAAAGAGCAAAAGAGTAAAGCGAGTATATCCATTGGGATAACAAATGCAACAAGTTGCATTTTCTGATATCTACGTGCTACGTGAATATATCTAAAATCGTAGAAATTTTATTCCACGAATAGAGACGTATTATTTCGTTTAATTTTCATTTAAATCGAACAGTACAATATTAAAAGCAATAAATTTTCGTTTTGTAAGTATACGAGAGGAGACATTTCCTATTTCTTCCAGAAGAAAGTTATCGGGACGATTATCAAAGCACTTGTCGTGTTTTATAGAAATTTTCAAGACACTCCCACCGATCTAGAAGAGCCGATTGAGAAAAGACTCCACTCGTAAATGGAGCATTTCGTTATGAGTTTCTTGGTGTGCGTTGGTCATCGTGGAAAAGCTATAAGGAGACTCCACCTCTTTTCGTGCGAAAATATCTTCGAGAAACGATCTTCTTCTTCGTCGAAAGTTTACCGGCAATATCTTCCAAGGAAAAGCATCTTAATAATACTTCTTTCTATTCTCTCTCTCACTCTCTCTCTCTCTCCCTCTCACTCTCTCACTCTCTCTCTCTCTTTCTCGTTCTCTTTCTAAAAAAGTTACATCAAATTTATTACTCACAGTTTTGTGATTTTTCGAGCTTTTTTCATCGACAAGCAATATCGTCGTTTCTGAGAAATATTGTTAAACCGATTTATATTATGAGATAATAAATTACTAAAGTGTACTTTAACAATGTAAGTATATTAAAATATTATATCGTGCGCGCATCTGTCAAGCCGAGGAAAAAAAAATCCCTGGTAATAAAAATGATTTCTTTTTCTTTTTTTCTTTTTCTTTTTTCTTTTTTCTTTTTTCTTTTCTCCTAGTCTGTCTTTCTTTTAATGTCTTTCCTTTAATCATTCATCAGACATTACAAGTGAAAACTTATAAATTTAATGAAATCTTCTTGATTGCATACATAGGAAAATTAATTAATATCCGTCGGATTAAGTTTGAATAATTCTCTTGAGATAATTCCCATAGTTCGATTATTCTTACGTTTCTCGATCAGTACGTGCTCGAATTAATGTAATCGTGAATATAATGCGAACATACATATAAATTTATAATAATAATATCGGTTAAAGCTCTCTCAATATCTCGCTAACTATCTGTCTATTTGTATTGTTATTATGATGAATTAACTCGTTATCATTAATCCATGGAACGAGTTCGAACCAACGTTAATATCATTTCTATTCATCAACCAATCCCTCATTATTTATATTATATTACTATAATATATACATATTGCAGAAATACATACGTACATATACGTTAAAAATCCTTAAGGAAAAATTTTTCATCGAACGATCGAATTTAGTCAGGCAGCCGTGCAATTTCGCATATAATCGCAACGGCAATTTCTTGTATCCTAGTTGGAGTGAGGCATTCATAGCGAGACAGCTGCTCTCCACGATCATGATCGAAATACGATTTTTCAAGAGGGTGGATCTCGCACATGGCGCGCGAGATCTTTTTTGTACGAATCATAGAAGCCAATTTCTTTCCACTCACCCAGCTGCTACTACTACTGCTACTGCTACTGTTACTGCTGCGTTGATGCTGGTGCTGGTGCTACTGGTGCGTGACTGTATCGGCTATATATTGCTTTCGTTCTCTCTTTAACTCTCTCGACAGATTGCACGACATTTTCGTCCGATAACCTTGATCGCTGTATCCATAAGAAATCCATGATAGCGTTCTTTTCTTTCTTCCGATTTCTATCATTCGTAATTTCTATCTCTTGCTTTCTCGATCTTTTCTTCCTATAAAAAAGTACGATAAAAATGAGGTATTGTGTTCATATAAAATGATTTGATATAAAATTCCATACCTTTTATAAGAATTAATATTATTGATTTTTATTTATTAAAATATCACTAATGTAGCAAATAATTAAATATTTATATAATTGATATAATAAAATATAATAAAATATAAATATTTTAATTAAAAATTATTATGCAAATATTTTTGTATTACAAAATATAAGTATAAAAAAAAATATATATATATATATGTATATATTTATATATATATATATATATATATATATATATATTTATATATATATATAAATATAATTATATATACATACATATAATTTTTACAATAAATTATCATATGAATATTTCATTTAATTCTAAAATATTTTAAATTATTTCAATTGCATATTTATCGATGTAATAATAATTATTTGATTGATTAATGTCTATAATATCTATTGATAAACTGACATTCTGGATTGATAGATTGACATCCTGTAAATACTTTATCTTTCAATATAATATTCAAAAATATACATACATATGTAAGAACATCATAAACGTAACATACAATGAATATAATATTGATTGAAACGAATAAAATAAATTATATGATATACGATATATATAAAGGCTATAAAGATGAAATCAAATAATAATCGAAATGTATCAACGTCAATTTTATTTTTGCGAATATTTGTCAAACGTAATGTCGTTGCGAATATACGAAAAATATGCCTTCAAAATCGTACATTTTGCAATCGATTGATATATTTACATAAAGATGAACATTAGAAAAAATTTGCTGTTTTTTAACCTTTTATTCAAAAGTATTAAAATCTTATGAATGTAATATAAGAATATACAAGCCATCAAAATGAATAACTCCTTAGTCAAAATTATATTAATAATATAATTATATAATATGGTTACAACTATATATATATACATATAGAAATAAAATGCAAAATGATAAAAAAATAAAAGTACAGGATGTCTATTTGATTATCGCGAATATCTTCTAAACGCAATATTATTGCAATTTGTGAGTTTTATTTCGTGAAAATCACATGTTTTGTAGCTAACTGGGTTTAACTATACTGGGAGGAGATATATCTTGAAAAAAAAAAAATGCTAATTACCTGCAATTAAAAGAACAGCGCGAATTGTGCGATCATCAAAAAAGGATGAAAGAACACTAAACCTAAATTGACAATTTTTGCCGTTTATGGACAGAGCGCTACTTTATATACGGCCGTATTTATAATTCTCGATTTATTATTCAAAAATATACGAACTTTGTAAATATGTTATAGATAGATATAAATCATTCAAACGAATATTTTATTAATCAAAACTATGAAAATAAATACTTAAAACGTGATATCTATGATAGTAAGTACAAAAAATATTTTGAAGACCTATAACCTTAGATAGTAAAAAGAATTCTTTTCACATAATATTGAATCATATAATAACAATCTTCTTAATAACTTATATTATAAATAAATTAATAATAAAACTTTTTAGTTAATATTGTTTATCCAATATACACAATGAAATGATAAATAAGATAAAATAGTAATTTTTATAATAGTCTTATAAGAAGAATCATTAAAATCAAAATATATCATTAAATTCAAACCGATCAATTTATTTATTTATATTTCTTATATATTTCTTTTAATTCAATTGAAACGATATATTCATACATGATATTTAAGGTTATACTTATAATATAATTTAATAACATTTTTAACAAGTTTACCAATCTCAAAATCAACAATTGTTTTAATAGTACGATTATTCAATAATATAATATATTCGATATAATTTTTGAGAGAGAAAGAGAGAAATATTTCTAATATCTCGGTATTCAAATAACTATTAAATTTTTTTATCGTGAACAAAAGAAAGATAAATAGAAATAGAATGAAAAATGATGACGAGGAAATCATGCATGATCATTCGTAAAATCATCGCCATTTGTAGTAAAAACACAACTCGCGTGGCTTTCGTTGAATGAAAAAGCACGACCAAAAGTGCCACGACTGCGGACTCCGCAGCTGCGGATGCAAAAAAGAAAAAGAGGAGTATGCAACGATGCGGAAAAAGCTGCTTCCGCAGCCGCCCCTATCGCCAACCTTTCTGATGTATGTATGTGTGTATATACGTCTCTCTCTTTCTCTTTTCTTTCTTTTTCTCTTTGTGTCGACACGTGCATGTTGTGCGTGTGTGTATCAGGTTTACGTATGGAGTAAGAAAAACTCACGTCCGAATAAAACCGCTTGAATTTTATCCGTAAAATGAATTTTGTCCATACAAAGGATCGTCCGTATAACAATTTTTGTTTCTCTTTCATTTTCTGAAAATTTTGTTTCTCTTTTTAACTGTGTCCTTTTCCTTTCTTTTTTTGAACCTTTCTTCCGCGTTTCTTCTTATTTTATTCCTTTCATTTTCCTTTCAGTTTCGCTTACGGACAACGAACTCCCTATATCATGACAATTCCGTAGGATGTTGTTACAAACGAGAAAACTCAAGAAAGCTGGCAAGAATCGATGTATAAAAAAGCTTTTCTGATTTTGAGAAAGAAAAAAAAGCGAAAGAAAGAGAGAGAGAGAGAGAGAGAAAGAGATAAACTCATAACGCATTTAGCTAATCTAAAGGATAATTATCCTTTAAATAAAGGAGCCTTTAATTACTTTCAATGAAGTACGGAGTTTAAGATTTTTTTTCTCATTTACTATTTTCACATAGATGCGAGAATTTCTTTCCTTTTCTTTTTCCTTATTTTTCTTTCTTTTCTTTTCTTTTCTTTTTTTTCTTTCCTTTTTTTAATTTTTAATCGAAGTTTTTTCGTTTATATCGCAATAAAGAAAGTATCGAAATTTTAAATGAAAAAACCAACGTAAATGAAGTAATACAAATAACCAATTTACATACCTACAATGAAATTGATCAGAAATAAACAAACAAAGATAACATAACAGAAACGAAAAAGAGAAAGAAAGAGAAAGGGAGAAAGAGAGAAAGAGAAAGAGAGAGACAGAGAAATCAAAAATAAACACGGAACTTTGAATGACTAAAAATCGCAAAAGAAAAGACAAACAAGTGATAAATCACAATTCGGTCAATATTCGCATGGATAAACCATAGGGACTGATTGTCATCGAATAAAAAAAAAAAAAAAGAAAAAAGAAAGAAAGAAAAAACTTGATTTTTTACGAGAATGAAAAATAACGAATAAATTGCATTCATTGGTTTTAACTTGTTAACAGTTTGAAAACTGAAATATAATCTTAGCTGAGAACAATAAAAGAAATTCAACATGTCGATAATACATTTCGATACTTTCTAATGGCAAACTTTCTTTCTACAACTTTCTCATGATTCATTCTCGTGGAAGACAAATTTTATCGTAAAAAAAAAAAAAAAAAAAGAAAAGAAAAAAAAAATATCCTCTATTCTTTTAAAAACACGGATATTCGATCTTTTAAAATCTTACATCAATCATATTCTTTCTCTTTTTTATTTTTCTTTTTTTATTATTTTTTTTTCTTTTTCTGAACTAATTGCAAGCTTCACAAAAAAGATCGTACTTTTAAACAAGTCAAGCTAAAGCTTGCTGCACAGCCTAAAGTTTTCAACAGAACTTGAAAATCCAGTACGGAGAAAGATAGAGAAAGATAGAGAAAGATATTATATATATATATATATATATATATATATATATATATATATATATATATATATATGAAGAGAGATGAAGAGAGATGAAGAGAGATGAAAAGAGAGAAAGAGAGACAGAGATAGATTTAATCCGGCAAGTTCGCGTAGTTGGAATAGCATAGAAGATGAGCGCTTATAGGAAAGTGGTACGTATAAGAAGCTACGAGCAGCGGGAGGATACGCAAAGGCAGGATGCCGTGGATATAGGAAGAGACATAAAGGCAACCTGACGCATTCCATTATAGTGATGTCTACGGCGTAGCTATCACCAGTAACGGTCCAGCTGACGCAGTGATGCAACCACCGAGTTTCAACGTAATCCACCTTCTCTCTCTCTGTCTCTCTCTCTCTCTCTCTCTCTCTCTCTCTCTCTCTCTCTCTCTCTGTCTCATACATAACGCAAACATACTGATAAAGCTCTCTCTCACTCTCTCTCTCTCTCTCTCTCTCACACATACATGCACACGAACACATTTTCCTAACGGATTCAGACGCATTCGTGATCTTCATATATAATCCTTGATAACAAAGAGAGAACACGGAATTATAATATCAAAGAGAAGAAAAAAAAAAGAAAAACGAGATTATTGCACTCGTAAATATTTTTCAAAATAACTTTTTATTCCCGTTTCTCATCATACTTTTTAATATAAATTCCAATATGACTCGTTATCGATTTTGTTTAAATTTTCATCGGTATATCTTTGCATTAGAACATATATCAATGGGGGCTACTTCTTTTGCATTATATTCATAATGGACAAGATTTCGTTATCGCAATACGAACACTTTCAAAGGATTTATATGTATACGAATGTGAAAGCTAGATCTCTCTCTCTCTCTCTCTCTTCCTCTCTCTCTTTCTCTCTCTGTCTCTCTATCTTTCTCTCTCTCTCTCTCTCTCTTTCTTTATCATATGATTTCCGTATAGAGAAACAAATCGTAGAAACGAGATGGCAAAGTTCATGCACGCATAGCATGTATATACGTTATGTATGCATGTATATGTATATGTGTATTATATATAAGTATATATCCGGAACGGAACTCCATATGTACGTGATGTATTTCCGGGGATTCACAATTTGCATTTTACAACTGAATGGCAGTCGACCATCTTGCTCTTTCTTCCTTGCCCCTTTTTTTTATTTCCTCCTCGAAAATGAAAATATTTGGATAATGGAGCTCAAAAGACTCATTGTGTGATATCGAAGAGAAACCTCTATCTTCTAAAGATTCCTCTTTCATGAAAAGTAGAGACATTTTCTACAATGTATATATATATATATATATATATATTTTTTTTTTTTGGTATTTCCTATTTTCATACTCAATGAATTCATTCGAATTATCGAATAAGTTGAATCGTCACGTCGAATACGTCATCTAATGAAGATTTAACAATCCGATGTTATATTTTAATGAAAGAGAGAGAGAGAGAGAGAGAGAGAGAGAGAGAGAGAGAGAGAGAGAAAGAAAGAAAGAAAATAAAATGTCGAATAGAAATTATTTTCAAAATTCATAATTACATCGAAATAATTCTTTCCACTGGAGGAATAATATGAACTTAACGTGAAAATACGTCAATCGCCGACGATTGAAATTTTGAGAAAATTTTGGAAAAAATTGAAGGAAGAACAACAATAAAATGATCAAATGGTCGAAGATTAAACCGAGGTACGATATATCCAGGATATTCTTATGCA
Source organism: Vespa mandarinia (assembly GCF_050613455.1). Taxonomy (NCBI): domain Eukaryota; kingdom Metazoa; phylum Arthropoda; class Insecta; order Hymenoptera; family Vespidae; genus Vespa; species Vespa mandarinia. The sequence continues at coordinate 6,201,279 of NC_140812.1, read as the reverse complement.
TAACAAGTACCGTTCGGTAATTTTCTTTCCAGCTTCTTCTAAGGACAAAGTGAGTTTGCCGGGTCGCCTTGTTGCAACGTGAAAGAAAAAAAAGAACGAAAAAAGACATAGATAAAAGAACAGGGATGGAGATAGCTTTGAGCACCTTTGTGCTATCGTCTACTAACCTGCCAACATAAATTCAACGACTACAAAAGATCAAAGTCCTATCGAACAGTCGAACGATCCGAGCCAATGAGAGCATAGCTTCTTCTTCTTCTTCATCCTCTCTCTGTCTCTCTTTCTCTCTATCTATCTATCTATCTACCTATCTATCTATCTATCTATCTATCTCTCTAACTCCTTCATAGCGAACAGGGCCTGCATTATTCATGCCTAACGAACACATCGCTAGTCCGGTCTCCTAACCTCGAGTTTCCCTACCGACCTTCTCTTTACTCTCTCTCTTTCTCTCTCTCTCTCTCTCTCACTTTATCTATCTATCTATATATCTATCTAGCTCTCTCTTGTCCATTCGATACCTTTAACAAGCAGCAAAGTGCTAACTTTCTCATTAAGCGAACCAATCCGTAAGCTTCGATCGATAAACTGACCTCTGTCTGTCTCTCTTTCTCTCTCTCTCTCTCTCTCTCTCTCTCTCTTTCTCTCTCTCTCTCTCTCTCTTTCTCTCTATCTCTTTCGACGTAATATCGACTCGTCGATGTATCATATGTGAAAACCTCGAAAAAAGATACTGATTCTTTCCGTGATACTAATTTAAAATTTCAAATTATGCAACGTCAACGCCTCTCGTGTTTCGCTTCACTTTCCAGTAACTTTTACCTTCACGTTGTATATCGGAATAGAATAGATAGAGAAAAGTGGTAAGTGTAAAAGTAAAAAAACTAGAGGAAGAATGTCTGTATGGATAAGTTAAAAGTTGAAGGTGCGATAAATAAATGGAAACTGTCAGAAGCTGCTCTTCCAATCGAATGCTTGAAATGTTTTCAGAGTTAAATTCACGAGAGTAAAATCTCACTCATTTTTATCGAAAAAGAGAGAAAGAGAAAAAGAGAGAGAGAGAGAGAGGAAAAGATAAAGAAAGAAATTCCGAAGAATTTCCGGAAAGTAATTTTTTACATTTTTTCTTTTAACTACAATAAATATGAAGTATCATAAATAATAAATATTATTTATAACAGTTAATTAGTAATGTGTAAACCATTTTTGAAAGAAATAATAACGAGCAAAAGTAAACTCTTTACGAGATCGTTTGTTTACTTCAGGGAAAATTTTACTTTTCTTTGGAAGAAGAGAGAAGATAAAATAAAACAGAAAAAGACAAAGATGAAGAAGAAGAAGAAAGAAAGGGAAGAGAGAAAAGCAAACGTTCGAATCTCTTGCATTTTTCCTCCCAATGGACTCTCATTCGCTGACGGAAATTTCTCTTGGGTGTTTCGTTCTTAAAGACTTCCGAGAAACAGATGATACTTCTCTCTCTCTCTCTTTCTCTCTTTCTATCGATCTCTTTAGATCCCGATCTCAAGTTGATGAAAAACTAAAGAAAAAGCCACGAGAGAACAATCATTGACTAACGAGAGAAAGTTCAATAATCGAAAGGATTTATTTGTAGACAATTTTCTCAAACTAATCCCCTAATGTCTTTTCATATAACAAACTTTAATCATATTTTCTGTTATACGTATTAACACTTTAACTTTTTACTGACAAAAAAAGAGAGAGAGAGAGAGAGAGAGAAATATCATTAATACGATTATTTATTTTATTAAATAAAAAATTTATTTAATATTTAATAAAACAAATAATCATTCCATTCTGAAAATGAATGAACAATATATGTTTAAATATATCGAATAATAGAATATAAAAAGTTTAAGCGAGCGTACAAATATCGAACATAGAATATACGCAGATAGATCTTCGTATAATACTTTCGTCCGTATGATTAAATTCACTTTACGATATAATTGTATCTACTATGTTTATAATGAACATTTTTGTTTTTCTTTGTTTTCTGGTAATTCATCCTGCTCGTAGAATTGGTTCTTTTTAAAATTTTTAATTAAATCTATTAAAAAAAAAATATATATATATATATATATATATATCAACGCTTTAACCGCGTTCATTAAAATATTAATTATAAGTATTAATTAAAATCTGAAATATTCGACGATATCAAATATAAAGCAAACAGTTAGCTATATTATCATCATAGCGTCAACATTTACGTTATGTATTGTCTATCATTTTTTTTTTATGTATTATAACTTGCTTTTAAAATATATTCTATTCACTCGTCGATATTATTTCGCGGATATTATATATCTTCTTCATTTATCTCTCTCTCTATCTCTCTCTCTTTCCCCTCCTCACTTCCTCTTTTTCTTCTTTTCTTATATTTGAGTCTTTTCCAAAGATAACAAGCTATCTAAGAATTCCTTCTAACCATACCCGGAAGTACATCACGAGCAATTATAATCTTTCTGCCGTGCGTTTTCTCTCTCTCTCTCTCTCTCTCTCTCTCTCTCTCTCTCTCTCTCTCTCTCTCTCTGTCTGTCTGTCTATCTCTATCTCTATCTCTCTTTCTCCCTTTCCTTTCGATCATATTCGATAAGGTGAAACGTTATTCGCAAAGCAAACGGTACCTCGAACTCCATTTAGATCTACTTTCCTGTTCCTTGCACGGCTCTTATCCAGCGTATATAAAGAGAGTGGGACGGTCCAAGGCACTCGATAAGCGTACGAACAACGATGGCGAAGACGTTCTATGAAAGCTCTCTCAAACTTTGGATTCGAATCGAAATCGCTTTTCTGAAAATTTTCACAGCCGTTCTGGGATAATAGAGAAAGGGCGAATAAATGTGGTGGTAAGATTTGTTTGTGAATGATCGTTTCGTTAAAGAATAGAGTGATATAAAGGGAAAAGTTTGCAAAATTTTGTTCCGTTTAATTAGGAGGTTCTTTTTATTTTTTTTCTTTCTTGTTTTACTTTCTTTTTTTTTTCTTTTTCTTCTTTTTTTTTTCTTGTTCGTGAAATAAAATCCAACGTGAATTCATGAGATTTTCTTACGAGGTAACTTAAGTAAATAATGTGACTTTTAACATTAAAACAAATGGCAATTGCGTGGAGTACAATCTTAGTTTACTTTGAGACTCATCAAATATACATAACATTTTCTGTTCGTTAATGATATTCCTGAATGCGATGTAGAAACCAAACTTTCCTTAGTTCCTTCTTAATGGAAGTTGTTCGAGAATAATGATAATGTAAATTTTGTTAATTTTTTTGAATGAATAAAAGAGATACGCGTTTTGATAAAGGAAAAAACAAAAAAAAAAGGAATAAACAGAAGCAAAAGTAAAAAAAAGAAAACTTATTTGAACAAGAAAATCAATGTATAATTTTGAAATGGTTGGATACATATATTAAGTCCTGGAATAATTTCTTTTGGCCTCATTTCGGTTACACTGTAATTCGAAATTTATGTTTCATGCCTAACTTTAACGATGGTAAAAAGAGAAGGAGGATGGAGAAAACGATAACGAAATTTCGACGCGTTGCGCGTTCCATCGAAAAATATGAAATAAATAATGGCACGTTGCGGAAGTAGGAACGATTTAAGCTAAAGAGGAAAAGAGAAAATAAGAAAGAGAAAGAGAGAGAAAGAGAGAGAAGGGGGAGAGAGACATAAATAGAGTTAGAGAGAGAAAGAGAGAAAGAAAATAAGAGAGAAAATAGGCTGGGCAGGGTGCCAAATAACGGCAACCAATACGTTGTTACGCGGAAGTTCAACGAAGCAAAGAATAAATGAACAAGAGAAAGAGAGAAAGAAAAGAGGGGGTGGAAAAAGGATTAGAAAAATCATTAATTCTGCAATTGACCAGATCGTTTGTCCATCGTCTGAAACAATATTTTATTCGGTTTCAGGAGCTGGTTTCGCTCGGATATATATATATATATATATATATATATATATATATATATACATACACGAATGTTGATGGTACTAGCCACGGTACGCGCCGGTTTTAATCGATCATACCGAACAAACGGAACGGGATTGGGTAGGAGTATTTGATTTGCGAATGGGAATACACGAGAGACGAGAAGAGAGAAAGGGAGAGATAGTGAGTGTGAGAGAAATGTATCTCTCGCGTCGTCGACAGAAATACACGCGTAAAAAAAATATGTCACTCGAGGGAAAATTCAAAGAGAGAGAGAGAGAGAGAGAAAGAGTAAATGTACGAACGAATGAGAGAAATAGAGAGTGAGAGAGAGAGAGAAAGAAAAAGAGAGTAACAGCCTGATAGCACAGTAATAGCTTTTCGCGTTTGAAACTACGCGCTACAGATTTGTCGATGGTTTCATAGAGAATCGCTGAAATCGCGCAAACTAAACTAATAAAATTGTCGATTCTCTCATTCATCTTTCTTTCTCTTATTCACTCTTCGAATAACAAAATTGTTGCTGATCGATCGATCCTATCTCATCTTGTTTGTCTTCTTAATTAGTATTCAGAATAAATCTAATTGGCTAGCATACAAATAATATATATAAATAATATATATATAATAATATTATATATATATTAAATATATATGCAGATACAGATACAAAAACATACGTCTACCATGAAAAAAGGATTAATTTTAATGAACAAAAAAAAGAAAAAAAAAAGAAAGAAAGAAAGAAAGAAAAGAGAAAAAGAATATATTATTTCAGCTTCATTTTCTATCTTCTTTCGATGATAATTACATGACACGTAGCTAACGTTCATTATTCAAGTTGCGGGCACGCTTGAATAACGCGCGCGCGAGGGCGTCGCTACACGAAAAGTTTAATCACTCAACGCTCACGTTCGTGGCGTTAAAAGTTTTCACGGCGAGCAAGTTTCGCTCTGGTATACCTACTAGGACGACTAGCTGAGGTTATATGTTATATGTGATGGCGTAATTAGTATACGGTATTATATTGTTAATGCGCTTTCCACCGTGTGGATAGTTCCACGTGAGTGCGTTCAAGCACACGACTTATCGTACTCGAAGTTACTACAGCTTTAAACGTTCGCCCAGTGTCGCGTATTACAGAGGTTTCTCGTCAAATTTTTTACGTAAATACCTTTCTTTTTTCTTTTTTCTCTTTTTCTTTCTTCTTACTTTTATTTCTTTATTCTTTTTTATTTTTTTAATTTTCTTTTTCATTTTTTTTTTATTTTTTTTTTTTTTTTTTTTTTTTTTTTTTTTTTTTTTTATATACAAAAACTTCATTTCTTTAGCCTAATAATGAAATTACCTTTACCACTTTATTTCTCTCTTCTAAGCTTGACATGAAAATTCTTATAGTTATTAGCAAGTTATATTATTATTATTATTATTATTATTGTTATTATATATTATTTATATTTTCTCGAATATTTGAGTTGCCAAATAACTTTAAGATAATATCTAAGGAGAAATCGATCACAAAAAGACACACTAACACGCACATAGACATACGCATACTTAAAATTCGTTCATCGATCGTAATCTTATATCTTTCGATCATAAGATTATATTTTATCGATCATTATAATCGATCGTAATTAAAATGAAAATACTTTAAATAATCATATATGATCGTTCAATAAAATAATATAAATTCGAGACACGCAACGAATATTAATAAATTGATAATTTTTCTCACGTTATACATCCGTCGAAATGATTATAGCCGATGGTGTATATTATTTATAATGCGCTTACTCTATATGAGAGATGAACTCGTATAAACGAGACACAAGTGTGCTTCGTTAGCGTGGATTTAATTTTCCGTCAGGTTCTTCACGGTGATTTTTAATATCCATTTGGTTCGTAAACGCAACCCTCTTCTCGTTTCTCATCGTCCGACGGCGACGTCCCTTGTGCAAATTAATGCTATTGGCGCTCGTTGCGAATTAATTTAGCGTGTACTTTAAGCGGCACGATAACGTGCGCTCGCGTTCACGCGACCACGTTATAAAACGAGAGAAGAGAGAGAGAGAGAGAGAGAGAGAGAGAGAAAGAGAGAGAGAGAGAGAGAAAGAGAGAGAGAGAGAGGGAGGAAGGGAAGGAGAGGGAGGTAGCAAGAGGGAAAGAGAGGCAAAGAGAGAGAGAGAGAAAGAGAGGGAGGTAGGAAGAGGGAAAGAGAGAGAGAAAGAGAGAGAGAGGGATAGAACGCGTCCGACATTAATTGCGACATACTCGATATTACATACTCGACGTACCGTACTCGTTAATTAGGACATTACGTTTATCTCAATTTATAGACCGACACGAGTAGAAAGAGAATACTTTTTTAATTAATCAAACTCCTAACGCGTTCGAGGGACTCCTATCAATCGTGAAATTTCTTTATTATCTGAAGCAATAATTTTCGACGTCAAATCGAATCTCAATTTATTTCAATGTCTTACGAATTTTAATGAACTCGTTACATTCTTAATTTTTATTAACGATAAATAATCATTCATTATTTCGATATGTACGATCGAATACAAATTTGTGTTTGTTTGAGAATACGATTTGTTTTTGTCTTTTTTTTTTTTTTTTTATTTTTTATTTTTTTTTTATTTTTTATTTTTCTATACAAACTAAACGATTAACAACATTAAATCACACATACATACACGCGTAAACTCTCAAACATACATACACACTACTCCATAATACTCGCTTAAACTATCATCCTAATTGAAATAATCTACAGATTCGTACATTTTTTAGTATGAAAGAAAGAAAGAAAAAACATAGCAATGAATTGCTATTGATAGAAAAGAAGAAGAAAAATGTTCGAAGACTCTTGGTGAAGAAGTTTGTAAGCGATTGGCGTTAATAGATACATGCAATGTTTCAGGCAGTATACCCTGGATAAAAGAGAGAGAAAGAGAGAGAGAGAAAGAGAGAGAGAGAGAGAGAGAAAGATAGAGTGTATTCGGGACGTTGACAATGCGAAGAGCTACATAGGATGGTGCAAACGTCGCTATAGTTAAATAAGACAAAACAAAAAAGCGGAAAGAATTAATAGCACAGCAGGGTCCGACTTTTACGCGGCATTCTGATGCTCTCCGAGTATTCCCGACCTACCCCAACTCTGTACTTACTCATCCTATAGTCTCAACCCGCTCTTCAACAACCCTCCTTTACTCCTCTTTGAACCCCCTTCTGCCTCACGGAAACGTATTACTGTAAATGAGTTACCGAGTCCTCGCAACGTCGCGAGAAACGAACGTTGGAATTGTGAAAAGAATGGGTAAAAAAGAAGAAAAAGAAATAAAAGACAAAAGAGAGGGAGAGAGAGAGAGAGAGAGAGAGAAAGAAAGAGAGAAAAAAAAAGATTAAAAGAAAAAGAAGAGTCGGCTTTTTCTCGTCATATGAGAGAGAAAGGGAAAAAACGATGAGAGACACGAATTTCAGCACTTCCGTCACGTTAATGACGCATCTTCTACGTCAGCAAGCATTCCATCGTTTTTTAACAAGTTTTGTCATTTCTCCTGATAGTCCTCGAGATCGTTTGCCGGGTTAGAGGATCTAGATTTATAACGATCCTTAAAGGAAAAAAGAAAAAAAAAAAAAAAGAAAAAAGGGAAGAACAAACAGAAAGAAGGAAAAAAATAAAATGAACGAGTTACTATTACAAAAGAAAAATGTAACACGTTAATATCGATCGATGTTCTCAAATTTTGATATTCTTTTTAAATTTCATAGAAATATTCGTAGAAAGTTATACTTCAGTATCCGACGCTTTTACATATTTTTACCTCACCCTTTGTTCTCACTCTTTTCATTCCCTTCTATATAGGAACACGGAAGCGTTCCTATATATTGATTCTAGACTTTGAAGGTAAACGAAAAGAAAAAGCTCAGGGTCATCCGATAGGAGATTGATGAGAGTAAAGTCTCTTTTCAGGTTGATCAAACACCTAAAAAGCTCGTAAAATCTATCGATCACGAGGAAATATGGTAAGCGGATGTTAGAGGAGGTGGATGGATCTGACATGGCGGTTATGTGAAATAAAGTTCGGAGAAAAGAATCGAAGCTCTTTGTTTAAAGCACGTCAAACTGTAAGATCAAAATTAAAACTGATGATTTTCATCAGTTCTGATATAACGATGAAACGATTTGGATCTATCCGAAATTACGTAAATAAGTAAAAGAAAGCATCGAATGAAATCATAGATCTTATCACGTTCTCTTCCCAAAAGTATTCTCAGAAAACTGATAGAATCGTTAACGGATTGACGATTGTCTCTCGTTTCATTATAATAAAGTTGACGAAATGCAAAACTGTTGATAGTAGTAATAGTAGATAGCAATAGTACCAATAGTACCAGCAGTACCACCAGCAGTAATAACATTAATCAAATTTTCCTGTAATGCGAATTTTGCTGTATAAGACGAAAGATAGAATGAAACAAAATTTTCTCTTAAGAGACGACAATGACGATGACCAATGAAAAAGGACTGTTGGCCTCTCTCTCTCTCTCTCTCTCTCTCTCTCTCTCTCTCACTCTTCTATTTCCCTTCTCTTTCTCAAGAGTCTCTTTACATTCTTCTCGAGGAGAAAAACGCCTACGATGACGACGACGACGACGACGACGACAACGACGACGACGACGACGACTAATATCGTCGTCTAACATCAACTTCTCGCGTCTTCGAATTTACTGGAGACGCCAAGCAGCAACAGCTAGCAGTAACACGGCGTTAACCCGTTAACGTGAACCCTCCTTGCACCGTTGCACACTCGAGCTACTAATTTACCAACGGTATACGAAGGCTCGCTTTGCCACGGTACTACTGCTGCTGCTAACCTTCGTCCTTCAGTAATGACGTCAAAGCAAATGGTCTCTCGGTACTTCTCCTACACACGGCATCACGAAATTTCTGACTCGCACGTATACTCTCTATCCTCGTCATCCTCATCCTCTCTCCTTTACCACTTACCCTCTTCTATTTCGTTACCACTACTTTCTCTTCCCTGGCATTCCTCTCTCGTACCATTGCCACCAGGCAACCAGGGAAACTCGGCTAATTTAAGTTACTTTGACAATACCGCGACGCTCCCTGGGAATCCAAATGACGCGGATTAATCCAATGTTAAACGTTTCTAAAGCAAGAGTAAAACGCTATGGTTATGTACAAAATGAGAGATCGTTGAATATATAAGTAAAAATAATATATACATATATTTAATATTGTTAATCGTTCAATAAATGATTCGATATAATAAAAGTGACTTATTTTCTCGATATCGATTTGAGGCATTAAGATATCCCCCATTTCTCATTTTTCTTAATTAATTAAATTAATATTTAGAAGGGTTACAATTTCCCTTCCTCCGTCGTGCCTTATTTTACTCAAAGTAAAATCTATGTTTATCTTCATTTATTTAATATTGGCTATCGATTTTGATAACAAACTTTTATATTACTCAATCGTATAAGTGAATACATTCTTGAAAATATAATGTTAATGTTACAAATCTCGCGATTACAAAATTGATCTCTGTTAACATGTTACCAACTGATACTAGAAAATATTTTTAACATTTTAATATTAATTATTTATTTTTTAATCGGTAAATCTTTTTAAGAATTGTTCGATTATACACTTATATCTTTACAAAAAAAAAAGTAACATTCAAACATTGTTAATATCTTAAATTTTTATATTCATTTTCACTATCGTTGAATTTTTTTCTTTCGTAATGGCCAAGTTTTTTCGTTTCCTTTGATCAACATTTTTTTTTCTAATTATAATAGTTTTGTTAACGTTAATGCTTTATAACGATAATAAGCACGATATTTTTAATTCCTTATCATTCTCGTTAAATTTTGTTTCGTGTTCATCGTTTATATAACCAAATACAAGGGTGTTTCGTATCAAAATCAAAATATAGCAGAACGAATGAAGCTAAAGCTTTGATATTGGACAGGCGAAATATCTAGAAATGTATGGAATATCAAAACTCTCGGTTAGAGAGAGAGAGAGAGAATATTGGTATGACGTGAGCAGCAGAACGTAAGAATCGAATAACACATCTCGTTGATCCCCCACAGAAAGCCTTCTCTGCGGAAAGAATCACGTGTACGTCTATTCTAGAAAATATGATGCTCACATTTCAAATTTCACGATTGCAAAGTTAACCTCTGTTAACATGTTATCAACTGATAATAGAAAATATTCTTAATATTTTAACATTACGTGATTGATTATTAATTTTTGAATTGGTAAATAAACAAAATTAAAAATTCATTATATAAAAAATATATCAATTGAAATTTTTTCCTTACAAAATCTTCACTTAACAATTAATTTATCCGTTAGATAATTAATTATTACGTTTGGCAATACTTTCTTAATAATATTTAATAGTCTAAAATATTCTTAATTATAATTTTAAATATAATGAGACTAATTACTAGAACTTTTGGATCGATAAATAAAATATTTAATTTTTATAATAGATTTTCTTTACTAACTAAAAACTATTCACTTTGCAAATGCAACGGATACCATCTGATAAATATTCTTTCCAAGCTACGAACTATATTTACCAAGTTCGTTTTATTGCAATACGTGTATTTAAATAAAATGAAGAAAGTTTCAATGGTTCTCCAATTCTTTGTCACTTTAAACTGGCGAAAAGGATACCTATGTAAATGTATATATATATATATATTTTTTTTTTTCCTTTTCACGATATAAGAGCATTTCACGAATTTGTTTCTTTTCTTACCCACTTTCATTACTCGAACGACTCTCCTCACGATTCTGGATTCAGCAATTTCGTTGTCCGGAGATTTTGGGCAACGATAAGATCGTTCTCGTTATGGAGAAGGAAAGGCCGGCAAGTTTTCGGTGTCGGTGCTCGACGTGACCGAAGAGAATACCGGTCAAAGGTCGTTTCTCAACTTGGTCCTTACTCGCGGGAGGATTACGAGTCTCAAGGGTGAAAGCTTCTCTCTCTCTCTCTCTCTCTCTCTCTCTCTCTCTCTCTCTCTCTCTCTTTCCTTCATAAACAAATGTAAACGCGTGCCATGATATCTGCAAACTTCACAACATATAACACACAGATCAGAGGAGAACGAATTCCAAGTTTCCTTGTTGTTATTGTGAGCTTTATCATGTCTGCTATTTCATTCGTTATCTCTTTCTTCAGTCGAGAAGGTTTCTCCTTTCTTTCGCACAATGAACAATCCCGATGATCGCTTATCTTCTCTTTCTAGTTGTTGTATCATTGATTGCTTATCTTGGCTAACGAATGGGTTTGCTCGTAACTCTCCCCAAGGTGAAGCCCATGTTCTTTGATTCCTTCTTTTCTTTTTTTTTTTTTCTTCTTCTTTTACTTTTCTTTCTTTTTCATTAAACCAAGATGAGTACTATTTTGTGGCCAAGAGAGGGTGAGAGAGAAAGAGAGAGCAGCTGCCTATCAACGTCTTTTAGATTCTAATCTCTAACAGGTCCCAAAGTGTATTTTCTCTCGTTATTATTATTATTGCGATTATAATAATGAATAATAATTAATGTTAATAAAATTTTTTAGATATATTTGATATTCGAAATAATTCATAGGCTCTATTTAAAGATTTAAAGGAATAAGAATCTTATTCCTTATCAGAAAAAAAAAAGAGAAAGAAAAGACAGAAAAAAAGAAAAAGAAAAAAAATGAAACTAAAATTCAAATGATACAAAAAAGAGATGAAGCCTCGATCGGGTCATTTAATCTAAGATTATCTGTATTGGTTCGAAAAAATGAAAGTGAACTCTTTTCATGAAAAGTTTACATTGATCAGACGACGAAAAGCTATTACCGAAATCTTACCGGGGAAGATTGCCAAGGCTTCTCTCTGTTTGATTTTATAGCTTGAGGGTTAGAAAAGGAGCTCAAAAAAAAAAAAGAACAAATAAGGTTGATTCGCAATCGATCCGCACGTATTGCGAATGTTCACGTACGGTTGCTTGTAATAGGTCTTCTCTTAGTGAAACCTCTTAAAAAAAATATCTATATTGAAAAGTATCACTTCTTTCGCATAAATTCAATATGATTGAAAAATAAATAGCCATTGGGATGATCCTCGCTCTCTCTCTCTCTCTCTCTATCTTTTCTTTCTTCGATTTTACAATTTTCATAAACATTTCCAATTTTCAGTGAGATTAACAATGATTATATTGAATACGCATATCATTCATAATTAACATACATATATATATATATATATATATATATATATATGTATAAAAACTACTACGTATTGATATGTATGACTGTGAATACATGCATTATATCGTAGAAGAAATTTATTTTTTTCTTTTTTCAAAAAGTTTCAAATGATACCTGAGGATACTATATCCAAAACATGAGAAGATCTACAAAGCGAAATAGATCCACTGAATTACCTTTAACGATTGACCGTGCATAAAAAAGGAAAAAAGGAAAAAAGGAAAAAAGACAAAAAAAGAAAAAAAGAAATAGAAGAGAAAATAAAAAGAAGACTCGGGCAAAGCTTCATAGAGTCATAAAAGTAGAATTACGAGAAAGGGAGAGAAAGAGAGAGGACTTTGTAAAAAGGAATAGAAGGAAAGTAATATCGTTCGCAAGAGCATGCCTCAGGCTTCGAGCGACAACATTACTTTCACCATAACTCCAGCACTTTTTCATGTTCGATCGATCTTCCTATTTATCCTTTTTAGCCGCTTTAATATTTATTCGAAGAAACCAAGGACATGCGTTCTACGTTTATGCATAAATTCAAGAACAAATCCACTTTCTATATAGTGCGACATATGTAATGATAAAATAAAAAACAATCCTTTCACAAATTTTTCCAATTTTTTAAAATAAATTCTTTAAATATTTTTGACCACTTGTCTCGCAAACTTTTTAAAGAAAAAATCTTCTTGTCATCTGCAGACTTTGTTATATATACATATATATACGCTTTATTTACATATACTGTCCAAATATAACGAAAAAAGGAAAAAAAAAAACAAAGAAGCTATTATTTTCCTGATAACCGCATCAGAAAACATTAACTAGTCGGTATTTCTTTAAAATCACGATAAAAATCTCTCTCTCTCTCTCTCTTTCTCTCTCTCTCTTTCTCTCTTGAAAGAAAAAGAAAAAAAAAGAGAAAAAGAGAGATAAAGAGAGAAAGGGAGAGTCTCTAACAGAAGGAAGAATAAGGAAAAAAAAGAATGCGAAGTTTGCCAACGACGTTGGTTGCATGCTGACACAAAGAACGAGAGAGAGAGAGAGAGAGAGAGAGAGAGAGAAAGAGAGAGAAAGAAAGAAAGAGAGAGAGAGACTAGAGGAAAAAAGTTGAGGGTGTTGCGTTGGGAAAGACGGTAAACAAAGGAGAAAAGGGCTGAGAGTGGGAGTATGAGGAGGAGTTGAGAAGGCAGTGCACGAACAGAGAAGAACGAGACGAGAATGGGACGAGAAACGAGGGATGCTGTGCTCTGTACCACTAACACCAATAACAACACAGATATACACCAATACCGATTCACACGGAATCCCGCGTCGTGGCTTATAAGAGTTGGCTTTGCCCTCCCTAACAATAAGCTCATTCGGTATGCAAGACTTGCAAGCCTGCGTCCGGCAGAAGGACTAATGCAATCTTTCGTGAAGCAGCGAGCGTCCTCTCGTATCCGAGCTGGCCGACGACGCTTTTATTCACCTTGACGGTACTCTACCGAAGCTCTACGAGCTTTCAAGCTACCACGTTAGTCGTACTAGCCTTGCATTAACGTTAACGTTAATGTTCCAAGTGAAGCCACGACTGGACCGATCCTACCATCCATTCTCTCTCTCTCTCTCTCTCTCTCTCTCTCTCTCTCTCTCTCTCTCTCTCTCTCTCTCTCTCTCTCTCTCTCTCTCTCTCTCTCTTTGTCGAGATTATCGAGAAAATTTCCGAAGGACGTTACCTGAATAGAATTTCGTCTCGAACCTTTGTCAAATGTTACTATTCTTTTGTTATCTCTTCCTCTCTCTTTCTCTCTCTCTTTCTCTCTCTCTTTCTCTTTCTCTTTCTCTTTCTCTTTCTCTCTATTTCTCATAAGCGACGCGATTGATTTCGAAATAGATAGAAAGAAATAAAAAGAGAGAGAGAGAGAGAGAGAGAGAGAGAAAAAGAGAGAGAGAGAGAGAGAGAGAGAAAGGGAGAGAGAGAGAAATGAAAAAAGGGATGTTGAAAATTCAACGTGCATATAAGAGCGACTAATTTTTCATTTCAAACGCGTCAGCTTTGATCACGGACGAAATAAATCCTAGAAACAATTAACATTGTTCTACAGTTAGAGACGTTGCTATAACTCAAATGTCGCTCGTAATTCACTCTCGTATCCGATCACAGTAACAGATCAAGGTTCAAACGTTCAGCCATTAAAAAGCGAGTGGAAAGTTGGAAGCATAGATTGAATAGTAATAGTAGTAGTAGTCGTAGTAGTAGTAATATGGTGGCAGTAGTAGAGTAGTAGTAGTAGTAGTAGTAGTAGTAATAGTAGTAGTAGTGGTAATAGTAGTGGTAGAGGCAAGTTTTGGTCAGACCAAGTAACCAATCGAGAGATTTGTTCGAAGCACACGTTAGAACTCTCTACTCCCCTAGCGCTACTGACCTAACGTTTGCTATCTACTTTGCGAACGCGTTTTCCCATCGTCAGCATTTTACTCGAACGCGACAAAGAGACTCGTCGTGTGCTTTTGTGTTGCAGCATGAAAGTGCAGTTTTCTCCAACGAACGAACTAGCACAGCTCTCTTTTTAACCCTCGGATCGAAGCATTCGGGCGTAACGAGCAATTCCATTAAATCCTGTGAACGTAGATACACGTATATATGTGTGTGTATCTCTATGTGTATACTTGTATATATATATATATATATATATATATATATATGCGTGATCGTATATACCAAGTACAAAAGGATATCGGGCGTGGATAAGAGGACGTGCTCTGGTCGTTCTCTCTCTCTCTCTCTATCTCTTTCTCTCTGTATCTCTCTCTTTCTTTCTCTCTGTCTGTCTGTCTTTCTTACTCTCTTTCTCTGGTATACCCGGAATACGATGACGCCGATACGACCATTCTTTCGCGATTTAATTTTCACCGAGGTACGAAACGACCCACTGAGCACGTGTAACCTGTCCTGAGCAATTTGTAAGAGCGTTAGCCGAAAGTCCGGGAACTCGAAAGATTAACATTGGATCCTTCCGATCGAATCGTTTCTTCGAATTTACCATTCTACTTTTTTCTTATGAATACGCAGATATATATATATATATATATATATATATATATATATATATGTGCGTATGTGTATATATGTACATTCATTTCAACGGACAATAGCTGAATATCATTATTAAATGTATTTAATGTGATTAAACAATTTTTTAAATAGAAATATAAAATAATATTATATTGTTAATGTATATAGATTTTTTTTTGCCTGAATAAATACTTTAAATATATGTTAATAATGTTACGTCCGGACTGGTCGAGTCATGAATACTAAAGAGAATGAATATGATTGAATAGGAAAATTATTTTATATGATGAAATAATTTTCTTCTCACAACAGATTAGTAAGGTCGGAAAAACTATATAATCAAAAAAAACAGAACGTATTTTTCATTATATGATTTAGATAAAAAAAATCGTTCGTGATTTTCTCGCTATTGTACGCGAAAGATGTGCGAAAAATGGATATATAGAATTCTACCTGTTTTCGACATAAAGGTTTTTATAACCATTTGGGTTCTGTTAGGATTTCAGAAGAAGGGATTTATTCGATTAATTGTTATATCTCATTACGAGTTTTTTCCCTTTTTTCTCGTTTTTTACAGTTTCCTCTATCTTTTAGGATGATCCCTTAGCCGATTGATATGTCAGTATTTTTTTATCTCGTGTAAAAGCTTTTGATTTGCGTCGCTACTTAAGATATTCATTGACCGAATTTTTATGCTCGATTATCGGTCGTCAGCGAATTTTGTTTTGAGAAAAGTTTTTGATCTGCGTCCCGAACTAGGTTGTTCATTGACCGAATTCATATACCCGATTATTTGTCGTCGTTTTCTTGTGAGAAAGTATTCCAAATAAAACGAATATATATTTATACTTATATCGAGGTCCAAACGTTATAATAATAATTTCATAAAAATTTTTCGTATATGTAAGATTTTTTTTATAATGATCTAGAACGAGAAAAGAAGAAGGAATAATGGTAATATGAAAGTAATTGGATAATGGTCAAATGGTTAACGGTCGAATTTCTGCTTGATAAACTTTATTAACGGTTGATTAAATATCGGCTAAAATATAATATTCATAAAATTCATGAGAATTGATAAAACATTGTCTATCGATTCAATAGAAATTTTTATTGATAATTCGTTCCTTCTAATCTGATGTCATTCTGCAATGAATAATTGAAATAAAAACTCTATCTCTATCTTTCTCTCTCTCTCTCTCTCTTTTTCTCATCCCTTCTTCTCTCTTAAAAAGAAAAATTCGTTTCAGTGAATTCATGATAAAAGAAAATGTAGGTTCACCATTTTAAGAATACACATGGTTATTATAAAGTCCTTGTGCAACTTGAAATAATAATTTCTTCTCTTTAGAAAGATAATAGCTATCGATAAAATCCTTCAAAGAGATAATTTTTTCAAGTTTTCTTCTTGTAAAACACATAAAAGACTTTCTTCGTTCTAATTATTTCCTTTCTTTTTTATTAAACGATTCACAAGAACGTATTTTAAATAAAGCTCAGAATCGACTTTTCTAAATCGGTACGATGTCATGAACAATAGAAATTTTTTTAAGCTCCTGTAGGTAGATATAATTATATGTAAAAATCACGTTGCCTATCATCAGGTGCTTTAGAACAGTTTTTTAGTTTAATACATGATAAAAATAATTGACAATTATTGGCGATGTATGGAATGTTATCCATCTCCAGGCGTGAATATTTAAAATTTGCATTACTAATTACAAATTGATAAATAAAAATAAATTTGATTTTCTGTTTCCCATTTTAACGTTAACTCTTCATTAATTTTCTTTTTCTTTTTTTTTTTTGATAAACATATCGAATAAATATTTGAATAAATATATAATTCTATCTTAATGTCTCAAAAGTAATAATATTTTTAATATTTTATAATATTTTAAATATTTTATAATATTTTTAATATTTGAGCTATAATCCTATATTTTTATTTATTTTGCATAATCGAGTGAAACTATCTCACAAGAGAGATACGCGAAAGATTTCGGATCTAGGATTGGATCGTGTTCTCCATTTACGAAACGCGTACGCTTCACCTACCTTCAGTACCGTTTTGCAATAAGAACATTCCGAGCGCATAACGCAAATGCCGCACGCTCTTCTCTACGACCTTTTAATAAATGGTTCTTCTATCTCTCCGTCTCTTAGACGCGGGCGAGTGCACGCACGAGCAGCTCTTAAACTCAAGCAGAACTATGCAAATTACGATTTGCGACGAACGAGATAGAAAAGCCGACTTAAGGATCGTCGAGTCTTTCAATTCAAGTTCGTCCAGAATTTTTTTTCTTTGATCTTTAAAAAAAAAAAATGGGGAAAAAAAAAGAAGAAGAGGAAGAAATATCTGTAATCGAAATCATAAATAAATTCTTTTCTTCTTTTCCATCAATATTGTTTGAGAACGAACGAAAGGCGAATGAAAGGCAAACTTCATCCTATTTCTAAGACAAAAAAGACGCGCAAAATTTAAAATACCGAATGGTAATTTATCTAGGAATATCGATTTTTTTTTTCAATTTAAATTATAACAAACGTATGAGCTTTTTATCGATTAATTGAATACGACCTTTTCCAACTTGAAAACTGTCCGAATGAATAGATCTCTCTCTCTCTCTCTCTCTCTCTCTCTCTCTCTCTTTCTGTCTTTTTTTTTTTTCAATTGCCAAAATGACTAAAATTAATCGCACATAATATAATTAACCGCACGTGTAATTGAACTTATCCAGTCTTTTTTCTCACAAAAAAAGAAAAACGAGAGAAATACATAAGGTAAAAGAAAAAGATGAACGAAGGATATATCTCCTTTCGTGGGCAGATATTTTCAACGAGTGACATTACGGGTTACAGTTTTCATCCGACGATATTTCTTATTTTAAAGAGAAAACGAAAAAGAGAGAGAAGAGAGAGAGAGAGAGAGAGAGAGAAAAAGAAAGAAAGAGAATATACTTCTCACTCACACATTCATGTTTTTCTTTCTTTTCCAAGGACTCCTGCATGGCTCGCGATGTCCCGAGGACAGCGTGGAAAATGAAAACGGCGAGTGCAAATGCTCTCCGACGTGTCCTTCACCACCGGTCTGTTCTGAACCTGAACAACTTTTACTAACAAGAAATGCAATTCCTGGGACACCCGGTAGATGCTGCCCACGTTATGAATGTCTTCCCTCAGGTAATAGCTCATATCATCTAATAATTATAATAATTACAATAATTACAAAATTATAGTCATTGAATATATATTTATATATATAAAAAAATATAAACTGTTTGAAAATAAAATACAAATTATTGATATAATTAAGATATAAAATATGTCAATTCTAATAACAGGACATCAGCAAGATGGACATCAAGAAGGACAAGATCAGCAGCAAAGTTCAGAAAACGGTTGTCCCAGGGATAGTGTTCCAAGTGAAGATGAGGTATGCAAATGCGTACCTACGTGTCCACCTGCATCTTGTAAAGAAGGTGAACGTGCCGTTGAGGTCAGGCGAGCTGTACCTAATACTCCTGGTTCCTGCTGTCCTCTTTACGATTGTGTAGCTTCAGGTAATTAGAAAAAAAAAAATCTTAATACAAAATCCTGCTTATCACCGATGAAACATGAAAATTAATAGTAATATTATATATACATATATAATATAAGTATAAATTATTATTTACGAATTAAAAGTTACCTTCCTTCGATTAGATTTAAAATTTTAAAGATCTTGATGAAAGAAAAACTTATAAAAATAAATCAAATTTATGGTGTTCCATTCAATGAAGAAGGTCCAATAATAAAATTAGACTGGTCAAGTTACGTGGTTCACCCCATATACATGAAAACACAATATCGGGTCGATATCTCGAATCTCCATTCTCTCCCTCTCCCAATCACAATTCCAATCGTCGTCCACATGTTCTCTTTCTCTCTCTTTCTCTCTCTCTCTCTCTCTCTTTCTCTCGTTCATCCCTCTGTCCTTCACTTTTACACCACTAAGCATGTAGATATACATGTATATAGTGTATCAATGCCAAGCAACAATTTTCTACCCTTAGAGACACACGATCCTAAGTGTTTCTTCGTGATAGCGCTAAGGCCAACCTATTTCCATTTCTTTTTTCTCGGGACATCTCGAGAGAGTTAGGAAAATAAACGAGCACGTCCTCGAATCGATGGAGACAGAAAGAGAGAAAAGCGATTAGGGTGTGCTGCTTAGACAAAAGAAAAAAGAGAGAAAAAGAAAAAGAGAGGGAAATATTCGGGGAAAATGATTTTTAAGTACAAAGTTAACAAGAGTGATCACCCATTTCTTTCCTCCCCCCTCACCCACCCTCACCCCTCTCTCTCTTCTCTTTTTCTTCTCTTAAGAACTACGATACTACCTGTTGAATTTTAATGAGCTTACTTTTATCTTGCATCCCTACTTCTCGGAACTTAATAACATTGGCCATATTCACATTGAAATTTCATAATCATTAAAACTTAACCATAATCTTAGCTATACATGATTGGATTGAAGATACAAAGTTCGAAAGGAAAGTCTAAGGAAAGTATCCGATCGTCGATCGAACCTAACTACCTTCTCTAATCCACCCTCTAATCCAAGAGGAAACAAGTAACGACATCGACGTTCGCTTTTAATCGATTACCTTTTAATTATGGTTCAAGCGTAATGGGTAAATATTGACTCGTGGTAATGCTCCTAGTGCTAGTGGTTAATACTAGTTAGATAACGCGGTAATTTTATATCACGCTTCATTATAATCATATTTTAAAGTGTATCAAACTTTGACCCCACCGCTAATATACCTACGTTCTATTAACAGTTTTTAATTATTACCTGGCATTTTAACTAACGAACGGGCTTCATTATCTTACTTTTTAATAATGTTCCATACGTCAATTAATTGATGTAATTGTGAAAATGAATATGTTCATTTCATTTTTCTTTTTTTTTTTTTTTTAGAACTAGAACTACCAAATCAATCGAAATGAAGGATTTTAGATTCATCTAGTGATGAAAATGAAAAATTTTAATTTCATTAAAATTGAATGAATTAAAAATAATAAGAAATAAAGTGCTTTTATTTTCTTCTTAAAGTACCCATCAAATTGATAGATTTAATAAAAATACGGTACGGTAGTTTTAATATTAATCATTGCTTTTTTCTTTTTTAATTTTCATTCCTTTTTTAATCATTTGGTATTAAAATTTTCCTTTCATTTTGAATATCACTTTTGTCATTTTAATTATAAAGTTAACGAGTTAATTAAAAATGTCGAATCTTATAGAATCCGTATACTGGGTTGAAACGGAAGAGGGTAGCAACACCGGGAATTGTTTCTTCAAAGATGGAATTTTCCGACGAGTTGGTGAACACTGGAAAGAGGAACCTTGTGTTAATTGCACTTGCCAAGAGAATGGTCAAGTATCCTGTCAAGCGATCATGTGCAAATCTTGTGCAAATGCAATACCACCAGATCCAGGCGAATGTTGCTCTCACTGTCCACAACCAACGAGTTCGACGGATGTCGATGTCGATAACAAATCGATTTGCAAAACTCCTTTGATCGACTGTAACCTCAATTGCGATCGTTACTTAACCGACGAGGACGGCTGTCAAATTTGCGAATGTTACGAATCAACAAAGGTCAGTTTTTTTTTTCTTTCTTGTTTGCATCAAACATATGTTCTAATCTATTCCTTCATTTTTCATTAATCCTCTATATAATTTTATTATCTTACTTATAATTATAATATAAAATTATATGATATAAAAGTTATATATCCATATAGATATAATATACCTTATACTGAGCAAATATTAATTTTTAAATATAAATTGACAATTAATTTCATAGTAAAACAATCAAATAAAAGTTACAATATATAAATATACTAATTTGTTAATTAAAAATTACGGAGGGTTATATATTTGTAATATTAAACAGTAAGAAAAAAATGAGAAAATTTTAGAAATTTCTTTTCGATACTAATATGATATTATCATCTTCATATTTTTTTTCCTTTGTAACAAGGAACAGATCAAATTATTAATAGCAAATTTGATATCGTACGAATTCAAATTTCAACGTATAAATTGGTTTTATCGCGAGAAACAAATTAAACAAATTTATTTTAAGAAAAACAAACTCGTAACTTTTTTTTTATTTTTCTAAATAAAAAATGGAAGCTTATAACTAATGTACACGAAACGCCACGTCGAAAGCAAGTAATGCCAACAAGGAAAATTGAAAAAGCTCGTCTACCATTTAATAATTGTCATTTTTGACGGTAAAAATTTTTCCCGTTTTGTCCGCTTGTGTTTTTGACAGTATAACTATTATTATCTTTTTAACGTTTGTCCTCGTCAAATACAGACATGATTCTGTTAAAATATGAAAATATTTTAGCTGATGTAATAAAAAAAAGAGAAGATTTGATATTTTCAAAGGTTAAAAAATCAGGAATAATAAACGAAGTTCTTATGTTATTTTTAAAGTAATAATAAAATATTGCTATTATTATCTTTATCTTTATCGATCTAATTAAACAAATTTTAGAGATCATATAAGCTTTCTATTTAATCTCGCAAATATAAATAATTTTTTTCCCCTATAAATAATTCCTTTCTACTGTTTTTAAAAAATCATTTTGCTTCCTTATGTCATCTAAAAACAAATTTTCAGAACGAAATGGTCCACACAACATTCGGAAAGGACAAACTCTGTCCAGAATTATCACGCTGTGAACTGGACTGTGATCTCGTAAAAGATGAGAGTGGATGTTCGATTTGTGACTGCCAATCAACATCAAATTCATCGTCACCATCATTGTCACCTCAACGACACCAACAAAATTTGACTGTCTCATCGTCGAATCGAACATTGAACCATCCAAATGTTGAAAGCTTCGAGAATGACGACAATAAGAAAATCGTCTGTCCTGAAGTAAAGTGTGATCTTCACTGTGAGCATGGTCTCATGATGGACGAGAACGATTGCACTTTATGCGAGTGCAAACCGCTTCACGAGGACTGTCCTCTATTCGTGGGATGCAAGAAGAAATGTAGATTTGGTTACAGAACCAACAAACGCGGCTGTCCGGTAACATTCTTTTGTTAACTTTTTATATTTTATATATTTTCCTTTTTAGAACATTAATCCTCAATTTAATACAGAATTATGAAATTGAATAACTTATGATAATTTTGCTATTATTTGAAACTAATTAAAATACTTCTTTTTACGAAATGAAACCATTTTTAATAATTTATTTGATTATTCGAAGCTTCTAAAAGTTATTTTCTCTTATTATTCGGTGAATTAATATTAACTTTTTATAACTCAATGTAATTTTATGTATGTTTATAAAAAAAAAATATTACGTGATATAAAACTTGTAGTATAAAATTTTACTAAAGTAACTATATTACACGTATATTATACCTTTTTACTATACTTACAATTATATTACAGCTATACTATACAAGCTATACTATTACAAGTATACTGTACTATACTAAATATAACTTATATTTACATTAAATTGATTAATTTTATAATATAAAAAAAAAGAAAATTGAAGGAGATTTTCAAAATATTAATAAATGTGTAATCAACGGTGTAAAACTTGAAAGTTTCGTAACTTTATCAAGAAATTGTATATAATGAACGAAAAATCAAATAAAGAAGAAAGAAAGAAGAAATAAATAGAAGTAGAATTGTTCGTTTTTCTTCATTTTCAGATATGTCGCTGTCGTGCGAGTTGCATCAACGACGAGAACGAACCAATACAGGAAGGTGGAAACTGGCTACGAAACGCTTGCACGACTTGCACGTGCGAGGTAGGCGGAAGAGTAAATTGCAAGGAGACCGTTTGTTCGGTGGCCTGTAGCGATCCTTTACCCCCGGAACCGAACACATGCTGCCCAGTTTGTCCGATCAAGGTAAGTTGATCAACTTGATCGCTTTCTTTATCGAAAATCGTTAAACTCACGTTAACCAACAACTTCAAATAATTCGAACAAATCGTAATAATGAAAGAAGATCCTCTATAAAAGTAATAGACTGATTCAATCTTAATTGCTATTTTTCTATTATCAATTCTTTTACTTACATATATATATACCGGGTGATTCATCTAAAATCGAACCACAATTTCGATAATAAAAACAAATTTCTATATAAAAATATGAAGTATTTTATAATTTAATATTAATTACAATCCTTTTGTTCTTAATGTGAAATCATTTATCAAATTATATATAATCTCATAAAATTGATTACGTGAATATTTATGTTAATTTTTGATGATAAAGAAAAACTTTTGTGAATGAATATATTTTATTCGAAATATGTATATACTTCGGAATATGTATAATTTAATATTAATTGTAATTTTTCTTCATCCATATGCTGAATGAATCACCTAAACTTGAGAATGTTCCTGTAGATGATAAAAATAAATTACTACGTAAGAATGTATACGATTAGAAACAGAAAAGATATATTTTACAAAGTATTATATGAAATTTCTTCAAACAGAATCTAATTCTTTAATGTATTTAAACCTCATAAAACAAATCAAGAAAGATTGAATTATCCTATGTATTCGTATTATCGTAATTAATGTAAAAGAAATTATTACCTTCCAACATTTATAAATATCAGAGTTCATTATTACGTATGTTAATCGGATTTTATTTCATATAGCATTCAATTCCTTTATTAAAAGTAACCGAGATATATTCACATTCAATTTTAGAAATAAATATTATATATATTATATACATTATATATATATTATATATGTATTATATATAGATATAGATATATATATATATATAAATATGAATTGTTAATATTAAATTACACATGCATTTTCGAACTTCAAAGGAAATTGAGATGGGTCATCAAAGTAGCAGAGGTTGGGGAGTTGTACCAATTACGCTGATCGTCGTCCTGGCATTGCTCTGCCTTCTACTGATTACCCACATCGTTCGTAGCCGTTTCCGTGGTCGACTGTCTCCATCAGATGCAAGCTATTCCTATCCACCACAATACTACAAGTGCGTGCCTGCTTACGACACACCGATGCATCGAAACGAGAAGATCGTGCCACTGTAAAAGACTGTTTTCGACGATGCACAACATTCCCGATGTTCCTCGTTCTTATTTCTTTTCACGTTTCTTAAAGAAAAAGAAAAAGAAATTTCACGAGGATCTTGGATGTTGATGCTCGTCGAGAGATAAAAAAAAAGAAAGAAAGAAAGAAAGAAAAAAGGAAAACGAAAGAAAAAAGAAGAAAAACTAATCCGGTTCGATTTACTTTTTTTTTCTAAGAAATCGATATAACGGAGTTGAGAAATAAATAGGACCTTTGCGAGTAGATTCAGTATTATTCTTAAGAGACGAGCGAGACGTGTTTTTGAGGGAGATCAAAGGGAAGAAAAAGAAAACAAAAAGAGCGATGTATAAAATGGGGTGAGGACAAAAAAGAAAAGAAAAAAAGAAAAAAGAAAAGAAAAAGAAACAAATTATTCGACGACACCCCTTGAATTCACTACTTACGCGATCCCCTCGAAATCTCGTTAAGAAAAAGGAAGATGAAAAAGAAGAAGGACTATTAATATACGGTATCGTTTAATCTGTAAATTATAAAAAAAAAAAAAAAGAAGAAAAGAAAAAACGACTTTAGCGTAAAACCGTCGTTGTAAGTGTGCTAACTAGCGTTAACCCTCCTAGCTCCTAACTTATATACATATACATATACATACTATATATATATATATATATATATATATATATGTGTATATATAATATGTGTATGTGTGGAAAGAGAGTACAGAAAAATAGAGACGGGTCTCCATCGTAGTATTAGTTTCCTTGATCTCTCTGGACCACAACGCGATTAATTGATTAATTAGTATAATTAATATTCGAAAATCGATTATTGTATGCAAGATAATTTTTTGTTCTTTTTCATTTTTTTTTCCCTTTTCTATTCGTTAAAAATAATGTGATAAAAGAGTTTTATATCGTGTCTTAGTTTATATAACTCTTACATTAATTAAATAATTTAATTTAAAAATTTCTTACAAAATTATGACAATTTTTCATACTTTATGCTCGAATTTCATTTTCATTTTTTTTTTTCTATTCCCCTTCAATGATCTTCAAGATCATTCATTATTGCTTTGAACGTTACATTGGCGATCGTTTTCGTTTCTATTAATAAAAAAAAAAAGAATAAAAAAGAAAGATCGAAATTCTCATTTGAGAGAAATATCAGACAAAATTCGAAGTGCGAAATGAAAAAAGATATTAATCCTATCCGAGGTCCAATGAAAGAACTAACGAGTCGCGTCAATACATATATATGTATAATCAAGATAAATCTTAGGTTAATCCGTTCGTAACTGTGTTATTAGATCGTTCCTATATATATATATGTATATATATGTATATATATATATATATATGTATATGTATATGTATATGTATATATATATATATATATATATATATATGTATATATATATATATTATATGTTTATTGCTACCTTCACTCTCTTAGCCAACGAGATACATTTCAGTGTGTGATTCTCCAAAAAAGGAAAAAAATAAGGTAAAAGGATAAGCATGAAATGTGACGAAAGTGTATTGTATATATATGATACCCTAATTAAAAAAAAAAAAAAAAACCAAGAAAAAGAAAAAAAAATAATGAGAGAAAAATTTAGTATAAAACGTTTTAATCTGCCCTAATTTGTTTCTTTTTGTTCGCAAAATACAATACTTAGCCCTTTAATCGTCATTTGTAAAACAAAATAAAAGCTCGGTCTTTCGCAGTGCATTGAAATAATAAATTCGAAACTCGTCCAAACAAACCGACGAATTTTCTAAAGACTGAGAGAATACAACTTTTTGCTATGTACATACGTGCCGACGAATATTTTTTTGTTTATATTTTTTTTCATAATTAATTAATTATTTCCTTGGCAGTTCAACGGTGAAATTGGATTGTTTGCCGCGAGTGCTCTCTCGAGTACTTTTATACACGTATAGATATAACTTTCATAGATTTTGTTCGAAATTTGATAAAAAAGAAAAGGTAAAAAAAAAAGAAAAAAAGAAAAACATAAGCAAAAAGAAAAATATTATTTCAACTTGAAAAAGAAAACGTAATGTGAATGATACGGAAGTGTTGATAGATTGTATAAATGAACGAGAAAAAAAAAAGACAAAAAATTCATGAGTATAAAATCTCAGCGAATCCGCAAAAGACTAAAGTTGAGTCGAACAAAAAAAAAAAAGAAAAAAAATTTGTAACGAAAGTGTGTTTCCAAAGAAACGATGTGAAGTAAAATAAATTTGGTCAAAATTTTGTCATTGTAATGAGAATTCGCACATATCCATGTACTTACACACTTGCACGTAACTCGTATTATCTGCCGCAAATTAACACATACATATATTTTTTCAATGTGACACGTCTTTATATATGTATATATAAATATATACATATATGCATATACATATATAACTAAATACATTGTATTATTACGTAGTTAACGTATAGCGCGCGTGCTAGATTTATTTATATGATAATAATGTACGAGTGCATATATATATATATATATATATTTATATATATATATTTATATATATATACTATATATATACTATATACTATATATATATATATATAGTCAATGAACAACAACAGGCTGTTTCGTACTAATACATGTACATCTTGGAGACAATATACATATACATATCCATGCATGCACATATACATATATATATACATACATACATATATATATATATATATATATATATATATACAACATATATATTTAGAATGTTCATCGTAACGATCGCCATGACGTTCAAGCCACTTCCAACAAGTTAGAACAAAATAAGTAATATAATAAAAAAAAAATTAATTTTCAACCGTTAATAAATTACAAAAATTAAATAATAAATATTGGAAGTTCTTTCCAACTAAAAAAGATATCGATATGATAATCCATATAAAAATCATTTCATTTAACAATTTTTACATATTATTTAACAAAAGTAGAGATAATCTAGATTTTTCGTAAGACAACAAATTTTTCGGTGATCGTTCATTAATATAATTTTGTTGTTGATTTAAAATAAATAATTTTTTTTTTCATATCCACGTTTCGTCGAACTATCGAAAGTGATTTAAAAAAAAAAAAGACATGACGACCGTTACATTAAATATTTTCCAACAACATTCATACGTATGTATATGCATATATATTTGTATATATATATTTATGTATGTATATATGCATATGTATGTACGTGCATTTAAATATCTACAAACATGGCATACAATGGGCGATGTGTACGTTACGAAACAATTTCTCGTTATCATTAAAAAGTAACTAAAGAGAGATATACTAATTAATTGACGATAAATAATAACAAAAATAATCCATAGATAAGTTCGAACGTAAAAATCGCTTTCCTTACTCGACGACTCGCTGCAATAAATAAATTTCACTTCAACGCATTTGTCGTACTCGAACTCTCTTTCTGTCATTTTTCAAAAAGATCAGCTTGTATAAAAACAGATGAAAAAATAAATTAATTATTTCGTAAACTTCAGTAAGATAAAAGAAAAAATTGAGTTATTCGCGTCAAAGAGATTTACAGATTAAAAATAAATTTAATATATATATATATATATATATATATATATATATATATATATATATATATATATATACATAAAAATACGCAAGAAATGGGGATGATTATCAGATACATTATTCTAAGGAACAGAGAAAGAGAGTTAATGTCTGAAAGAGGTTGTAAGTTTTTGCGTGGTGATGATAATTGATAAATGGATATAGTCTTATGCTTATACGCTCTTTGTACAGTTTCACTGTAACTAAAATCATATCAGTGTAACCTAGAGAGTAATTTAATATATACGTATATTATATAAATATGCATACGTATACATGTTTGTGCACGTGCGTATGCATATATATGTATATATACACACGAACACACGCGATACACATATGCAGGACACGCATACATATTACGTACATATGTCATGTTCAAAGATAGCTCTTGTATGTTAAATAAAAGAAAAGTAAATAAAATTGTTGATACGTGATATTGTAATCCGATGTATGATAAGACCTTTACATAAAAACATAAACTCTTTTTACTTTTACTGTCGAAGTAAACGACTAAATTAGTAGACGAAATTAATGAAAAAAAAAAATAAATAAATTAATAAATAAATAAATAAATAAATAAATAAATAAATAAATAAATAAATAAATAAATAAATAAATAAATAAATAAATAAATAAATAAATAATAAAAATCAAAAATAAATAAAAGAAATTTCGATATCTCATGCAGAAGTAAAAGTTTCAAACACCTTAAGGACCAAAGAAGCTTTATCTCTAACATTTCCAATTAAGCTTGTTTGCTGATAATTAGCCGAAGTTTAACGTCGCGCCCCATTCCTCTTTTCTAATTTTCTTAACCAACTTATGGATGCATCGTAACTTCTTAACGCCCTTTCAAAACGATCCTTCTATTGAGTTTACTAACTCGTTTTAATGAGACATTAATACTGCCAATTTTATCTCTAAACCGCATGAACCTCCAAGTTTCCTTGAATTTAATACAAATACAGTAACGTTAAGTTTGTAAAATATCTTCAGAAGATGGTGAAATTTTACAATTTACCGTTTACGAGATAAACAAAAAAGGAATACACAAGAAGCAATACAAATGAGAAATTAGTAAAACAAGTTTTTAATTACTTTTTAAATCAAAATAACTTCTGCTTTTAATCGCTACTAATCTCTTCTTTTCTTTTGCCCTATTTATGAAAGGGTTAGATAGTACACATTAACTACTGAAAAATGAATGAAATAATAATACAATATGTACGTAAAATTTGAACAGATCCATTAATAATTTTTTATTGATTGCATTGCTTTTACTGATTACATGTATATACAATAATTTATGTACTTCGTTAATGTTATAATTAGAAACGAATATATTCGAATTATGTCAGACGAATTAGAATCATCAGATTCCACTTCCAAGTAATCAGATAAACCATTCAAAACATCTGACATTCTAATGTTTGTATAATAATTATTTAATAAATAAAGCTCTAAGGGGCTCTACACAATAAATATTTTTTTCCATTGAAATAAAGTAAGGACTCATGTCTAAATTATCAAAGACATGATTTGTTATAAATTCGTACAAAAGACCATCATAAGAGTTGATATATGGAATGCATTAAAAAAGGGAGGATAGAGATCTCTGTTAAAACAGATATCTACTACTACCGACTACATCTTTGGTAAGCAAACGATTTTTATTGTTATTGATCGATAAGATAGAAATCATTATTATCATCCGAAATTTGGTCAATAAAATATATCTACTGTTGCATATATAGAAGTCGATAAGGTAGGACTTATCTATTGAGCCTTTTATTAATAAATTATCATATAAAACAATCGATAGTACAGATCGATAATTAAGGCTTTTTATTTTTTATTTTAAAAGGTTTTTATTTTATTTGAAAAAAAATCGTATTATAAAAACTTTTCGAGAATAGTTTACGTACAAATAAAAAGCTTCCACAAAAATTCATCAAAGTGACATCATAAATTATATCTTTGTCTTTAAAATAAGATCGTTTTCATCAAAATCGGTCAAGAATCAAGCCTGTTCTCATTGATAACGTAAATCATTAAAAAATGAGGTATAATCAATAATCTTAAGTAGTATAAATATGTATAAATATTTCTTTACGCTCTACATATTCTAAAGAATTACAAATCATGTCTATTCATTTTCTTTCGAAGAGTCAAAATCATTCATACAAAGCATCAGATATTTCCTTACGTGGAGGTGCATAGTGGGGAAAGAAACTTTGACTGTTTGACTGTTTGATGAAAATTAGCGTTACTGAGACTTCATAAATTGAAAGAAAACTATTAAAAACAAGGTTTATATCGTGAATTCTTATGGTTACGATATCTGTTCTATTGTAATGATTATGGGGTCATTCGAAAGATAAAGATTCTTTTTACGATATTAACTTCTTAAATTTTTTAAATAGGCTTTTATTTACATGAAAATTACTATAAGAAATTACTTATTTTTTAACAATTTTTTCAGAGAAAATAATATTTGTCAAAAATTTGAAAATATAGTTTCTTATAGAAAATCTTTGTCTTTTCTATTTCTAATGAATTTTTGATTATAAATATCGGATAAAAATTGCAACCTTAAGATATTATGACGTAAACCCTTGTAAACACAGGAAATGAATTCCTTTAAGATAGCAAGTAAGTTTAGTAGATGTCTGGTCATGTCTGTAAGAGATTTGGAGCTGCTAAACTTCAAATATGTACATAAATATATAAAGTGTTCTAAGTACTATCAGTCTATAAATCTAGAGTTTTTTACAATTAATTTTTACTTTTGTAAGAGAAAAAAGATGAAATACCAGTAAAAGTAATATTAAATAGTAAAAAGTAATATAATTATTAATAAAACAAGTTTTATTATTAAATTATTGAACTTTGATGAAATACAAAAAGTAAGTCTAATTTAAGAGATAAATAATTTGTTACCAATACAAATTTAATATAGGTATTATATATTCTTATAAATACTTTATTATATATTTTATAGAAAATTATTTATTATCATATTATGGTCTAAAGTATTCCTGTAGTGATAGTGAATGATATATAGAAATACCAGAGCAGAGGAATTTAACTGAGTTATAATGTAAGTAGATAGACAAATAGAAATAATTTCTTGTGTACATCCATATATTTTCTTCATCAATAATTGATACAAATTGTATAAAATATTTTTCCATATCACACTTTAGAAAAAAATATTAATATCATTCTATCATATTTTTATACTATTTAATTATTTCATTCAAGCATATTTTATTTATTTGATATTTCTAATATATATATATATTTTTACATTCTAATAGATATAAATATAAATATATCAAATTTTCATTTACTATTATTTTTTACACAGTGGTAACAAAATTGATAAAATATATGTAGACATTTTGACGTTTATTTTGTAAAGAAAAAATATTTAGTATAAAAATATATGCCTTTATAATATATTCTTCATGAATTCGCTCGTAAAGTGAAACAGTAGATTGGTACAGCGGTATATTATCACAAAAGTCGAACTGCCAGCGCTACAACGGCCATATCGATAAAATAAGTGCCGTACAGTCAATATTTTGGCGCCCCCTCGTTCGCGAAAGGTATATGAGAGTGTTCGACTAGGGAGATATAAAAATTCTTGGAAACTAAGCTATTTCTTATATTTCAACGATATTGAACACGTGACAAGACAAATCTTTAATATTTCAAAGGGTAAACGTTGAATTATTACTATTAAAGACGAATATCGGAGAGAAAAATATATATATTAAAGACTAAAGTGAAGAGGGAGCCGTGAAACGCGTGACAACGTCACTGCGCCACGATTACTGCCACGATGGCCGAGGAGGCAGAGATAAACGATAAAGCAACGATGGAAACTATAGCACAGAATATTCTTGAGGTGCGTGAAAATAGAGAATATTGTTTGGTGTGTGTGTGTGTGAAATGCGAAAGTGACAAATATCATATCGAATATGAAGATTTGATTTTTTTTTGTAAATGTATATCTCTACACGCGGTTTATTTATCCGTTACAATTTTGACAGGTCAGTAGTGGAGGCGGGTCCACGACGAACGACGTAAGTACGCTTGAATTTCAAGCTTCGCAAGTAATTTCTCGTCTCGAAGAAGCTGTTGAAAGGGGTGCCGATGGCGGTGGTACAACTTGGAACAATACTTCGGGTTTTCTTTCGCGTGCGAAAAGTCCTGAAGAAATATTAAGTTTGATACAGGTAAATATTCTTGATATGGATGCCATTGCTCTTACACGATTGGTTTGACTTGCAAACGTGAGAAAACGATTGGTTCTCACAGCTTAGAATTATCTTTTTATTGGTTGTCCGTCGCGTGTTCACCACTATTAGCTTGTTTTATATTGGATATTATACATTGGAGGTAATTTCAAATGTTGACGATTTTATTTTAAAATTCAATTTTACAAATAATCTTCAATATCTATGACATTATATTTGTAAATTTTAATAATAATTTTCAAAATTTTCTTTCTAATTTCATGTAATTTTATAATATCGATAAATTATTTTTGATATGATTGTTGATTGAATTTAAATAAGAATTTATATAATATTTTTATTTTGTATTATTTTAACATTTCATAGGATTTAGTTATCCATGAAGATGCACCGCAAACTACTGAAGATGATACGGGAGAACCAGCAAATAGTCAAGTTACTAATTTACCTACTTTGACGGAAACAGCAAAGCTAGCTTTAATAGCACATACTATCTCTGCTTATGCAGTTGCACTTCCAAGGTCTCATGCTCAAAGATTAGCTGGTCGCTTAGCTGCAGACACAACGCGATGGCTTAGTCATATTTTTCGGTTTATGGATTGTGCTTCTTCGTTCCATGAAGATCATTTGGAAGGATTGGTTAGAGTAACTAGACTAGCTCTACATCGTAAATATCCTAGATATATGGAAGAAGGATTTACAGCTCTTGCTTCATCGTCACCTCTTATTTATAGCTCAGTAGCTGCCCCTTTAGCTGTTGTTCAACATTTGTGTAGACAGGTACATTAATTTTTGTATTATCTAACAATTTAATCCACAAATAATATCTTTTAAGATACTTTTATATTATAAGAATATGTGATATTACTTCTTCAATTACAGCTTTCTTTACCACTTCATTGTGTAAGACCTATTCCTCATAATACTATGTTCGGGTCACGTTATAGTATGGATATTGCTGCATTAGAAAGACGTTTAGCAGAAGATACGCAATCTAATAATGTTACACCGTTATTAGTTTTGGCAGAAGCAGGATCTGTATTAACAGGACATTGTGATAATATCACACGATTACGTGCTATTTGTGATAAGTATAATGTTTGGTTACATTTGAGAGGTCATTCCTTAGCAGCATTAGCATTGAATAATTCTACAAGAGATTTGGTAATTGAATTGATATTCCTTACATATATATGAATGACAAGTTTATGAATAATGAAATATACTTTTTGTTTTAGCCTTCAAAGATCGCAGATAGTATTACTTTACCATTAGGTGTATGGTTAGGTATACCATCATTACCAGTTGTTGTATCCTTTTAAATATTCAATTTCTAATTCACAATTGTGATTTTATTCGATGAACAATTTATGTAATAATTTATTTTTTCTTAATTATTATTGTTCAGACATTGTATAGATTAACAGATACAAAAGGTGGAAGACCCACTACACGAGACACAACATTATCCCTTATGTCTGGTTTAATGGCAGATTCATTGTCAAGAAAGTTACCAACATTACCTTTATGGTGTACATTGCAAGCTCTAGGTAGAGATGGTGTACAAAATAGATTTAAACAATGTTTTTCAGCAATTGAAGAATTGTACAATAAAATTAAAAAACTCAGTTGTATCAGTTTATTGGTATGTTATATATTTACTGAAATGAGTTCTTAAACAAATTTTATAAATCTAACTAATAAAATTATTTCAGAGTCAAACACCTGGTGGTGAATCTGGATCATATACAATAAACGATCTTTTAACGAACCCTGTTAACAGTTCACAAATATTTGAAATTGTTTCAAGTTCATTAGTTTTTCAGTTCGTACCTGCAGATCGTGATCCTCAAGCCATAGAACGTGTACCGCCTTATTACGATAAATTAAATTCTTGGTTGGGACAAATATTGCAGAGGGATATAGAAAATGTGCAAATAGAACTTTGTGAAATTGAACATCATGGTGTCGCTATTCGCATTTGTCCTTTGGAAAGTCCTGAACAGCCACCAACTTCTGAAGATATAGATAATGTAGTAGCATGTCTGGAGCAACAAATAGTAAGATAGATCTAAATTTTATTATAATAAAAATATTGTTTAATATATTTTTATATAAAACATAATGATGTTTTATCATTAGGAAATATTGTTGGCCACAGTTGAGCACAAAGATACTTTCGTTCGTTTAGTTTCTGAGAATGATTCATTACACCTGGTAGAAATGCCAGGTTGGGCAGGCTTAGGTGGTGTTAGATATGCTCCGCCAACTTGGATCCATGTTATGACGGATCAAGCTAAAGAAGAATTGAATAAATTAAATACGCAATTAGTAGAAGCTTTACGGAGTACAGATGCTGCTTTTTCTCTTGGCGAAGGAGCAGATGGATTAGCTTGTGTGCGATTTGGCATGGTTACACAAGATACAGGTTCTTTTGTTATAAGTATCAATTGATCAATTAGATTATCTAAGTGACCATACATTTAATTAAATTATAACTTATATTGTGATTTGTAGATGTGGCAGAATTATTGTCTTTAGTTCTTCAAGTAGGGCAAGAGGTGGAAGCGAGCTCAAAATTATTAGATACTATATCAGAAGTGGTTAAAAGAGGTATCGAAGCAGCACAAACAGATTTAGAGAGAGAAAATGCAGAAAAGCTTTGGCAAGAGGGTATCTTAAGGCATGTACCTGTAGTAGGAACATTAGTCAATTGGTGGAGTCCTCCTTCTAAAGAAACTGGAGTGCGAGGACGCAGTTTAAATTTACAAGCTGGTACAAATGAGCATATTTAATAAGTTTTAAAAAAATTCAATCGTTACCAATTGCGTTCTTATGCATTTTTTTCTTTCAAATAGGAGTTGTCGAGAGTACGGAAAATATTTATAAGTATCATATGCAATTACAACCAAATGCAACTAACAGCAATGGTTCTGGTGCAAGAACACCACCTCAACCACTTGTACAAACACCTGTTGGAGCTGGAAGCCAAAGTCATAGTCGATCATCCAGTCATTCCAGTCTTCAAAGTGGTAAAAGTATTTCGGTAATAACAAATACTACTTGTCATCCTCAAGTTAAAGAAGAATCTAGTGAAGTTAAATCGTAGTAAATATTACACACATTATGAATATAACAATGATTTCTCTCTTCAAATAATAAGAAAAGTGGACTTGACAGGTAAGCAATGAATTTATAAAAAAATTATGTAAAATATTTTCAAAAAAGATACATTAATATTTATAGAGTGAAGTATTAATTCCAAAATTTGTATATTAAAAAGCTTGTTAACAACATCGTAAAGTAAAAGATTGCTAATTGCTTCTTAAGCGATTATATAAGAGCTATGAATCATTTTACATTTCTAAATATTTTTTTTTTTTTTTTTTTTTTTTTTTTTTTTACGAAAACTTTTATTATAGACATTTTCTTTATGAATCTAATTCATTTTTAAATTGTCCTTGGCCCTGTGTACTTATTAAGTGTATCAAATTATTTCTTTAACGAATTGATATAATTAACCACGTGGTGATACATTTTTTTTTCATAGCACAATATCTTTCTTTCTATATCATTGAAAACAATATTATATTATTTTCTCAATATAAGATTAATGTGAATAAACTTGATGGATAATAACAAATAGATACATTTATGACAAATAAAATGTTATAATAAATATTTAATTAACATTTGACCAGGCAATGCATTTTTATAATAAAAATTGTTTTTTCTTTTTCTTTTTGTATTAAATTATAATATTTCCTAATATCGATCAATTTGTTTTTATTCATCACGTTAATGTTAATAACAAAATATAATGCTTTTATAGCACAATTATAAACGATAAATGATATTTAATAACTCGCGATAAGTTAACGTGATATTGTGATTTCTTTAAGTATTAATAAGTGCCGTATATTTGATAATCATCTTCTCTCTGTAAAAAAATGTTTCCTTTATTTTTTATTTCTTTTTTTCTTAAGTAAAGAAATAAGAAAAGGAAAAGTGTAATTAAGTTTCGTAACAGTAATTGAAACAGTTCAAGAAATAAAACATAAATCACCAAAGACATTAGAAATACAGTGAAGCAAGCTAAAATTTTTCAAATGTTGCTAAATTAAATAACATTTAATCACGCATAATGGAATTTGTATGAAGTTCCAATGCAATTATTGAGGTAAAATGTTTTCATTATGAAATAATCATGCATTGTTGACGGATAAATAAAATAAATTAAGCTGTATGTATATTTATGTACCAAACAGTTGTAATAAAGTATTGCTATTAAATAAATATTAAAATACGTAAGTGACATAACAACGTTATAAAAAGTATGAAAAATTGGATTTTTAAGGAATTTTTCAAAACAATTTACATTTCTTATTTATATTTTTATTTCTCTTTTTGCAATATTCGCATACCATTACAATAGGAGGAATTAAATCTGGCATATGGCAATTACACACAATTGTAACTCACAGAAATGTCATCCAGTGACAGATTTCGGCTTATACTCTTGAAATAATTTCCTTTATTACGATCTTCATTCAAAGTTATGCACATCACGCAAACAAAAAAGAAACTTTTATTGAAATCTTAACTTATAATACATTTTTTTCAATAGCCTCTACACACTTTTTAAATATGTAAGTCTCTTTCGCGCAATGAGAGAAAAACACAAAATATATTCACATATATAACTTACTCTCTTAAAAATTACTATCGTAACGCTTTAAGATTTTATTATAACAATGTCGTTATGGGAAAACAAAAAGTTCACCATGTCAATGACCGACAAGCATACATTTATATATATATGCATTTCAAAACGTTAAAACTTTGCAAAAAAACGAAGTATCAATGTAACATATTTAAAGATTTTTAAAGATATTACCATAATTAATCGTTTGTTAAGAAATCTAAACAAATGATTATAGCGCTTTGAATCGTACAATATCAGTCTTCCAGGGTGCACAAAAGCTTAGGTCATTCAGAATCCAAGTAAAAGATGATAAATGATATATTATCACATGTTCGTACTTTTAATCGATGTGTAATACATTTTATTTTATTCATCGACGACTTATCCTTCTCCTTTTTTTTTTTTTTTTTTTTTTTTGATTGCTAATAATTATTGTGATAAGTTTTTTTTTAGGCTCATATCAGAAAATGCATCAATTCAAAATGAATATTTCTTTGTGTCTTATAATTATACTACTTCCACTATCAATTCTTTCGAAAATAATTAATTCTCTTTCTCTCTTTCTCTTTCTCGCCCTTCGTATCCCCTTCATACAACTTCTTCAACTTCTACTAATTTTTCTATTTTTCTTCTTGTGTTCTACCCAACGCTTCATACATACTTGT
This sequence comes from Vespa mandarinia, assembly GCF_050613455.1. Lineage (NCBI taxonomy): Eukaryota > Metazoa > Arthropoda > Insecta > Hymenoptera > Vespidae > Vespa > Vespa mandarinia. The sequence continues at coordinate 6,163,619 of NC_140812.1, read as the reverse complement.
ATAAAAACGATTTAGCAGGAATTAAATGCAATTGTACTTATTAGAAAAATTGATTCTTAAATCTTCTCTCTTTTTCTCTCTCAGAATGTGGTATTTTTTTTTTAATGGTACAAATTGACAAACGATTAGAATAAAAGTTTCATCAATAATCGTCTAGACTACGTACGTACGACTCTCGCATATTTAGAATTTAACAATATTTCCTTTTCCTAGCTCTGGTTTCATCAACTTGTAAATAGTCGATGTCACTGTATTCGTACAGACAACGAACTTATGTGCACAATCTTTTTTTTTTTGACCGGACCAATCAATGATTTCCCTTTTATCGAATTAACTTTTTCTTTCATTTTTTAGTTGTAGCTTTTGCATTCTCTTCTGAACAATTCAGAAAAATATTTTTGAATGAGTTATTATTCACGCTTTTGGACTGTGTTAAACATTCGACTTTTTCGAAGTTTCCTTTTAAGTATTGTATTACAATTTTTTTTTTAGTTTTTTTTATTTTTTTTATATTTTTTTTTTATTTTTGTTAACTTGGACAATTCTGTGTATTTGATCCCGTTTGCGCGTGTTGCAGCAGTCTTCAACGACAGAGACGATTTTCATTCTCTAAGTTTTTCGTCGCTATTCTTAAAATTATTATACTCAGTGTTCTTCGATACCGTCCGAGTTTCAAATCATTTACTTATATCTTTTATCATTAATAGATCTCATTTTTATCTTCATTCAAAGCCGTCACGCGCGTGAGTTTATTTTAAGGATTGAATATTTAAATAAATTTTGAACTTGCTTAAAAAATTTATATTAAATTTATAAACTTTATTTGAAGCCCTACAAATTTGAAAGTGAATAATTTCCACGATTAAGTTAATTATATATGAATAAAAATTTAATTAAATATGAATTCACGTAATTAAAAAATAAAGCTTACGTCTAATGAAGTTGTTTATCAATACATACATACATACATACATACATACATACATATATATATATATATATATATACACATATACACACACATATATATATGCATATATAAAAAAAATGCGAATTGATATACATTAATTGAAAAATAACTTGAAATATATAATTTTTGCAAAATAACTAATCTTATGATTACTCGTTGGCAAATATTATTATTATTATTAAACTACAGCGATATCTCAGAACACTGAATTAGAATGAAGTCGTGTTACACTTTACGTTTTATTTATTCACGAATAATATTCTCCCTTAAAGATCTAAGAAAGGTATGGGCGTGTGTCTGACACTTGTATCTAATGTAGCTTCAATGATATTAGGTATAGTAATAGTAGTAATAGTACAATTATCTGATAAAACAGTTTAGTACCTTTTTCTCTGTTTTCTCTTTATATTTGAAAAATTGAGCTTTTTTTTTAATTTGGCAAGATCTTTTCTTTTCACATTTTTTCTTTTTTTCTTTAAATCTTTCATCTCCTTTTTCCTTTTCATCGTTTAAACGAACGTACACAAGTTTTATTTAGTGACTAGGATACTTTGCCTTTTATCAGCAAAATAAACAGCACGCATAGTTCGTTTTTTTGGATTTGCGTACGTGCTGTGTGTGTGTGTGTGTGTGTATGTGTGTGCACGTGCTTTTCAAATGTTATTAATCGCCGATTACTTATAATTAATGTTCAACTAAACTAAATGTTACTATCCTATGCGCTACTTTTTTCTCTTCTCTCTTCAATAAATATTACAATTATTTACAACCGATGAAACTTTCGCTATTTGCATTCACCTTTCTTACACCTACTCTGTATATTTAATATTGCAATGGTAATGTTTTTACGAATTATATCGAAGATAAGATTCTAAAGTCACTCTGGAAATTACAATTATGATAGAATGTTTCTTTCTTTCTTTCTGAAATGACACTCTCTCTTCCTCTATTTTATTTTGGAAAATCGGTGAAATAAGAAAGTACAGAATAATGTGTAGCTGTTATGTTTTTGTTTTAAAACTCGTAACATCTAGATTCAAATTATCACACTTTACACATTTACTCGATTATCTTAACGAACTAATATATTATTTACAAGTTTACTGAATTATTTGCGGAATATAAAGTCAATCTACACAGATTCGTTGATAACTTATTATTTAAATTGTTTAATCTTTTATTTATTTAGGTCTTGTCTAGACTTGTTAAACATCTTATAGGAAGACTCTGCGCTCCGCAGAAAATTCAATAGCTTAAGTATTTTTCTGTCTGTATATGTTCATGTCATTGTATATATATTTGTGTATGTGTGCGTGCGCGCGCGTGTGTATTATTTGTTTTATTTCTTTCTTTAATATTATTATAATTATTATTATTGATAATCATTATTAATTATTATTACTATTATTATTTTACGATTTAAAAACAAAAATACGTAAGAAAGATCTGCCCTTCCGATACTTCCACACAAAAGGCCATGTATATTTATTTACCTCATAGTAAATAAATCTCAAAAGGCTATATAATATTCAAAATTCCCTTTTTTTTTATTTTTTTTTTTTTTTGTTATGTTTAGACTTGCTGATACATCAGACGATTATTATTATTATTATTTATTTATTTTTAACTTTGCACTAGTCGTATCAAAACTGAAAAAAGAACGTGTCGTTGATGGGCACGTTTGTGTATGTTGTGTGTGCTTCCGTTACATTTGTACTTAAAAAGTATATATATATTTATATATATATATATATATACATATATATATATATATATATATATATATATATATATATATTCGCCTGAGTATTGGCAGTATATCGCGAATTATTTATTTAATAAAAATTCTCATTTGGGAGTGCGTTGCTCGTAAAAATCTTCAGATTCGTCATTCTGTGCTGCATTTTGTTCCATACTTAAATTATTAACGATGATAAATATACGTATGTATCACTCATCCGTTTTTCTTTTTGTTTTTTTGTTTTTTTTTTTATCGTACGGTAACTTGATATTTACTGTACGTACATACATACATATATATATATATATATATACGTATTACGTATTCGTTACAAGAAGTTTATAGAATGACTCACAAAAAATCAACACATTTCACATTATACGCCGCATGAATAAAAATATAAAAAAGATATAAAAAATTGTCCTCTTGGTATCTCCTTCACGTTAGATATCGTCGATGTTTAACATCATGATTTTTATATATATATGTATATCAATCGATATTATCGATAAAAGAGTTTTAGAACGTATGAAAGTATACGTTCTTATTTATATATACGATTCGAATATACATTTTTTTTTTCTTTCTTTTCTGTAAGTCACGAGTTGAAAATAATAATCACCAAATATATAGATATATTATTGGATATTATCATTTTCTTCGTGGATTAGCGATTTTTCCGAAGATTTTTCAGATCACGTATCTCGAATGAGAGAGAAAGACAGTAATGGCTGAATGTTCGAAAGGGACTAACGTAGAAGGATCGACCAATTTTTTCTGTACATGATATACAAATACAAAATTTTATACATACATATATATATATATATATATATATATATATATATATATATATATATATATATATATATATATATATATATATATATATATATATATATATGTATGTACATATATAATATAGCACGCCTCCGATGAAATTTCTAATATCTGAGACATGTTTGACCCTTCCTCCTCTTCTTACATTTTTTCATTCCTTTTTTTTTATACATAGATCAACGATAGATCTCATCCGTTCAAGCATCCATGCCGGGAACCTCAAAAAATCGAGTGTTTATTCGAATCATTTCCCAAAAAATTCCTAGCTTTGTTAGACCGTATTTATTCGTCTTCTCTCATAATGGTTATTTTTATTTTGACTGCAATTTTTTTTTTCTCATTTGATGTTATCAATAGGTCGCTTAAAGTTCCGTAACAGCATATAGATTAGGATCACTACCCTGTACTTGACTCAATGTAGCTACAGTTGGTTTTTCTTGTCTTCCATGTGCTCTGTTATATGTACCGTACATGTTAGGTACAGCATTATTTTGCGCTGTACCATTAAACTGGCTACGAGTAAAATTTCTATCTAATGTTCTCACTTGATCTTGCATTTGATCTTGTATGCGAATGTTAGGTGCTTTGTTTCTCACCAATGATCGGAATTGATTCATATTAGTTTGCGATCGCGACTCGAATTCCCAACTTGGCTGATTCGCTGGATTTGGTGGTAAAGGACGATTTTGGTTCCACGCTGGCGTTGGACCACGTTTTAAATTGGCTAAATTTTTCGGATCCAACGTTTGTGTTTTTCTCGAATCTTGAAAAGTCGCCAAATGTGCAGGCCCATGTGAATTGTGAGACAGAGTACCGGTAAAGGATGCCACGCTTGGTGTCCAAGGTGGTTCTCTACCTAGGATTTTATATATTCGGTATAGTACTCTAATGTAATAATATCATATAGAGATGACGAAGGAGAATTTATTATTATTTGTATATCTTTTTTTGAAATTTTATCTCACCAGACCCTGCGGGGGCGTGCCCTCAGTAGAAGTCACTAGATTCTAAAGTTTTGCATTGCTTGCTCAAAGTCGCGTACTGGCCAGGTTGATCTCCGAGTCCAGAACGGTGCTCAGTTCGTCCACCTGTTGACTGCTGATTATGCTGAGACGATTTGTGATCCCCGCCTCCTCCGCTCCCGTTAACACCCCCACCTCTATAAACGGTAAACAAAAGAGAACAAAGTTGCAGCATTATCTTTCTCTTAGATGATTCCTTGTCACTTAACTTATGTCAGTTTAAATCAATTAATCTAAATAAAAAAAAGAAAATGTAGATGTTAACGATGATGAAAATTAAATGAACAAAAAATCAAACAATTATGAATTATGCGTGAAGATGTAATTCGAGCGTCACTAATGAATTTAATATCGTTTGAACATTCGTCGTTGAAACATCGAAACATTATAATTCATACAAACATGTTAAAATACAGTCAATGAGAGAGTAATAAAAAAAAATAACATCGAACGCACACAGTTACCGTGTTCGATTTAATCACGTAGTTTTAATGAAATAGCTGTTAGTTCGAGGTAACGTGATCAAAAGATAAAATCGGTATTCACTCACTATCCTGTGCACTGTAGTATGTTCTATATAACAACGAAAGCGACATTCAGAAAAAGGCGCAGCGGAGCCTTGCGTTGTTAATCGCTAAAGCTTGGACATTCGCTTTCTAACATTTCCTTAATAATAAAATACTGTAGATTTTTTATTATTTTTTCCTAGCAGTTCGGTAAAAAATTTGGTATAGAAAACTCATGTCCATGCTCCATTTTATAACACTGATGCTTTAAACTATTATTCTCTATGATATCAAGTAACAAATTCGTTTAAATAAACATCGCTGAAAAGCGATTTTTAATGCACATTGCCTATAAAAAAGTTGAACAACTCATCAAATCTATTCTAAGCAATCAGCAATGATGGCATTAGAAAAACGGTATTCTCGCGAAAATATTTAAACGCACCGACATCGTCTCAGTGAAAGTCTTTGAATATTTCATTTGAAAGATCTCGTTTGATAAAAGTACGAGTATGTAAAGGAGAAAAAACATAAAAAAGTCTCATGCACAAACTTTAACATGCTCTCGTGCAGCTGACGTGCTCGAGCAGTCGCAGTAGCGTAGGACGGCGGGGGCGGCGTTAGCAAGAGAGGCTGCTTAATGGTATTATGGGTGCCATGAGCATTTGGATTAAGAGAAGGGGCTGTAGGCGGGTACGACCCTTGGCCACGAAGGGTCCTAGCTGCTATCGCTTGAGATGCTGCCGATGGTGGCAAATATGGATCTTGTTCATCCACTTGATGGTAATCTCTTCTAGAACAAATCGTAACAGGCATCATATTTTGTTCATTCATTTCTTCATATTTGATTAAAAATTTAATCTAAACTAACCGTTTGCGTATATATATCCACGTGTGAGAATCAACCCATACCAAAACAGTAAAAAATAGTCCACCGGCTAGACTCGCAAGTAGCATGAAGGTAAGGCCGTATCTGAAAAGTATGATCTTGATGCAAAAGTTTATGGAACACCGCGTAACGCGATGAGAATAATTAGAAAAATTATCATCGATTGAAATTAATGCTTACAATCCCAAGTGACATAAACTTTTAGCAGCATGAACATATTGCTTGTGAAGTGGCTTACAGTCTAGTAACGTTGCTAGACCAGATACGAGTCTATTGACCGCGTTAACGTCAGTTGAGAGGCTACTCAACTTGGGCTTTAGTTGATCATGCTGTTCCTTGAAGAGTTCTACCGCTAAACGTGTAACAGTATTCAAGTTTAGCCTCATATTTTCTACAGCTCGTTGTCCGTCTCTTAGTCTCTGTGTAAAAGGATTCGTGCGAGTGTTCTCGCAATGCGTGTAATACGAGAGTACCTCAGAGGCCAAAGTGGAGGGTACCGATCTAGTTAAATAACCATCCGGTGACACGCAGAGATCACCGAGGGCAACCGACGTTGCTAAGTAAAGAGAGGCCATCAACCAAGAAACTATTACCGCAAATAGTCCGAATACAGAAAATCTGAAAACGATCGAACTTATTCATTTGTTGATTTTATATTCAAGAGAAAAAAAAAAAAAGAAAAAAAAAAGAGAATTCTTTTGTTCATTTTTTTTTTATTTCTAAACACTTACGTAATTAGAACACATCTCGAGTGTCTAGCAACTCCGACTACTAATACAACGCAAAGAACAAGAAGTGCACTCAGTACCGCCATAGTAATGGGCCACCTCAGTTGCTCGATTTTTTCTCCCATGCTAATGGCTCCTGCAAGACTGATCCCGCTTAATGGCTTTCGGATTTCGAAGCTTCGGTTGACGGCAATGCTCGTGTTTTGTTTCATACTATTCAATGCTACCAATAGTAAACCCAACATTGTTTTGTTGCTAACAGGTGCATCAAATTCGTCCCCCAAAGCAGTCAACTGCCGCTGTACTTTCTCTTGTAATGTCGCCTCTATGGTGTCTGTCTGTAGAGAGAAAAAGATATTTTCTATATATACATATATACATCTATTTATTTATTTTTTTCTTTTATTCTAAATTTAACTAGTCGTGCAAAGAGCCGTTCGACTTTCTCCACGTTCTACTTAAAGGCTGGATCAAGATACATTTTCGATACATATCCGTTTCCAATAAATGACGTTTTATATTAAGCAACGCGAAGGAAACGCAGATTGCAGCATGCAAGAGAGAAAGAGAGAGAGAGAGGGGGGGAGAGGGGGAGAGAGAGAGAAAGAGGGAGGGAGAGGAAGAGAGAAAGAGAGAGAGAGAGAAAGACAGAGACACTTGATAATCGTATCGACCTCGATACGATGGATCTTGACTCGAGTAATACCGCAAGAGTAGTTATAATTTACGATGACGGCATTTGAGTCCATCGAGTTTTCATATCGATACAGAACAGAAAATGCAGTGAAATGAAATTCGAAACGTTCAAATGATTCGATTATTGGCAATTCGGGATCGAACGATAATTTAGAATCGTTGCTGCATACTATGAACGAAAGAGAACGTGGTTATTGTCAATGGTCAATCGTCGTTATCAATCGAATCTCTATTGCAAATTTTCTATCACTTTTGTAGCCATATGTTGTATGTAAATTATTGTTTAATTAAAATATACATATATCTCATTGAATATGTTAATAGATATAATTATACATTGAATTTGAATAATTTGATATAATGAAGATATATTTATATTGTCCTCAATTATTTTCATGATATCTAGAATATTCTGATATCTATTTAGACCTTGAAGATCGTGGAATTTGTCGAATAATATTCCAAGCAATTCGAAATATCTTGCGATCCAGTATCAAACACGAAACGCGTTTCATTTGGAATGGCACGTCTTCGAGGGATAGTTTAGTTTATTGATCGAGGTTGAACCTGGTTTCTCACGCCCATGAGGATCCCGTCGACGTTCTTCGCTGCCGCGACTAATTGTACCAAACCATTGTGAACGTCGTCATTGCCGTAAAGGCCAACAGCGACCGCTCCGCAGCAGAGCAACGCAAGGATGGCCAGTGAACACTTCAGCAGGGTTATCGACCTCCTGGGCCGCGGCTTCCGGTCGCAGCATCTCGTTACTAGATAAACCAACAGTACCAGTAACGTCAGGATCAACCAGGCCGCAGGAATACTCCCGAGGATACCCAGGCTCTGTAATTATTAACGATGATCATTAACATTTCTCTTTTTTTTTCATTTGCTTTTTAATTTTTTTATTTCTTTTTCTTGTTTCGTTTAGAAAAACTTTTATCGCATTGATATCATTAAAATGCGAATGGAAATTTTTATTCCATAATATTTGAAAACATTAAAAAAATATTGTATATACTAGGATTATCATCAATGAACTGAATTCGTTTGAAATAATTTATATCAATTTATTGATAATTTTCTAAGATCTATATTTGTTTAATACATTTTTCAACGTTACAAGTTTGGTTTCTCTAGAACATCGTTTCTGAAAAAAAAAAAAAATTCGAGCCAGAATTAGCCGATTAGAGGATGTGTGGAGAAAAAATAAGTGAAAATGAGTCGAGCAAAGAAGCGCGCATGTATGTTTATGTGCGAGTTTCAGAGGGTGGCTTATTGAAGGGCGAGGCTAAAAAAATATGTTGAAGCGGGATAAACAGTCCTCCTGGTGTTCCCAATTACCACGACTCGGTGTCGCGTCGAGGGTGCTCAGACGTGGGTCTCCGTCATCCAGAGGCTCCAGCAGGCACCACCTTTCCTGACTTGGTTTTCACCAAGTTCTTTATGGGAATCTCGACTACGAAGTAACTCAATCCTACTCATCTCTTACTTACTCCCTATCGCAAAAGCAATGCATTCGCACGAAATTTCGCATTTATTCGTATCCCTCGAATCCAACACCGCCATCACCACCATTACTCTCTTCGACGTAACACCAAAGATAGGGAAAAAGAGAAAGGGAGAGAGTTAAAACGAGTTCGCTTTTTCAAGAACTACCTCCGACGAATATTCAAGTGTAACATAATTTCCCTGCAAAACTATGGCTTTTTTTTATTTTCTCTTCCTTTTTTTTTCTTCTTTAGTGGAAATCATTGGTCAATTATTTAATTTTTTATATTGTTCTAATCAATCGTTATCTACTTTCTGTATAATTTTTAACTTGAAAATAACGTGGTACAATCTAGTAGAATGAATTTTCAATTTTCAATTAGTAATAATATATAATTCACTGTATATATAATTTATTCAAATCATCATTGTCGTCATCGTCGTTGTCGTTGAAACGATCGAAATTGGAACATCATTATTGTCCTATTGTGATCGTCATATATGTAAATGAACATGATTGTACAAGATTGTAGGAGTAATTTTTGATTACTTAAACGATACATCCGTCAATGATTACCTAGGAAAATGTATCTTTATTAAATACGTACACGTACATACATAATATATTTATATAGTACAAAGTACTCAAGGATATTCGTAGATAGGAGAGTTGATTTAAACATCAAAGCTTGCTTGACAGAGCACCGAAAACTCAACGTAGTCAAACATCTCATATATACCTGTCCTGCATTATAGTTCCGGTCGTTGATGTCATTGTAAACAATGGGTCAGTTCGTTCCGAGACGTCGAGCTTTACGTGGACTCCATTTCACTGACTTCGAGATACGAGTATTATTGTCTTCTTAATAAAGACGTAATATTTACTCGAGCGATTCTTTGCACTCACTGCACATTATATTTCATTATTATATCATCTCCCTAACAAGTTAATAGATTTATTAACTCTGTGATGTCAAACTCGTATCACATTCATAGTTATTGAATAAACGTATGTATATATGTTTTCTTCAAAATTAATAACGATATCTACTATATATATATATATATAAAATGATAGAATCTATGATAATGTAAAATCTCCATGAGACGATAAATTAATAAACTCGAAATATCAAACTATCGTATTAATAAAATACTAGAATTATAATTAATATAACGCTTTTAATCCCTTGGTAAGTGATTTTTATTAATTAATTATAAATATTTTTTAAATCGTCAATATATATGAATAGTTTGAACTATATAAATAATTAAATATCGGTATTGTATTTATTATATTACGTACTGATATTTTATAAAATTCTAATTAAATATTCAAAAATACTGATCCAATAAATAGGAAACTTAATACAAATGATGTTAAATAAAAATATTTCTTGCAATAAAAATGTGTAGTTATGTATACTGATATACAATTCAAGTGTTGTCGCCAAGACTTGAGTTAAACGAGCGTCGAAAGATTTGATTAGTTGAAAAGTAAACAAGACAAGAACAATGCCGTTTTTTATGAACTATGAGTTGAACAAAATAATAATTGACAAATGTGATAACATAATGATTTCGTGCATTAAAACGAATGGGATATTACAATTTTAATATAAATTATGATCGTTAACAAAAGCTAATATCCACAAAATTCAAATTTGACTCTGTCTAAGCAAAGTTGAAAATGAGATAGCGTGAGGATGAAAAGATAAAAAGGAACTGTGAATGTTGAGCGATGAGTGTAAGAGAAAGAAATAAAAGAATAAAAAGGACGAAACGAAAAGGTTAGAGAAGTAAATGGAAGAAGGAGGAGGAGAAGAAAAAGAGAAATTCGAGTAGTAGAACGAACGAACGAACGAACGAACGAACGAACGAACGAACGAACGAACGAACGAACGAACGAACGAACGAATGAACGAACGAGTTAGCTGGACGTCACGGGTTGCAGTGGCAGAATCAACATGGAAAGCACAATGGCCCGGGAAAATTCAAACAATGCACAAAGGCATCGCATAATGCGCCTAGGGGCAATGTGTGGGTTTTAACGGGCAAGGAACACTCGTTCTCCACCTCCTCCATCTCCATCTCCACTTCCATCTCCACCTCTTTCTCTTACTCGTTGTCGTCGTCGTTTCTGGAGCGGCTTCGTCAAAATTTCCGAGAATACATTTTCGCGAAAAAAGAAAAATGAAAAATAAGAAAAGAAAAAAAGAAAAATTCAAACTCCACTCCAAAACCGTCGTCTCTCCATTTTTCTCTGCTTCTTCGTATATTCGTTCCTATGTATAGATATGTATTATATGTGTATATGTATGTATTGAAAATCATCGAGAGAGAAAAATATTTTCCTCTGAACGATATTGCTGTACTTTTGAAGCATAAAAAAATTTTTAGGTATATATTTTGACATATTTGCTAAAGGTTCATTTCGAATTGATAGGGTATATTGAAATATTCATAGCTAGAAAAAGCACGTTCGATATAATATGAATAAATGCATTTTTCTCTGTATCTAAATACAAATGGTTTATCGACATATACATATATACATACATACATACATCTTGTCTTACAGAGTTACTTGAATCGACACGACAAAACTGACATCGTTATCGACATTTTTCGACAGTTTCATCGTTCTATTACAAAAGACGGTCGAGCTTTTCAGATTTGAAAATCGGGAATCGCTAAAAGCAATCGTGAATGTTCGGAAAAGTTTAGATAAATCGAAAATAGGTCTCTTGTATCGTATTTACATACATATATACATATATAAATTAATGTAAAAAACAAAATATGGGTTCTTATAAAATAGTAATCATCGATTTCATTGAAATAAATGATCTAACCTCAAGATAAATCTCGGAATGTGGATTGAATGTGTTGTTGACTGAATGAAGAGAGACGTTAAGATGTGGCAGACTGTGGAAGACCCTTGCTAATTGTGGTACTGTATATTGTTCGGGAAGCTGCTGACCACCCGCCATTTTGGAGAACCCTTGACTGCCGAAAACCCCGTTGAAGAACTTCTCCTTCTCGTCAAGACATGCTACGGTGCACCTGCAATCATTAATCACACATATTTATTTAATTTCATTCAAATAAATTATTTTGCCGAGGCAACTAAACAAAATTACTATGTAATTGAAAATTTTCATCTAATACCATTATAATACTAACAACAACAACAATAACAATAATAACAATAATAACAATAATTTTTATATTATATACATATTTGGAATAATCCGGGCACCAAAATTTTTTATGTAATTTCAAAAATCAATTATTCTGTTTTCAAATTTTGTAGATAATTTTTTTATAAGTTGAAAACAAATGAATCTATAAAGTCTCAAAAAAGAATAATTGACTTTTATGATCATCAAGGAACTTTTGGCCCATAGTGTATAATAATTATGATTATATATACTAATTTTTACATATGTATATGATATTATATATTATGTATAATTATATTATTATTATTATAATTATTATTATTATTATTGTTATTATTATTATTATTATTATTATTATTATTATTATTATTATTATTATTATTATTATTATTATCATTATTATCATTATTATTATGATTATAAGGACAAAAAGTGTAATTTGAAGTTGTTCCAAGATAAAAAATGATAGAGAAAGTAGAAGGAAAATTGTATTAACGATGAAAAAGATGGAAGAGAAAGTAATTTGGATAGGAGACTGTGCTTAGTATCGAGGCAGGTCTCGATATCATTTAATCTCTGTCGGATGTCGCTTCGACATCGACTGGATGGCCTAAAACGCTTCACCGGATCGATTCAATCACGATCGAAACGCCGTAGTAAGAGCAACGAGTGTTTAACTAATGAAATTGCTGCCAGCTGTGCTAGTCTTCTGTCATATTTCGATCAATCAATAATACTTTTATTTCTCTTTTTTTATTCGTTTAAATTGTTAACTATGTAGATATATTTTTAATATGACGAATATCATTCATCCAATACTAAACATACTACATATGCAGCTGGTGTAAAATTGAATTAAATTATAACAAATTTCTTTTAAAAAAAGCCAATAATTTTATTGATATCAAATTCATTGATATTATTGATAGAATATGTCCAAAAAATTGTCATTTCTTTAGGCGATAAAAAGAAATTACTTTTTGTTATTTGAATTGAAATATTATTAAAAATTAAAAATTATTCGTAAATTTAAAATATTTTAGAAATTTTAAAATCACAATGAACTAAAGAAAAAACCAAAAAGATAAAAAAAAAAGGTCTGTAAAACACACCCCATCACAGACAGATTGCCGTGTCTGGATCACGTTCATGATGTTTCCGCGTCGTGCCCGTGTCGTTTCCGCATTGAGCCCGCATCGTTTTAACGGCAGTAAATTCTCCATGTGTTGTATCGTTTAATATTGACACATTTATTTCATTATCTGGGTTTTATTTTTATATATCTATTTAATTACTAATTTTATATATATTTAACTTTATAGTTATAGTATATTTATATAATTACCTTATAATTATATTTAGATATACACGTAAAGTTAATAAATTTGAATGCAATATTTTATTGTTTATATATCTATATTTAAATATATAAATATATAGCTATATCGCATAAAAATTGATCTATTAAGTTCAGAATTCTTTTCATCAAGAATCTTTCGGAAATAAAAAGAGACAATTATTAATGCAAACAGCGACGTGTAAATAATGAAATCGGGTCGATTCAAAATTTAATCGTAAGGCGAGAAAAGCTTATTATAGAATAACGATCAATAGGCGGCAATTTGCAAACGTTAAACGACACAGTATCGTGTTGTACCATATAGAGTAGCTTTATTTATTTCCACATTTCTTTTCTCATGCATTTTCATGACTCATTAAAAGTTGGCAAGACTGGTACTTGTGCCCTTTGCATATAACACCGACGACACGGTTCCGACTCTTTGTCACGAGAAATACCAAGCGGCCGTTTAAAGGAGTCGACCGTTCTCATAAATAAAAAGAGGTCGAAGAAAGAGTTTGTGAAAGAGAGAGAAAGAGAGAGGGGGGTGGGAGAGAGACTCTTTTTCTCTTTCCTATACACTAAACTTACACCAAGCGTGAGAACAGTGGGTCAACGATGCCGACACTTGCTTCCTTCAAAATCGTCATAAAATCTACACGAAAAGATTGATGAGAGAAACAGAGAAAATGAGAGAGAGAGAGAGAGAGAGAGAGAAAGAGAGATTAAATAAAAGTTACAAAATACAAATATAAAGGAATGTGTAACTTCAAAGTTACATGTAGAATGTTAGAATTATAGAATGTTAAAAGAGAATGTATAAGATATCATTTTTGTTTGTTTCACATCAAAGAAACATCATTAACTACATAAACTTGTTTTTTACATTAAACGTTTATTATGAACACGTTGACATACATTATTCTTTCTGTCATAACTTAATGCTTGTTATTCTCATTAAGTTACTTCGAAGTCGTTCTTCCAAGAAGTCACTTCGACGTAAAAAAGAAAAAGTAAAACAAGGATGGTCGGTCGTTCTCCAAACACTTCCCCCGGTATAAGTGTGTTTATTATAGAGCTCACTTCCATTAAAGAAAAAGTATGCTTGTCGTAAAAGAAAAGGGTGGAAAGAATCGTTTTCCACGATCAGCATAATCGAATCGATTTCAAGCGAGCTTATCGTAAGAAGAAACTTAGCTTAGAACGGAAACGTTTTCTCGATAGTAACTATCTGCTCGATGAGTCGTCTAATTTTAAAGAGAGAGGGAGAAAGAAAGAGAGAGAGAAACGATATCTCTCAAAATTACTTTCATACTTATGCGAGGATAACGTAAGATTTTATTTAATCTTATATTAAATCGATCGACCGTTTTTTTTCTCATTAAATTAGAAATACTATCTTCGATAAGCATACTAAGGTATAGAAATTTTGTTACCAAACAAATTTTTTCTACTTTTACTTGAAATTCTACGATTATCTCAATATTTTTATGTTAAAATTTGTGTTTTCAAAAAAACGTTATACGATAAATTAACACTTTCTTAGAAGATAATATGTAACGAAAGTATATTGATACATTTGTAAGTACCAATTATAATGATTTATTCGAGTTGATATATATTATATATATATATGTATATAAATCATATGTCTTTTATTTATGTTAATAATTGTACTATTATCTTAAATTTATTTATTCATGTAATAATTTGCTAAGAAATTAAAAAAAAATTCTATGATAAATTGGCACTTTATCAGGAATATTATCAAAATATATAAATATTAATCGAAGTAATTCATTCAAGTTGATAAATTAATTACATTATCATAATAGAATTATAAATACATATTCATTTACGCACAAATATATGTACGTAATACATAAAAATTGTCAATCGTTTAAATTAGCCCGTATAAAAAGTTAAATAAAACACGACCAACTATGTATCACTAATTGCAAGAATCACTGTAAAGAGAAACCTCAGTCTTGCATTTTTAATTAAATTAAATCACTTCGCGTGGGTTCGTTAAATAGACGTACATATGTAATTGAAAGGAAAGATCACGCGTGCATTAATCGTCATGATTTGGCGAAATGCACGAATGAAGATAATACGGTTGGTCACGTTGTCCGTGGCTGATGACAACGATGATCAACATTTGCTGCTGTGGTCGTTGAGTTCACATGAGAGAAAGAGAGAGAAGAAGAGAGAGAGAGAAGAGAGAGAGAGAGAGAGAGAAGAGAGGAAGGGAGAGAGGGAGAGAGAGAGAGAAAAAAACAGAATCACCCAAAAGACTCGCATATCTTCATTTCTGTTTGATTGTATTACTTATAAACAGACTTAGTGCGTCATCCTATCGACATTTTAACGACGACTTATCACGGAATACTTTCTTCTACGTGATTACTTAGAAAACTTGTGATTATTAGTAAAAATATAGATAAAGAAATTGCTGTGACTATATGTATGATATATAGGGTGACGGTGAAATATTTTCCATTTCAATAGAAACGGACGTACGCGGGGAATGTGCGAACGAACGTGCGAACGAATGAATGAATGAACGAAATGTATAACTAAAATTCCCTCGAGAAGTGATCTATTATATATAATAATAAAAAAATTTTGTCTCTAAAGAGGGAACACATTTCGTGCTTCAGTAAAATAAATTTTATCAATACGAACGTTACAGATAACGCGAACAAGATTTGAAAAAAAAAAAAAAAAGAAAGTTAAAGAAGAAAATAAAGTAAAGAAGGAAATAATAATACTTTATCGTAAGAATTATTGCGAGGAAGACGATGATACATTAATTACGTCATTCGCACTATTGTACTAACGTAAATTCGTAGAACACGTTATCTTGACAAATTCGTTTTGAGTTTAATTTGATTGAATTTTTGCCAAGCTTACTTCCTAGAACCTCTTCCACTACTGTTTCAAATACATATACATATATATATATATATATATATATATATATATATATATATATAAATGTGTGTGTGTGTGTACTAATGGTAATCTTGAAAATCGAGGTATACAAGTTAACTCTTAAAATGAGGTATATATATCATTGCCAAGCTTGGTAATCGCGTTATCATCTCTTGCGACTTATTCACGCTCTTGTAAGATGCGTTTCTCAAGCAGTTCGCGGAAGTCGATGTTGTTGATTTATGTGTATCTTATGATGCGATTTCTCGAATTGCGTAAAAGCCATATGAAAAGCCCAACTTATGAGTTACTCGAAGGAGTAACACGATTTTAATGAATAAGATAAATTCGTCAGCTACAAATGAATTCCTTATTGGTTTTAATTCAAGTATCTATACATAATTAATATACTCTGAAATAGAAATTGATGAAAATTGTTAATCTTTTTATAATGCTATATAACTTTAAAGTTATATTTTTACATATATTTTTAAAACTTTATTACATTTCTTTGCTATAAAAATAAAAACATATATATTCTTATATGTATATGTTTTGAACTGTATTAAAAATTTTTTATCATAAAATTAATTGTTTACTAGACATAAATTATAGTTAGTATAGTATAGTTACGCTGTTTCTCTATTTTTTAATTATCTTTTCTAAATATTGCAATGCAATCGATTGTCTATCTCGAAAATATATTTACATAATAATACTAATATCACATTTTATAATAAAACCCTTTAAATGTGACACAATTTATCTAATACGATGATCAACATTTATCAAATTTATAGATCTAATTTTACTTTATAAATTGTACGCATTATTTACTTTATAACGTATGTATATCTTATACATAGGTACTTGCGTTATTATGCGCTGCATAAGAGTAAACTAAATCGTCAATTAAAACGCGGATTTATAGTTTCTTTCTTTGCTTCAATTTTTCTTTTTCTTTCGTGTTTTTTTTTTTTTTAATTTCTTTTTATTTATGTTCACTTTGGTTCTTCATCTTTTTATCTATCAAAAAAGTAGCGTATATACAAGCGCAAAACTGTATTTAAGTTCTACGTCTAGAAAGAGAAAGAGAAAGAGAAAGAGAGAGAGAGAGAGAGAGAAAGAGAGAGAGAGAGAGAGAGAGAGAGAGAGAGAGAGAGAGAGAGAGTTCGAAGACAAAAGCCTGAATTTTTACGTAAATACCAAGCATGAAGAAATAATTTTTTTTTTTTTAATATTTTAATCACCAAGAGAGACAAATAGTGGAAGCTTCCTCCTTGGAGGAAGGGATGAAGAGCGAGAAATAAAAAAGGAGAGTGGGTCAAAAAGTGGAAGAAAGAAAAGGAAAAAAGAAAAATATTACTCTACGCAGTACGTGCTTCGTTAATTTTTTTCCTTTACTTTTTACATCTACATTTTATGATTTGTAACGTACAAATGTATAAATATACGTTATAACAATCTTTTTCTTAATCACGAAATATTTTTTACCGATAACATTAATTTTTAATGATTTACATACATGAAAAAAACATTCGCATATTCGTGCTTGATTAGACATATCAATTAGTTTAAAATATTATTGTAGAAAAGCAGATAATAATTATCATTACATTAAGATAAGAACTTTGATGCACAATGTCATTTATTATATACATTGATCTAAAGATTAAAACACAAAAAACACAAAATGATCTTCTCTACGATCTATAACTCAATTTATATTCATGTCTTTTTTATATTGTGAATATTATATTAATTTTAATGTATAAAATTTTATATTAAATATATATGATAAGTAAGTTTTAATACTTAATATTAATAAAATTCAAATTGTAAAAACATGAAAAACTTTGGATACTAAATAAATATTAAATTTATGACGATAAAATGAAATGAATTTAAAAATAAAAAAAAAAAAAAAAAAAAATAAAAAAAAATAAAAGAAAAAACATTTATATAAGTGTGTAATTTGAAAATTACACAAGATTAATCTATTCATCGATTATATCAAAAAATAATAACTCTTAGAAATTACAATTAACAAACATATCGAAGAACAATTTCTCAATCACTGATTTCTTATCAAATAAATAAATAATCTAACCGAATATCAAAGAGTAAGGCGTGGCATAAAGGAACTTGAGGGAGTTGACTATGAATGCAAAAATCGATTGCCGGAAGTTGTTGTTCCGTATCTCTCTCTCTCTCTCTCTCTCTCTCTCTCTTTCTCTCTCTCTCTCTCTCTCTCTCTCTCTGTCTCTCTCTCTCTCTTGCTCTTTCTATCCTTGTACGTATATATGTGGATGTATCTGTATATGGGTGTATGCACGAGCACGGTCTCGTTTCCTCTTCATGACATTGCTAACATTCTAGAATTCACAGTATATCCTTCCCAAAGGGATACGTGCTCATATTAAGACCAACAAGGAACAAAAAGAAAACTTTAGTCACTGTTGCAAAGCAAAATGCAATTATTCTCGCCGTTACCGACCGACTTATTGTTCCTAACAAATAATAATATAGAGCTTTAATGAGATACGAACCTGTTACATCTCTCTGTGTTGCTGCTAATGCTTCAATCGCAAATAGTTCGTTGTCTTTCCTATAGAAAACTTTCATAAGTGGAGATCCCATTAAAGTTACGTTATTTTTGTTAGAGATATTATGTTTGAGAAATTATAAATGAAAGAGAAAAATAGAAAGAGAGAGAGAGGGAGTGAGAGAGAGAAATAAAAGGTAAAAAATTAGAAAAAGGTTCGACGATTTCAAGATTCACAGAAAAAGTGTGTGTATGTGTGCGTGTATATGAGAAAGATGGAAAGAGAGAGACGACAACCGTGAAGGCTATTTAATCTGTAAAGACGTTTTCGTATTCCATGGGAACGTCGTGACCTACGTTAAGAAAAGAAAAGGAAAAATACAAGAAGAAATGAAGGAAAGAGGGCGTGGTGAGACGTGTGTGTAAGCCCTTTTCCAATTTCTTCTATTATTCCGGGTTTTACGTGTCTAAGGTTGAATTCGAGAGAACCAATAATATCGTTCAATGAACATTGCGACCCTGGAATTTGCGATACACGGCTTGATTGTTCAAGAAATAAAAAAAAATTTTCTTTGTGTAAAAAAGTTTTCGAAAAAATTTGTTCTCGGTAATAATAAATAGTTGTTATTATTAAACCAATAATATTATAGCATTATAATAATATAATAATAATAATGAAAAAAAGAAGAAAGAAATATAATGAACTTATAGATTTCTTTAGAAAAAAATTTGTTGATAATAATAAATAATTCTAACTAAGCCAATACATTTTAACATTATAATAATACATATATATGATACTACTAATATAAATATACGTACTAATATCCATAGAATATAATGAATATAATAATTTATCAAGTGATCATAGCTACGATACAAAAAAAAAAAAATAAAAAAAAACAAAAACTAAAAAAAAGTAAATCGCGAATAAATCATGACTAGCGATCAATATAAAATGCACTCATTTTTATGAAGTGTTGTAACGTTTCACACACGCTCATATATCTCTTATACATCAAAGAGACTTCTAGTGACACTGCTCGTAGTTCCTACTGTTCGTTGTAGGTGTATATTACTTTGAGTATGTACATATTTATATATACATACCTATCAGAAAAAAAGGAAGTAACGCATTTAACATCGCAGAGAAGTAGAAGAGATGCATTTGCCGGAAGAGGAATACAAGATTTTTCAAAAGAAGAAGCAAACGGGAGATTCTCAATCTCTGATCCGCTAGACTGGGATCAACGTACTGCGTATATATAGATACATATATACATACATACATATATACATACATACATGCATACAACATACATATATATATATATATATATACATACATACATACATCATACATACATACATAATAATTTCATAGATATGTTAAACTTTATTAAAGTAAACTTTTATGTATATATATAAACATACACATTTGTGTATACATATATATATATATATATATATATATATATATATATATATACGTATGTGTATGTATATATGCATGTGGAGTCGTAAATGTGACGATTACAAGGATACCAAAGTCGAAGGTAACTTCACATGTCACGGTTTATGCTCAACGAATAAATATGACGGCCAGATGCTCTAACGGAATTTGCTTTCTTTTATTCCTCTTTAGCTTTCTCTCTCTCTCTCTCTCTCTCTCTTTCTCTCTCTCTCCCTCTCTTTTCCTCGTGTATATCTTCGATACGTAAGAAACAGCAGTAACTATTACATGAGAGTCTTTTATAATCAAAATATAAAAGATATTCTTTTTCTTTTACTTTCGCTCCCTCCCCCTCCCTCTCTTTCCCTCCCTCTCCCTCTCTCTTTCTCTCTTTCTCTCCCTCTCTCTCTCTTTCTTTTATGTATGAAACATACATATGTTCAAAAAGAGAATTAATTATTACATTAAAGCAGAGATTCCGAAAAAGTGAATGGCGTTTAAATATTAAAATGTATGTAAAAATAATTTACATATTCATTAAGTGAGTTTTACTCATAAAAAAATTATCAAATGAACAATTCAAAGATGATTCATTTAAAAATCACTTGAAAATTGCTTTCCTCCTAATTTTTCTCAACTCGCAAATCTATATCACATCAATTTTTAATTGCTTATCAATCCCCAACATAATAGACTTACCCCGTAATTAGACTTTCGAATCTATTATGTTAAATTAACGTTTTCATAAGTGCCATCCATTAGAGTATATTATAGTTAAAACATAAAAGATTTTCATAGAAAAGATGTAAAAGGAAAATTTGTCAATGAAAATTTCTAAAGCAAATAGAAATCTTTTATAATATAATAAAGTTTTAGATTGTGGAATATTAACGAGCAAATTATAAGTTTGTTCATTTCTACTCGGCTGGCTTCACGAAGTAGTCGTTAAATGTTTAATTGACTCTCTCACTGAGAGAAACAGAGAGAAATAAAGAGAAAGAGAGAAAGAGAGAAAGAGAGAGAAAGAGAGTCATATCACGAAACGAAATAAAACGATGAATCAAAAGTTTCGTGCTGTTGCAGGATGCATAAGTAGTGGTAACCCAAACGACGTTCTAAAACTGTAACAACTAGCATGTAACATAGTACGTATGTATATATATATATATATATATATATGCGTGTGTATGTATATAAATATATATATATATATATATCAGTGGAGAATTTCGAGGAGGGAGAACTTCAATAATTGAATATTGATCGTTCCTTATTCGATGTCCGTGCCAATTTCCCTTAAAGCGTCGGCGGTCGCATTTTTGCCGAGAAAATGTCTCCGTTGGGAAAACTTTACGGGAAAAGGAGAGGCCACGATATCGACATTTTTCACCCTTATCGATAATAATCCTAAACGATGAGAAAAAGTCCGTGCCCGAAAAGTAACGTTAACGAAAGCAATTAGATATTTTTATGTACTTTCTTTCTTCTTCTTCTTCTTCTTTTTTTTTTTCTTTTTTGTTTTTCATTCGTTTGCAGTTATCATTTTTACGAACTTTCATTAAAATGAAATATCAAGAGAATAACGGTGAGAAAATAAAAAATAATAAAAGAAAAAATTAAATATTTTGTCGTAAATCTAGGCATTTCAAACTCTTTAATAATATATTTTTATAAAGAGTCTCTCTCTCTCTCACTCTCTCTCTCTCTCTTTCTCTCTCTCCCTCTCCCTCTTTCTTTCTCTTTCTTGCTTTTCTTAGAAATTCTCTTATAAATCGTACTAGCATGTTATAACTCGAAGGTGAATTATAAATTTTCTCGAAAGAACAGAGAGCTCGACTCTAAGGTAGAGTAAAATGATCGTAGCAAGCTAGCTAGCTACTGAACGTAGTAACGTCAGTTTCTTTTATCAAAAGGATCGCTTTATTAATTCAGAAACAACGTTATATTCCATACTGTTCTCGTGTACGTACACGTACATACGAACGTAATAGAGACACGCAATAGTTATAATGCATGTATGCCTATCTATTTGAAGTCGACAGGTGAGCTCACGCGCGATTTGCTTCGTGTTAGAGAGGTACATGTATGGGATTATACGCGTGTATGAGCACAGTAGCTAGAACAATGTCACTGCATAACCATCTCTCTCTCTCTCTCCCTTTATATATGTATATATATATATATATATATGTGTGTGTGTGTGTACGCGCGCGTGAATATATGTACATTCGTATCACCTAATGCGTCGTGTTCCCTTATCAAGAAGCATTTACACGTTAGCTGCCATTATACACAGCACGATGACCCGAATTCATTCTAGGTACGTAACTCTATCATCTAGCTATTTTTTTTTCTATTTTCTTTAAAACAGAATTAAACGTTAAAACTCGATAGTATCATAAGTTCTTAATGCTTTGGTAGAATATAAATCGTTTATAAAAAGGGAACATTAACAGGGAATTCAAACGTAGGTATATGTATATGAAAATATGTCCTACATTTCGTTCCTTAGGATAATCGATAATCGTCGGGGTTATTTCTTTTTTTAAATGAACTTAATGAAAATAAATAAAAGCGATATGAAAAAGGATCGTCTATTAATAACCGATAAAGGAGATATTCTTAATTGATCGAAATTTGTCGTAATAAAATATAAATGTTATAAGTATCGCCGATTGTAATTGACAAAATAAGATTTCGTTGATTGATCAGAAAAAAAAATAATCGATAAACGTTCTCTCCTAATTATTAAATTAAACTTAACAATAAAATATGTAAAATAGAAATAATCGTGTAAATAAATTCAAAAAATTTATTATGATTAAATATACATATATATATATACATATATATATATATATATATATATATAAAGAGAGAGAGAGAGAGAGAGAGAGAGAGAGAGAGAGAGAGAGAGAAATAGAATTTATCTTCGCGTAATATAAACAAGATCGTCAAGAGAAATTCATTGAAAAGAAGTTAAAACAATAGATATAGTTTCATCATCGAGTCGTTTAAACTGAGCGGTAACGGCTTCCCTTTTCAGGTCAGATTTCCTTAACTCGTACCAGGAAAATAATATTTCATTGAAGGCTGTTAGAAGGGGTCGACGAGCTCCTCGCTAGGTCGCGTGCTCGCGGCTCGCTTCAACATAGTTTGCATTGCAATTCTACCGGCTAAAAAGTCCTCCTCCCTTTCTCCGCCCCCTTCGTTCAGCTACAAGCTCCAGGGTGTAACGAAAAGCCCGAAGCGTTTACTCGGAAAACTCAAGCCTTTGAAAAGGCGAGAGCAGAGGAGGGACGGGAGCATGGGCGGTGGTGAGGGTGATGGGAGAGGATAAGGTGGGAAGGGGTGAGTGAGAAAGTCTCGGTTGCCTTGGATTTCTGAAGACTCCCGAGGCTTGGCTTTTCTATCGTTCCGCGTTAACCGATGGATAATTTGCTAGAGACGGTAACATTCGTGAAAAGAGGATTCCAGAATCTTCCTTTCTTATTCGCGAGCTTTCTACAATTATGCAAGCTCCCCCAAGAATAGGATGATCGTTCAAAACTTTCTTCAATTCGGCCTACCTATTAACGTAATTTTTTCTTTTTTTTTTTCTCCACTTTTTTATAAGAAACTTTTCGCAATTGTATCGAAAAGATCAATGAAATTCTTTCCTCAAGTTCGATCTTAAAAAGATATTTCAAAAGCATTAGAATAACAAATACTTTGAATTAAATCGAAATCGGATTAACGAAAAGAGAGGAAATTAAATTAAATGACAAATGAGAAGACAGGAATGAGTTTTCGTGATAAACATTGAGCTTTATAAATTTTTTTCTTTTTTCTTTTTTTTTTTAAGAGAGAAAGAGAGAGAGAGAATAAGAGAGAAAGAGAGAGAGACAGAGAATATTAAGTTCTTTTGAGAGTGAACGTCGGCATATTGAAGATTCAAGAAAAGAACGAGAAGATCGACTTCTCACCTTGCATACCAATCGTTCATTGTAAATCGAACGTATCCGTACCATTGATGCATGCATGGCAGTCAGTGACGTATATAGCAATACATCGCCACATTCCAATGACCCACTCGGCTACTCTACTGTGAATTCAATAACGTTTCCGTTCGCTTCGCTTGCGAATTATTGCACGTGCATATACACTCGAATGCATTTGCACCATCACTATTTTGATCTTACGAAATATCTTATTATTATTAAAAAAAAGAAGATTAAAATAAAGAACCAAAATTATGATATTGTAATCAAAAGTTCTAATTGTATAAATTATTGCGTCTTTAAAATTTATAAAATTTTTTAAATTATTTATATCAAATGTATTGTTATTAATATCAAATAATATATGATATAATCATGTTTCTGTAATATAATATATTTATTTTATATTTTAACATTATATCAAATTATATTAATATTATTATATTAATAATAATGTTTAATATGTGTTAATATATTAATTTTTTATTTAAAAATTAATTAAAATATAAATTTTTATGCTTTATTATTATATAAAATTGTTTAAATATTACATATAATAAGGAAAAAAAAAATATGATATTGGAAAATAAAAAAAAAAATGGAATTTATAAAAAGAACCGTATATACTTCATACAAAAAATGTAATGAAACAATTTTTAAGAGAAAAAGAAGAACAAATTTGTCTCTTTTGTCGATATAATCGAGTATTTGTTGAACGGTGACAATACGATAAGAAAATAACATTATTCGCATCAAAGAAGAGAG
Organism: Vespa mandarinia; assembly: GCF_050613455.1. Taxonomy (NCBI): domain Eukaryota; kingdom Metazoa; phylum Arthropoda; class Insecta; order Hymenoptera; family Vespidae; genus Vespa; species Vespa mandarinia. Next base: position 6,138,535 of record NC_140812.1, on the reverse strand, counting down.
AACATAGATTGAAAATCGATTTTAATCTTTAGAATAGATCATCTGTAGACAACACGACAGCGCTAGTTTTGATTTCACGGGACGTAAATCGATTAATCGAGCCGTCGCTTTGTTCTATCTCGGCTACGTTTCACTGGTTTTTTTTGTATTTTTTTTTGTACAATATCGATGTGTCTCACTTTACAACGATCGAATTGTGCAACGTAGCGGTAAATAAAGAGTAACTACGGCCAATCAATCTTTTGTAATGCATTGATATCAAACATCGTCAAGCGTTATGGCACAAATAATACTTCTCACATAATTGGAATTTAATAACAATTTTTTTGTAAAAATATAATTTATTTTATACAACTGATTTATCACGAATTATTCAGTTACAATTGATTTATTCAGTTACAATTGTAACTGAACAATTGTACAGATTTTATGTTTTTTATTTTTTTTTTTTTTTTATTTTATAATTGTTTTCTTAATTTTATTTTCTTAAATAAAGCAAAATTCGAATCAAATAATTTCTAAAAGTTGTCATTAAATTTTATATAAAACTTCTTTATATTCTCTTAATACTCTGTAATCTAATTTTTTATCGCCCCTCAAAAGCTTACATAATCTGAAAGTTATAGTGTTACTTATACTAAGTTAGTATATTGTACTATATATTTTACTAATAAATTAGTATTAATAATATAATATAGTATACTATAATACTAATACTATAGTATACTAATATTACAGTAAATTATGTGCAATTCATTAGTACAATATATTACTAAAATATATAGTATAATATATTGTATAACTTAGTATAGTATATTATTATTTTATAATAATATATATTATTATATACACTTTCTTTAGTTTAGGAATATATATATATATATATATATATATATATATATATATTTAATATATGTATACATATATTAAAACATTGAAATTTTGGATATATGAAGTAAAAATTAAATTTGTAGCGACAAAATGAAATGAATTATAAAAAAGAAATAAATGTATTTCATGAGCATGTAAAGTTACATGACGTTATACAGATTTGTAAGAGAATTTAATTAAGAAAAATATTATTTTCCATCTTTTTAATAAAAAAAAATTACAAGAATAAAAAAAAAAAAATAACATGAATGCAGTATTCAAATATGCTATCGAAGAGACATAACTACCGAATTAAAAGGGTAAAGAAGGTGTAAAAACGAGAAGAGAGAGTAAAAGTGAAGTCTGACATGTTGGAGTATCCTCCAACAAATTTTATGTCAAAATTTATCGGTTCCTTTTCAACCGTACGTACCTATACACATACAAGTTCACATTCGACGTACACATAAATAGATACTGCATGTAAAATTTCGGCTACATATAGATACATGAAATTTTTATTGGGAAAACTCGTATCTGTCCCTTCTTTCTTCGAAGTTTTCCATATTTTTTTTTCTTTTTTTTTTATTCCGTGAGTAATCTTATCAACAACCCCATCGAAATTTCCCTTTTCATTCCTTTTCGAAGATATTCGAGAGCCCACGAGTTTTCTGTTTAATTTCCTATGAAAACTGAGTGCGCAAGTGGATTCAGGTGTCGATGATGGTGTAACGACCATCGATAATAATATCGATTTACTTTTAATCTTCAGAAGCGTAACATCCTTCCATTTTTTCCTATTCGAATTATCACGTTACATTATCTCTTTTATCGGTGATAACGATGAGAGAAAAATAATATTAAAATAAATGACATGGATATAAGATGGAGAGTGCTATCAACTTTCAACAACGAAAAATTATGGCTGAGCAACTGTGACAACGTGACGTTGGGGTTGAGTTCTGTGTTATTCGAGTAACGTAAGAAAGAAGTATCGATCGATATCAAGTTAATTAGAATAGAATATATAGAAAATGGCATGATAATAGTTAATAATGGATTAATTAGCTCGGTTCGGTGAATATTTAACGACGAAGTAAAATGAAATGGAGAAAGATGAAAAAAATCAAGGGAAAAAATTATAACTATAATAATAATAATAATAATAATAATAATAATAACAATAATAATAATAATAATAATAATAATAATAATAATAATAATAATAATAATAATAATAATAATAATAATAATAATAATAATAATAATAATAATAATAATAATAATAATAAATATAATAACAATAATAATAATTATTATTATTATTATTTATAATTCACGATATCATTGAAATTTTTATTTACAAGAAAAAAAATCACTACATAAATGATAATAAATAAATCAGCTCGATATTCGATGCAATTCAATAAAATAAATTTAAAAAGACTAGAACGAAATCTAGAAATAAAAGATCGACATATAATAATAATAATAATTACTATTTTTATAACTCATGATTGGATTGAGAATCTGATTAGTCAGTAAATGGGAATGTATGCGTATTAGTATTCCTAGTATGTTTGAAACAACTTGATTTATTTCTCGTATCATAATCACGATTCTTTTCTTCGTAGCAACGTTGAAGCCACAAACGTATCGATCGTTCGTCGTTTTCCTCGAGTTTGTCGCGTGAAATCCAAACGTGCGTTTTGCACGCTACGAAGAACAAAGTCGAGTCAATAGGAATTATCATTTCTTTGCGATCGAGAATAATATTATTTTTCTCGATCGATCAAAAGAAATAAGAAAAAAGAAAAAAAAAAATTAAGATAAGATCGATGTTTCATGGTAAATTCGACTTATTTATAATTTCAAATATCTAAATGTCAAGATAGACGAATTATACCTGGTAAATTTGAATATTTCGAATAAGTTATTATTAAATTAAATTAAATGAGAGTCCATAAATTACATATAATTTATTAAAGTAACAGTAATGTTTCCAGAATAAATGAATACTTATGTAAAACTTTGATATACCACAATACATAAATCTCAACATTGCATACATATTTTCTGTTCGAAATGAGAACGGTACGTACATACATACGTATACGCCATTCCTCACGTATGAACAAACTTTCTGAATGATAAAAAATGTCGCATGAAAAAAAAAAAAAAAAAAAAAAAAAACAAAAAGATAATAATAATAGTAATAAAGAAAAAAAAATAAAGAATAAAAGAAATACTCGAACAAAAACGTGCCTTCCTTTCATAACAATCATTTTATTATTAAACAAGTAAAATAAATAAAAATAAAAAAAATAATATTAAACAAGTAAAATTTCAAATAATTTCAACTTCTCAAAGAATTCTTTTCTCTTTAAGGTTAGTCTTCGTAATCGAAAGAAAGAACATCATAACAAAAAAAAAAAAAAAAATGGAAAGGAAACGGAAGTATACTGTAAGGACGATCGATAAACTCGAGAGCATAGATCGTGAGGTGAACGATCGTTCCATAAATACGCCATGAAAATGGTGCTTGTTCAAGGCTCAAGTAAAGATGTTTTATATACATATATATACATAGATAAATAGATATATAGATGGATAGAGAACAAATTGAACGTATAATGCGTATAAGTGCAACAATAAAGACAACACCTGATCACAAAGATCCATCTTATATCTTCTTATATCGTCGAGCATCGATTCGATTCTCTCGACGATACGTGAGTAATACTAACTAGATATTGCCTGGAAAGAATCGAAGAGATAAAAGAGACACGTAAACGCACCTTTAAAGGTAATCTCGCGTCGTGTTCGAGGTCGACGCACATGCGAAGGGTTAAAGCTCTCTATCTCTCTTTTTCTTTCTCTCTCTCTCTCTCTCTTTTTCCTCATCTCAGTATTAGTCTTTTATTGAAAGTTCCTTTTTTCTTTTTTTATGTTTCAAACAGAAAACAGAAATTCTAAAAAGTATAATTTAATGTAATTCAGTTGAAAATATTTATGTCATTAGTTTATAATATAACAATTTAATTTATAATAAAATATCAGTATTTTAATATCAATATTTTAATTAATATGCTTTGTAAATATATTAACTTATCGATATTTTAAATAGATAGTTAGTATTTATAATAAACCCAAACGTAATCTAGACGTAATCCTGACGCTTAATTATTTATACCGATCAAAATATTCATATATACTGAACATATATTTTACAAAATATTTGCCATTAATTAATATAAATACTAGTGGATATATTATTGAGTGATAACACACACACACACACACACACACACACACACACACATATATATATATATATATATATAGAGAGAGAGAGAGAGAGAGAGAGAAAGAGAGAGTGTTTGGAATTTATTTGAATAAACTTTGAGAGTATCCTTATTTGTAAATGTACTGTTGGATCATGAAATCGAAAAATAGAGAGAAAGAGATATTGAAATTGATTTGGATAAACTTAGAGTAAATCATAGGATGATAAATATGGAAAAGATAGAAAAAGGAGAGATCTTTACATTCATTTGAATAAGCTTCATGAGTACCATTATTAATTGACATATTGTTGAATTATAAAATTGTAAAAGAGAGAGAGAGAGAGATAGAAAGAGAAATCTTGAAAATTGATCGAATAAACATCGTATCATTATTGTTGCATACATTGTTGAATAATAAAGTTCAAAAAGTGAAATAGAGATATTGAAATTCATTTGAACAATATTATTATTGATGGACATATTGAATGATAAAATTGTGTGTGTATGTGTGGGTGAAAAAGAGATAAGAAATCTTGAAATTCATTTATATAAACTTCAACCCTTATCATGTTTGCATACATACACACACATACACACTCACACATACACAAAGAGAGAGAGAGAGAGAAAGAGAGAGAGAAAGAAAAATAGCAAGACGACGTCTTTTGATCGTTCAAAAACGTACTTAAAACAAACCGTGAAAGTTTGAAATAAAAAGAGAACGAGAAAGAACGAAACGAACGTTTTTTCGTGCAATTCGAGTGGAATGTTCGTAGCCGGCTGTAACAGTCCTGGGAAGACGAAAACAGAATGGAAAAAGGATGAAGAAAGGAAAAAGAAGTCTGGAGTCTCTGAGTGCAGTCGAAAAAGTAGACAAGAGTACAACTCTTGCTTGGTTTATGTCTGTATATAAAAGTGTGTGTGTGTGTGTGTGAGAGAGAGAGAGAGAGAGAGGAGAGAAAGAGAGAGAAAGAGAGAAAGAGAAAGAAAAAGACAGACAATTCGGCGAGGAACTTTCTTTCTCTATTTCTTCCTCCTCGTTGTCGTCTCTTATATCACCCTTCAAGTTCGCGCCACCGATCTCTTCCGTCTTCATGAACCCATCTTTCTATTTCTCTCTTTCTTTCTCTTTCGTAAACGAAGAGGGTGAATTTTACGATCTCGAGACACCCGCATCGCGGCACATCTGCGGGTCGCTTTTATATCTCTCTCTTTCTCTCTCTCTCTTTCTCTTTCTCTTTCTCTCTCTCTCTTTCTCTTTCTCTTTCTCTCTCTCTCTCTCTCTCTCTCTCTCTCTCTCTCAAGGCCCAGCCCCTTTCTCTTTCTCTTTCTATCTCTCTCTTTCTCTTACAGAAAATCCACCCTTACTCTCCTTCTTCATCGTTCGTTCGTTTGTTACAGGTAACATATACGTACGTACGTAGGTACGTACGCACGTATGCAGGCACGTACGTTTGTTTGTACGCACGTACGTACGCATGCAGGCCAGACAAGCTGGCAGGCAAGAGCAGCCTGTATGCGTCCTCCACAAGGGTAAAGGGAAAAAGGGGGACAAAGCAGGAAGGGACGTGTATACGACGTATTCTTACACCGGCGCCGCGCGAAGTGCGTGCCCGTGTATCGATCCCGAGAGTACACACCAAAGGCGGGCATGAGCGCCACCAATGTTGTTCCTATTCCTCTTTTCTTCTCTTATCTCGAAAGGAGAGGCGCTGGCCTCTTCTTATTATCGTATACTCGTTCTTTTTCTTAATATCGTTAATGATCTTTCCTCTTGTTCTCATCATTTTCCGTTCTCGTTTCTCGAGAAAATGAAAAATTAAAGAGCTTTAATGTTTCAAAAAAAAAAAAAAAAAAAAAAGAAAAAAAGAAAAAAAAAAAGAAAGAAAAAAAGGAAAAAAGAAACACGACGATATTGAGAAAGAACGAACGAGTTTTTAGATTTTAAAGGTAGAATCGCGTTAAGGATAATGAAACTTTCGTGCATTTACGTTAAAACGTTTAATCCTTACCTTTATTCTCTCACTGAGAAGTCTCGCTTAAGCGACGCACGAGAGCACGACACGCACGTACTATACCCGACGGAGGCCCGAGCCCAACTGAGAGCCGTGAGGGAGTGGGGCGGCGCCTCGGCCAATCGCGGCGCGGCTGCGTTGCGCTCTCACCAGCGCATCCTTCTCTTATGAAGTCTCGCTCTACCGCACGCCGATACTACGAGCAACGACTCTAATGTTCGTCAGGAACGGATCGAGTTCAATCAAGGTCCCTACTCATCGTTACTCTCTTTAGAGTTTATCTTTCGTAGGGGACTTGAATTATTATACGTACACTACTGTTTTGTATATTTTGAATAATGTTCTTTTGTCCTTTTCTTTTTTGTTTATTCTTTTTCAAAATTAAATATAATACGTAAGAATTTTAATTGTCAGGATATGTTTATGTGTTTGTTCGTAGACGTAGAAATATAAGACAGTACATTTTCTTCATCTGATTTTTATTTTCAACTCATCTCTTAACGAATTCGCATTTTATTTTGTCACAGTCTATACCAGGAAAACATTAGACTAGCGAAAAATTTGGTTGATTCATTGCCGTCTCATCCTTTCATTCCGCATGGATATGCAATTATTTGTTTTCATTTTCTCGCGAGACATATTCGAATGTATGAAGAAGAATCGCAATTCCATAACAAATTATCGAAAGAAAGCACAAGTTTCTTTTCATTAATCGTGTGATAATCGTGCTAAGGTTGCTTCTATAGAAGTGGAAGGTGTATTAAGAGTTTAAGATAAATTGTAGAACGCAGAAAAATATAACGTGCTTAGAATGGAATGGCATACCTACTGTACATATACATTCTCTATTTATTTTAACAAAATTATAGCAATAATATGAATAATTATAAATATCCCTCAGTCGGTTAACATGAATACACAACTTCTAAAATCATAATAATTATAGATAGCAATAGTCGATCTCATTGTTTCATTTCTGAATAAATTTTTCTTCGTACATACTTTTTTCTTAATTTTTCTACACAATTGGCTCGCGTATTTGCTGCCTTTGTCCACGATACGTGTGACTAGTAATAAATGTTATTTTAAAATAACTTAAATATTTTTCACTCGCTATAGCAACGCGCGTGTGTGAATATACGAATCTGTAATAACATGCGCGCATATACACACACCTACATACATATACATATATTTTAATATATATATATATAATAAATATATATATATATATATATATACACATATATATAAATCTTTCTCTCACTTTCATGATTTTTACTCTCCTTTGCTCCGTACTAAACGACTATCTGGAATGATCTTTAAAAACAGGAGGACAGAGTATTTTTAAATAATGAAAGAATAAAAATAACTAGATATAAAAGAAATGATTATAATGCCGTCCGGAGAGAAAATAGCTATCTTGCCGAGAATTACTTTCTTTAGAGATAATTGATACTTGTGGTTGTTTGGCCAGTCGTTGGAAGAACTCGAATTGTGACCGGAAGTATAAAATATATCTCGATAAACGACGAATACATCGGCAAAATGATATTGATGTTATAAATGGCCTATCGGCAAAATAATATTAAAGTTTAATAACGGCCTAATAGTTTTAATAAAATAATCTAAAGATATCTAATATAAAATTCTCAGAGAAATTGATTACGTTTATGTAATTGCAAATAATGGATGTATCGATAGTTAATTACAGAGTTAAGGCCACTAGTGGATGTTACAAATATAATATAAATATTACAGCTAAGCACAGACTCAAAAGCAATGTTCAGCGATTTACACATTATGTCCAGGAAAGATTTAGTATGAAATTAAGTTATCGTAATAAACGAATCCTGTGGCACACAGAATCCTCTTATTGTCAAATTTTCATTTTACAATAACGTGATATGAGATTATCATACACGTGATCACGCGTTTATGACTATCACATGTGTTGCGACTCGAAGTTAAATGAAATTTTGTTGGGTAAAGTTTTTTCTTTATCCTTTATGGACATATATGTGTTTCTATTATCTAACGTATTGAAAATCTAAATATAAATGGTAAATGACTTATATGAGGGATTTATTTTATTTTTTTTTTTATCTTCTTGTGGTTGTTGCAGTTCTTGACACGCGATATATAATATCTGTTTTGAAAAATTACCCTAATAATAACTACATCGTATATAATACATTTCACGCGAACTGTATACAAACATTATTATAAATACAAAAATCACTAATGCTTGAAATTTTGTCCATTTGAAAAAATCACACTCTTTTTTTTCAAATTCTTTATATAGATTGTAGAAATAACATCAAAAAAGAAGAGCAGAACTCTTGAGATCCCTCATGGTTTTCGCAACTTCTGTACGAAAAAGCATTGTATATAAATTCAAAGTGAAAGATTAATAGTGTTCATCATCTAGAATATCTATCTCGAACACTCTTTCAACAACGATTTATTAAGTTCTATCAAATTGTCCTTCATTATATCATCGTCTTCTAATGAAACTCATGAGCATACAACATTCCAGGCACTGAACATTGAGCGACGCTCGAGCCAGACAAAATCTGGCTTACATTGTGTGTTACAATGTTGATTCGTGTATCACCGTTGTATCTGGATTACTATTGGCATTTTGAATTATTGCTACTGGTACATGAGGCGTCAAAGTGATAGAAGACGTTTTTCTTACGGGTTTTGGTGAAGCCTGAAAACGAAACGAATATTTGTTAGACATATGCGGTTGTTAAAGGATTATAATAAAATTATAAAAATATACAACTTATGTACTTACCCATTCTCTTCTACAAGGAGCTTCGTCGTCCGAGCAATGATCAATATGTCCAGCATCCGTTTCGGTTGCCACGTTTCGCTTCTTTGGCTGTAGAGTTGCATAATTACGAGAGCCTCTATTAAAATTATTCATATTCTTCTCTTCAACAATTTTTTCCTGGCACAATATTTCCTGCGACTTACTTTGCTTATTATTTGTGACGTTACAACTAGTTTTATTATTAAAATAAAACGGTGGCATCTTAGAAACCCAATGGTCAAGACCCGAGCCCGCCGAACTTGTGGAGGCCGCTGAGGAATTTCCAGTAGAGTTACTAGTCAAACCTCTTCGTTGATAAAACAACATGTAAGCTGCATTCGTGATAAGATTAGTATCGTTTACAGCTTCGACTCTTGTATCATCGAAGCAATACCATTGAGTGTCGTATGGATTTCTACAAAATGCTGTATAATGGCCACCCTGAAGATCTTGGCCATGGTGATTACAAATAGCGTAGAGATCATATACATTCTCATCATATTTAGAAATACTTTGTTGTCGTGGTCTTGGCTTTTTCCATGGAGACCAACCCAAGCCGCCAAGTGTAGGAACGTTATTATGTGTTTGTACTCCGTTATGAGCAAGATGAGGAGTCATGTCAAAACCATAAAGAGGGAAATCTACGAGCATTGTCAATTTCGACGTCGATCTCTGTTTGGATTGTTGACGAAATCTTTTCAGATGTATTACTAAGATATCAGGTAAGGTCCAAAGTCCTAACTTCTTCACGACTTCTTGTTTCTTATTACAATAAGGACAATGCCAGGCATCTTCGGCTCCTAACGTCTCCGCTCTCGTATAAAGATCAAAACATTCTTCCAACGTAACCGCTCCACCTAACTCAGAATTAGTCTTTAATTGCTTGACACTGGCGTGCTCTTCGATTTGATCACTGTCATCTTGAATGATATTATTCTTCGTAGCCTCATCCCACTCGAGAATTAGTTTCACGTGCTGTGGACCGGAATCATCGGCACAGAGTGCCAATGCTTGTTCGATTTGTTCCGTATAAAGTGGATGTTCGACGCAAGGATCGATGCAAGGATGTTCGTCTTGAATAGGTGTCGCTGCTGGATCAGCTACTCGAATGTTGAATAGTCCTGGATTTTGGCTGGATGTTAAAACATCGTCGGTCAAGGTACTATGCATTTCCTTGAGTAAAAGTTTTTGAAGATCTTCGTAAGACGTTTCGCGAGAAACTTGCATTGTGTAAGGGCTACCAAAGCGTTGCCTCAAATCACCCTTTACGAGAACGTTGATCCATACCAGTAAAATGTATGCCTGTTCAGTTGGCTCTTTCAACTGTGGTAGTTCTATACAGTAAAGGGGATCGTTTTCTGTGATCACAGACAATGGTTGACAGTCAGAGAATGTCCTAATGAAACAGAAAAACAAATATAAAACTTAACATATAATGATAAAAGACAAGTATATAACAAGAAAAAGAAAACAAGAAAAAAGAAAAGATAACAATGAAGATAACGGTACCTGTGAAATCCTTCGTCATGAACTTCAGTCAGCAACATATGATTCTCTTCAATGCCGGTGTCACTTGCTAAAATTTCTCTGAGTTCCCTCACGTTTGCAGCTTGATTCACGGTGACGCCAATCCTAACTTGTCGTGGCTGTTGAGATGTGTAGAGAACGTTCACAAAGAGACTCATCTGTCGATGATTTTGTGGGACAGGTACTGACACGCAAAGGAACGGATCAAACGTGTTTGATTGCCGATGACACCTCGGACACGTAAGACTAGATCGAAATTGTGCCTGGAATACGTCGTGAACGAAGGAATTGTTACAGCGATTGTGATTCGCTAATGTTTCAGCAGCTACGATCTCGTCGGGTCTGCCAAAGGAATTCTAAGAACAAAAAAGACAAAGATAATCGTCAATGAGATGAATAATTAATCTTTAAAGATAAATAGAAAATAATATAATAATAATAAATCAAATTGTGACAGAATTCGATCCAGTGTACTTGAAGTGTTTCGTGTTCGACATGTTTGCTTACACGGTGTGTCTAACAATAACCACAGTTTAACCCAAGGAAGTTTAAACTCTTTTTGTTTTAAAAGAATAATTTACTACCGAGAGTGATGTAAGATGTCAGTGAACAATAAATGATACAATATGCAAATTACAATTACATAAGTTCAATTATTTATGTAATACTGCAACTCTCGATAAATCATTCAAAAGTCAATGCAAGTGTGAAATTAAAAAAAAAAAAAAAAAAAAGAAAAAAGAAAAAAAGAAAAAAAAATTTCTACTGCGTTTCTTAGTAGCAAATTACTTAAGTTCTAAATATATAGTTTGAATCCTGGAATTATTATTACGACTCCACCCTAGAATGGTCATCAAGGAAAAAGTTTTTATAGCCGGGTAAAAGTAAACATATAGTAGTATGAAATATAAATAAATTGTTTGGCGAGAAGTTTTGTCTGCATTTTTTGTCACCAGATGCCTTTATGGAATGTTTTCAACGCTGTTAGTCATCATTGAATTCTTTCGTCAATATTATTTCGTAAGAATTTATTTTACTATAAGAGGTTTATATTTATGTTTTTCTTGCCTTTTGTATTCTTTATTTCAATTTATTTTAAATAATCGTTTAAGTATTTGAAAACTCTCTGATGAGAATATTTGATCCTTGAGAATGTTCATCGGCGAATTACCAATATAAATTAACATCTTTGGTCTTAAAATACGATATTCTTGGATTTTACATCCCGTACTTTAAATACCATTACGCTTTTCTTTTCTATTATTTTCGTCTGTAATCTTCTAAATCTGACAGAATTTAAACCAATATTTTTTATCTTTGTTATTTCGAGCGAAAAGAAGTCCATTTTTGGAAGAACACGCTCGACACATTATTTATTTTATCATTTAGTTTTCACAAGATTAGAGGAAGTAACACGTACCCTAAGCGCGCGCACGTTCGTTGGCTATAATAGTTCGAAAATGAAAATAAAGCGAAAGACTATTTCTAGAACTCCTATTTATAGAGACTGTCTCGCCGGAAGGATATTCTTTTTCTTTCTCTCTTTCTTTCTTTCGTTCTTTTTTTTTTTTTATTTTTTTTTTTTATTTTTTGTCTGGGAGAGACTACACGAGATGAAGAGAAGATCTACGCTTCCTCGAATGCGAGGAGTTACTCCTCCTACTGCCTACGAGAAAATTTCTTCGAGATGGAGAAAACGGAAGAACAAACCCACGTTATTGAAACTACGTTGTGCTTACATAGTCGCGTACGTACACAAAAATCCTAAGGATTTCTTCGGTATATTTCTTGAGGAAGTTGAACGACGACGATAAGAACAAGAAAAAAGAAAAAGAAAGAAAGAAAGAAAGAAAGAAAAAACCAACAAGACGTTTCGTTTGTTCGAGAAATTCTTCTTTGTTTACAGAAGAAAAAAAAGAAAAAATAACAAAATAAAAAAAAAAAGAAAAGAATAAAAAAAATAAAATAAATGAATCGTCCGATATTGATCTTAATCGTAGCTATAATTACTAAAACGTGATATTTAATCACGAACTACGAATATATATATACGTGCTTTTTTTCGTTGGTCAACAAAATATGGAGATCGTAATTACGGCACGTTTAGCACGACAAACTTGAATTTTGCAGGCAACGTCAATTTATTCATTAGCATTGGCCTCATCAATATTTATAACACATATTCTTTATGATTCACAGATGTTTCTTTTTATGATTTAAATGTTCTATCTACGTTAAAATATATATTACGGTTATGGAATGTATTTTCTCTTCACTTCTTTGTTCTTTTCTTTCCACTTTAATTAAAAGTCAATTTTTACGAATAATCGCAGATATAATATTCTCTTTTTAAGACAAACAAAACATATATAACATCATCTTATGAGCCCATCGAAACAACCCATTGTAGATATCTGCGTCATTAGCGAGATATCTCCTTATCGTTTAATTAGAAATACAAGAACATAAGAAAATCGTGCGTCAAATCGATAAAACGACTCGAGACGAAACGCAAACAATATTTTATTTGCTCGTACCCATTCTATATGACCTGGATAGTTAATGAGTTGAAGAAATTATAGGGATGAGGGGGGAAACAGAAAAAAATTTAAGTTTGAGATAAAGAAATAATCTTTGGTAGATTTAGTCAATGGCGGGCACGGTCTTGGTTGAGTCTACATTGAAAGATTCAAGAGAAATGCATGAGGTCAACGAAACTGTTACGTTTGAAATTGGATGAAAGAGAGAAAGAGAAAGAGAAAGAGAGAGAGAGTGAGAGAGAGAGAGAGAGACATTTCTAATAATAAAATGTTGAAGACGATCAGCAATTCAACTTCTGCATAAATTTAACTAAGTAATCTATTTCAAATGTAAACTAAACAAAGCGACATATATCGAGTTTTGATAAACTTTGAAAAGATGTATACATTTGCTAGATCGTCTCTAAATGTATTCAACGTGGTAAGGCATTTAGCATTCGTAGAATTCGTTTTAAAATAGAAGAGAGAACGCGTGCGTTGATCTCAATAGTAGATGCCAGTAGGAATCATAGTTATGTAGATAGGTGGTACGGAGAAGCGAAGGCTGTAGACGAGACGGTCGTAAACCCCGCGATATCGTAGTACATGCCGACGACAACGAACGAACACGGTACATACTATTATAACATACTACTTAGTTAAAGAAGAGGACTCTATCTATCTAACTATTTATCTATTTATCTATGGATCTATCTATAGCCACGTACGATACACGCGTTGGCTTCCTTTAATCAAATCAAAAGAGTCTGACCGAGGCTAAGTTTCCATGACCTTCACGAATAGAGCCTGCCTGTCCTGCTTTCCAGAGTCTACTTGTATTTCTATGGAGCAGTCATACACCAGGAACGTAATATCCGCAAGACGGAAGCCCACGTCATATCTCGTTCTAACATCCAGAACGAAGGTCATGGCTAACAGGTGACATTTCAACAACGACGACGACGTCTTCTTCTTACTTTCATTTTCTTTTTTTTTTTTTCTTCCAACCTTCCATCGAGTTTAGAATTTCGGAAATCATGAGTATTACACTCATCTTCTTTTTTTCCCTTTTGACAAATGAAAAATCATATGCTAGAAAGAGAGAATCCTTTTGTATATTCAATGGAAGTATCACGTTCGTGAAAATATTCGTGCGTTTCCGCAGAATGCAATTTTCCGATGTATAGGGGACAAAAAAAAAAAGAAAAAAGAAAAAAGGAGAGGAAAAAAGCAATGGGAGGAGACGAGTGTAATTGCGGCATGTACCATCGCCGACAGGAAGTATCAACGAGTCAGTTGCAGGAAATCATTTTCAATGCTTACACACGATGTAACTGCTCGTCGCAATTCGTAGTTTACAATTAACCAATGTCATGTCGGTGCACGCGTACCGATCTTTGGTAAGCAAGATTGAACTACATACAATATTTTTTTTGTTTTACACACACACACACACATTTTACGTTTAACATAATTATTTTATATATTAATTATATATATATATATATATATATATATATAATATATTGATATAATATATTCTTATCTAAACCAATATATATACATATATACACGATATTCGATTGATAATCTTACAAAATTAATTGGAATCGTTCGAAAAATTTATTATTTTTAAATTATTAAAAGTTATTAAATTTCAAAGAATTTTTCACGATAATTTATGATCGATATTTACAAGAAAATACCGTACATAATTCGTATTAATTACTTTAATAAGTTCATTTTTAAGTGCGGAAAAATGACGATCGTAAATATGTAGTTTCGTAGGACCTGTTGATGGCGTGATAAAAGGCGCAACAAGTTTGCAAACGAAAGAGTAAGAGAGAAAGAGAGAGAGAGAGAAAAAGAGAAAGAGAAAGAGAAAAAGAAAAAAAAAGAGAGAGACAAAAAAAGAGAGAGAGAGAGAGAGACAGACAGACAGACAGACAGACAAACAGATAGATAGAAAACTCAATCTTGAATTTTGCGGGCGTTATATCGCAAAACAAAAGACAGGAACTTTCAAGCTCGCAATAAACATACTTTTACGTAACTCCTCCTCGATCATCGTTCCCCCACATTCGATTCATAACTTTAAATTAAACTCTTTCGAACCGACAAACGCAACCGCCACACAACAAACAGGAACAACGGACGAACATGTAAACGAACGTCCGGAATTTGAAAGTGCGGAAGAAGGAGGAGCGTAGTATATGTAGTATGTATATAAAATAATGTTGAAAGTTTCCCCCCTTTCCCCTCCGCACTGCCTCCCTTCAACCCTCTCTATAATACTTCTTTCATTTTTGTTTTCAATCTTTCTCTTTGCAAAATCCACACGACGTCCACCCATTCACTATTCAATTGCATTTAAAATTCAAAAGAAACTAACTTTTATATCACGCGTGTGTGTGTGTGTGTGTAGGTGTATTTGTTATCAATAAATAAAGAAATTAATAAACAGATGGCACCACTCAAACGTTTACTTCTTGAAATCGTCCACGTTCAATATAGGATTGTATTATCAAATAATTCTTTTGTGACTTTTATCATATTCTAATGAATATGCTTTTGCAATAAAACGAAAACACATTAATAATAAGGGGGAAAAAAAATAAATAAATAAAAAAAAAAAAAAAGAAAAAAAAAAGAAATAACAGACAACAAATAACATTGACAATGGGTCATAGTGTGCAATGTCTTAAAAAAGAGATTTATATACAAATATTGATAAACAATATTCTTTTTTCGCGTCTACAGTAAATCAAATATATAAAGAAGGTTATGAATGATATGTTTTGTAGGGAATATCCTCGTAAGGATAATTAGTACAAGTCGAGGATAATTAATACAACGAGATGATATGATTCAACACTACAAACAAGACGATGAAGGTCGTGCTAGCAGAAGCGAGACGACCGTAACCAGAAATTCTTCGAAGCGTGAACGATGGAGACATGTCTTTCTTGCTTGCCTTAACTCTTCTACGCATAATTATAGTTATTCGCACGATGAGATTTAAAGTGAATACATTTTATACGAGATGGGCCGAAAATTCTTCGATTTGTATTTTTATAATTTGAAAGGTAAAAAAAAAAAAAAAAAAAAAAAAAAGGAAAAATTAGCCTAAAGTCTCGCAAAAATGTAATCGTCTTTTAAAATTCACCTATGAACTTTTGATTCAACCTGTATTATAAAAGGAAGTAAAGAAGTCAACTCTTCGCATCGAAGGTCCTATACGCAAAAGAAACTTCATTTTTTATACAAACGTCCCGATCAATATTCAAACGTTCTCTCCGACGGTGTGTATGATCAAACGAGAGAAGACTTTGAGAAAAGAAATCGAAGGTCTTACATGAGCAAACTTATTTGCATGCATACCTCTTGGAAATGAATAATAATTTTTGCAAATGAATTCAAATTTTCCCGCCTAATTTGTAGAATCGTTCGATTTATCGATCTTCAATAATTTTTCTACGCAGCTTTTTCTACTTCTTTTATTCTTTTTTTAAGTGTATTAAAATTTTAATAATAAAAAAAAAAAAAAATATATATATTAAATAATAATAAAAATACTACAGATTTTTCATAAATTTTTCTTAATTTAACTTTCTTATCGATTTTTAGATATTACATTAATTTCTTATTATTATTATTACTAACAAAAAAACGGAGGCAATTATTAAGGGAAAATGCAACAATAAAATAAAAAGAAATCATAGTAAGTCACATGACGAAATACGGTACAATTGAAGGCTTCAATGATAATATATATACATATACATATACATATACATATACATATACATATACATATACATATACATATACATATACATACATACATACATACACATACACATACACACACACACACACACACACACACACACACACAATTGAAAGACTGCAATTTGAAAGAGGATTACTCGATGGCCCCATTCAAGGCCTTGTTACGCTACTGGCGCCAGTGAACACAATCGGTACAACATAAACGTTACTATCCAACTTCTCTTCCTCGTTGTTCTTCTCGAATCTTCACACGTTTATCATTTAATCGTATATTCTTTTTTATTCTGTTTTTTTATTCGTCAATACTCGATATTATCTCTTTCAACATATATATATATATGCGAGTGTGTTAGCGCAAAATTAAGTTCGACTCAAACGATACGATTTTTTACTTTTATTAAAAATCAAATTACTTGGTCAACATTTGTTCAAACTTGATGAACAAATTCAATCGCTGATCTTTCTTCTCGATGAATTAATATTTTTCTTCTTTTCTTTTTTCTTTTTAATTAAATTCGATTACATATACTGATATATTATATATTATATATATAAAAAAGGACAAAAAGAAAAGATAAAAATAACGTTAACACAGCTGTGTCTCATCAAGTGGTATATGCTTGATACATGAAAGAAGAACGCGTACATATACACATGCATATATTAATACATACATACACATGCTCGCACGCTCATAGCCAAGCCAGATACACAAACACACATGTATAGCTTTCAAGGTCAATCGAGAAAGAGAGTCCAATCGCAAATTGACGTGTCTCGGATTTATCGACGATGCAACGGATTTTCTTCCGTTCACGGAGGATTGCAAGTTCAGTGGTATAACATATTTCTTAGATATATCTTAACAAGTATACCGAACAAAGTACACGATTTATCATCGGAGATATTTCGAAATAAAAGAACAATAAACGTCGAGAAATATTCCGACAATTATGCTATGATCATCGAACGTTTTGTTCATGATTTGTTTTCGCAATCGAATAATATCAAACATTTCTAATATTATTGAGAGGAATAGAAAAAAAGAAAGAAAGAAAAAACAGAGAACAAAAAACAAAAAAAAAAAAAAGAAAAAAAAAGAGGAAAAGAATCTCAATAATTTGGTTTTTTCCGAATATGAAACTTTGTGCAACGAATTCAATGATATTTTTCATCGACAGATATCTCTCGAATGAATCATACCAAATACCATATTCTCTTTCTCTTTACTCAACAAAATGACGAGACAAACAGCGATAGAGAGAGAGAGAGAGAGAGAGAGAGAGAGAGAGAGAGAGAGAGAGAGAGAGAGAGAGAGAGAGAGAGAGAGAGAGAGAGAGAGAGAGACATAATTCGATTAGAGGCCGAGCATATTGGAAGCAGCAAGCTGCTCATTTTACCACGTTACATAAGTAACCGTAACGGGAGAGCACTATTAATGGTTACTTCTTATTGTCGAAGAAGAGAGTTCCTGAAACAACATAGTTTTCATACTATATTAAATGCAAGTTATTCTTAAAATAGGAAAAAAAAATAAAAAAAACAACAAATCTTTATTTATGTGACTTCGCGATAAGTCATGACTGACCTTGGTTTTATTACGTAAAATAAAGTAGATAAATTAATATACGCACGAATACCAAGTAAAAAGAAAGGAAAAGAAAAAAAAATAATATTTATAAATTGAAGAGAGACAATCATCTAACGAATGTTATAAAAATAAATTCATGATTACTTAAGAGAGAACTTCCTTTAGAAGCACAAAATGGCCGCATTAAAGTCTTTAGAAAAAAATAAATAAATAATAATGTTGTTGATTTAAGATCGACTCTGCATAAACTGTAAATCTTCTGTTACGGCAACGATGATGTAACACAACACATTCGCTATGCATCCGTCGTATTTTCAAAGAAACGTAAAATACCGAGTGTGGAGAATTAGAGTCAGAGTTAGAAAGAGGAGGAAGGCTGAAGTTGAATCTGAAACGGTGCACATCATTTATCGGTACTCTGTGAAATCTCGGTCAAATCGTTTTCCATTACTATAGAACTATAACAGGTATTTTCGAAGAAATAAAATGTAAAATAAATTTTACAACGTGTTCCATCTTTAAGACGGAAAACAGTTATCTCGTTCACAATTTATTTTTTTCTTAGATAAATGTGTTTCGGATACCATTCTAATCTAAGTTTAATTATTTTCTAATGGCATATTTGTTTAAGAACTTCCGATAAATGTGTTTATTTTGCATTTGGGCTTGTAAGTTCAAACACACCTAATAAAACAAAATTAGTAATATATTTTAGAGCTCGAGCATTCTGAGATCGTTTTATATTTCGCAAATATATGTATCTGTTTTACGAAATTATTTTAACGAGTGAACAATGTTAACTGATTTCAATCTTAGGGACTAAACACGACTAGTGATACAGGCATACCACTTTAAAAAAGAAAAGAAAAAAAAAATTTATAATTATTATAACATTTTGTTTCTAATCTAAATTACTTTGTCTCTTTATTTCTTTTTCATTTCTTTCTATTAAAGAATAGCAGCGACAGCATCTCGGAACTTCGTTAAGATAGTATCCTAATTTTAAAAGTGAAGATAACGATCTTATCGCAAGGTCAGCATATTACTCCTTTGGCACGTGCTCGAGTATATCCATCTACTTGGTTCTCATTATCACTCCTTTCGCGTTCTTGTATCACGCAAGAAACGGATCTCGGAATTTAAGTGGATCACGTGATCTCTGTTGTAAAAACATCGATTTTTTCCCCATTCTAATCTATTGTTTTGATTATCTAACGTTATTCACATAATAACAAATCAATTTTCCTTATCTTTCTCTTACACAAAAAAAAAACAAACAAACAAACAAATAAAAATATCTTCATTCTTAATTATCAATAAGTATTTTTCTCCTCATCAAAAAAAAACCACGTAACTCATACATATATACACACACACGGTCGATATATAAGTATATATATATATGTTTATGACTTTCCAAATCAGTGGAGCAAAGCAGCCAGTGAAAGAAAGGTGCGAGCATCTCGGTTTCTTTATTTTGAAAGCGTTAGAAAGCTTTGATTCGCTCAGCTGGCTGACTACGTTGTTGAAAGTTGGAACGATTTGTGATAACGTCTTGTGTGCAACCTGAATGAGAACGAAGACGAAAGGAAAAAAAAATAAATAAATAAATAGAATTGAAATAGATAGGCAAATAATATAATAAGAATATGTGGATGAAAGATTATCGTGAAAATTCATTGTCGCTTCTCGATCAGGATTATCGATTTCATTTGTAAAGAATGCTCTCTTATCTAAAACTCAACAAACAATTCTAATAAGCAAGAAATATGCGATAAGATATAGATATTAAATACAAAATATACTTGTACGTAATACGGATAAATTTTATGAAAGAGAAAAAGAAAATATTATAGACGAACTTTAAATGATTGATATCGAATGTAAATCATAAAAACATATTGTAAGCCAAGGACGTTTGTGAAAAATTCAAATTTTTCCCGCGCGAAATTGTCGTCTGTTTCCGTATATTTTCGTACGTTCTTCCGTAAGACGCGCGAAAATCTTAAATTTCGGAGAAGATACATGGACAACAGTGGATTTACTTTACAGTCAAGTCAGAAAAGTAATTAGCCTCGGCCATTCAATATATAATTACATGGAAAAGCAATTGTTTTTATTCGATAAGGAACGATGAGTCATTTCTTATTTGCAGTCATTCCTCTCGAGTTCTTACCTCATCTATATTGATGTAACTACGGCTATTGTGTTGTAAAAATAACAGAAAGAATATATAAAAAAGAATGATTGGACATGAGTATTACAAAAATAATGATTGGACATTAGTATTACTCGAACGTGAGATGTGTAATATTTATCTTTTTTTTCTGTTTTTCTTTTTCTTTTTTTGTTTTTTTTTGTTTTTTGAGAGGAAGAGAGAGAAAAAGACAGAGAGATAGATAAAAAGAAAAAAAGAAATCGAAGAAAGATAACGTGTTAATCAAAAGAAAGCGCGATGGACATAATTTACAAATTTATCGAGAACGATTATGAAAATACATATTGATTCACTTGTGTCAATGAGTACAATCGAAAGAAGACACATCAAGAATGATGATCAGCTGAGGAAAAAGTAATGTTTTTTCTGAATTGACGTCATCAGAGTTTGTCTGAATGATAGGTTTTACGAAAATCGCATTAATTAATCGCTTCGTAGCATGAACTTTAATATTTATAAGGACAAAATGTTTCGAAAATAAGCGATTAATAATGATCGAAGTTAGGAGTAAAAATCTATAATTTTTTTTAAGTTTTATTTAGTTATAGATCTAAAGGATCCCTTAGAAAAATATCATTTAGATGAGTTTTATATCACAAAGTTGAAATATAATTTTTATAAGTTATATACATACGTACATGTATATTCGAAGTTTCAGGTAAAAGTTCATAAAATTGCATAAAATTGTATAACATTATCCCCCTTTATTGAAGTTCGGTTATAGTTCAATTGCAAATGTAGTTTCAGACAGACAGAGGGAGAAAGAGAGAGAGAGAGAAAGAGAGAGATGAATAAGAAGAGAAACATTCCACTGACTTTGAAAAGCATTTAGTAACACATCGAAAAAAAGAACAGAATTTTCTATTTGCGCTCTAATTGCTTCGTAACGACCGTGAATTCAGAGTCATTCGAGAGTTTCTGCTAACGATAACGATAACGTAAGTACGTAAGGTATGTACATAAGTACATACCTAATCCTAAACGAGAATTATTTTGTGTTTGCATCTTTTATTGGGGGAAAAAAAAAGAAAAGAAAATAAAAAAAAAAAAACATATTGGATATAACATGATTCTTACCATTTACAAATATATTACGAATAAAAAGCTTGACCTGATTTTATGCCAGGTTTAAATGTGATGCCACTCGAAAAGAGTCTCGAATCAAATTTAAATTTATAGGTATTGATGAATCTCTGCATGGAAATTATGCTTGAATATCAATGATATAAACGATATTGGAAAACTTTTTCTAAGATTTTTTTTTTTTTTTTTTTTTTTTTTAATGACTATTTTCACATTGGATTCTTGTATTTTCGTTTGAAAGTTTCGAAAAAGTTGAAGCCAAGTGATAACTCATAATATAAATAAAGAAGTAATTTTTTTCGCTCATGGTGTAAGGAAAAAAAACAGAGAAATAAAAAGAGAAAGGAAAAAGTAAAGACAAAAAGAAAAGAAAAGAAAATAAAAAGGAAATAAATGTTAATTTTTTTATGCAAAAAATTACTTCACGTTCAATTCCATTGTTTATAGTGATAATATTCCATTACTAATCATGACACCTTTATCATCTTATCTTTCTCTTGAAATATTTTTCCTTACTTTGCCATCATATGTACTCACTAATAATATAATTCTATATTAACTGAATTTTGATTATCTAATGTGAAAAAAAAAAAAAAGATAAAAAGTTACACATATGTATATATAACTATAAAACTATTGTAAATTATTAGACTACAGATATTTGTAATTACAGAACTATATTAACTATTAATTCTTATTTTTATTAGTGCAAAAAAAAAGGAAACACATATACACACTCATACATATACATACATACACACACACACACACACACACACACACACACACACACACACACACACACAAAATAAAATAAAATCTCTCATGAAGGACACGAAGGAAACGCACGAAGGATCGATACGATAAGTCTTAATAATTTTTTTTCTTGGTCAATCGTTTATATATCTCCTTCAATTTCGTTTGGAAATCCCAGCACGTACACTTTCCGAACGTGAAACAAATTTAGGTTAAGGCCTCGGCAGTCTCCGAAATACATATACACATACAAACGACCAACCAACCGGCTTCTCTCGTTTCTCGAAGCAATAAATAAAACCATGCGTAAGGTTACAATCATTACAAGAAGTTATAGTATGGTTGATTTAGGCAGCCATATCATAAATAACTTAAAAATAACCTATGAACGCGATCCACCTTCGCATATTTGAAAGACCGACAAATTATCGAAATAAAATTAAGAAAAGTTGTCTCACTCCTAAGTACAATACTTTCATTCAATTACATAATTTTAATCGTACGAACATCCTTTCTATAAAATATTTTAAATGCATAATGCATAATACATTCTCTTTGAAACACATATTGTATTATTTAAAATTACGAAACTATGTAACATGTGAAGGATAAATAACATAATCGTACATATCGATAATAATCGATTTTACGATCTTTAAACGTATATGAAAGATTTCCTTGTTTTAAGTTTTTTTTTATCGTCAAAAGAAAAAAAAGAAAAAAATAAAAAAAAAAAAATAAAAAAAAACATAATATCGTATTATCTAAAATTACGAAACCATTTACAAACCATTTGTAACGTATTAGAAAATACTTGAATTATTTGTACTATATAATTATATTGCATATTGTATATAATTATATTGTACATTGTCAGAAATATCGAATATGATAATAATCGATAATACGATCGTATCGGGTCAGCTCGTTTTCCAAAGAAATATTTGGCGCGAAACTTGCGCGTCAAAGCGGCGTGTGACACGCGACTATCGAACGGACCAATAGCGTTGCAACGCGCCATGCGAGATTTAACGTGAAAGCGATCATGTGTAAGTCGAGAGTAAATCGATTGATGCCAAAAGGAATAAAGTCGTTTGAGAAATAGAAAGAGAAATACGAATGAAATCGATTTGTCGAAACGATCGGACGATCTGATAAGAAATGTCCGAAACAAAACTAAAATTAGAACCGTTTTCATATAAGATATGATAAGATATACGTATATATATATATATATATATATATATATATATATATTTTATATATTTATATATATATATATATATATATATATATAAATATATAAAATATAAGGAAAGAAAAATAAAAAGGAATCACGATAGAAAACGTGGCATGTATTAGATATCGAATGAACGGAACTTAGAAAAGAAAAGAGAAGGGGAGAAGAAGGTTTAGCGAAGGAAGGGGGAAGTAGGCATAAGACGAACGCCGACATCGTCATCGTCACCATCATCATCACCATCATCATCATCATCACCATCATCATCATCATCATCATCATCATCATCATCATCATCATCATTATCATCATCATCATCATTATCAACATCCTTATAATTGTCGTATTTACTCACCTTTATGATCTTGTACTTCTTTTTTGTGGCCTGATTAAGATCCTCGTGAACCTTGTCAAGAAGCCAGAGAAGGAATTCCTGGGCGTCGTGTTGAAGATTACCGCGGTATTGGCTACCATATTTATCAACAACGCTTTTAAAAGCGGTGCTCATCTCTGGGTCATATTGGCAACTCCAAATTGCTTTTAGAAGTAAAGCTAACTGTTCCGTTATTTCACCTTTCGTACCGTACTTCTTCGAATTAAGTTTGTTACGTCGCGAGAGATCGACCTTGTATTGGTCGAGAACGAAATACTCGGCTAGTATGTCTGTGTGCGAAAGACACTGAAGTACGGCGTTCATGAAGCACGTGTTGCCGTGATTGCGCAGACCTATAACGCCGGGTACTCTGTCTGGTGGAATGTGTGCCGGCCTCGGTGGTGGCACTCGAATATCCGTTGCACTAGAACTGAGCTCGTCCCTGTGAGAGTTTTTGTTCTGCGTACCTACATTCGACATGTGTTGCATAATCTTGATGAATTTCTTCCAGGATGACATTACGAAGACTTTCTTGCTGGCAGATTTCTCTTGGTGGTATGCCTGTTGGTTATTCCCACCGTGTAATCTTCCTACGTTCTGCTGCATGCTGTTATCGACCGTATTATATTGTTGCTGTTGTTGCTGCTGTTGCACGTTGTTCTTCGAATTTTCTTTTGCACTGGCAGCGCTGCTGACGTCCTTGGGATCACGAGTCTTATTCATTCGACGCTTCGACATTCTCGTGGCACTTTGTAATAAATTCCTCGGAAGCGTAAAGGTTCGCTTTAATTTCGAACCAGAGTCTCGGGTTTTGGTATCGTACGATTTAACAACCTCTTCCACGCCCAGCTCGCCCTCCGACACGGATTTCATCACCGCGCTCGGGGGATTTTCGGTGGTCATCGCCGGCCCACCAATAGACCGGTCTTACATGGCCTCAAACGTAAGGTCCCTCGCATCACGTTTATTTACACGGTATTCACTGACCGTTCCGTACACTTAACATTACTCGTTGCACATCACCGAACGATACGCCGCGATGTACACCTCGTCGTCGTACGCGTAGCCCGCTCGCACGCGCTGCACCGGCCATTTGCCTTTCAGCGCACGACTTCCACGATTTCACAGCGCCCTCCCGGACACGAAATAAACAATTCAAGATAGACAAGATACATAATAGTAATTTTCTCGATGACGACGCCGTACATGACAAAAATCGAAATTATAAAGCAACGTTCAGTTTACTCTGTCGATAAAGAAGAGCATCTGTCATTTACCTCAATGTGTGGTTGAAACTTTTTATGAGGTTCTCTTTTTAATCCGTTCGTTCGATGGTAACGCTGTTCTTCTATTTCTGTTTATTTATCAATAGAATAGAACAATTAATGGTTAAATTAATGCGCGCCAAATTTTAAAACTTTCCCACGCTAATTTAGCGTGAATAAAAAAATGTAGCGCAAATTGCAAAAATGATACCAATCAAAGTAAAGTGATTGTTTCGATGATTTAAATATTTTAAAGACTGTTTATTGGGACAGAATGTAATGCAGAAAGGATAAGTTTTTGATATTATTTTTTATCGTATATTTTAATAAAATTTGTGTGGAATTTACTTGATCCTAGTTGTACAACAAAGATATGAATAATTATATTACACAAGTAGATACTTTGGTTTTGACATATACATACTTATACTTACACAAACATAAATATACATAATATTAAAGTTTTTCTACAATATTTAATTCTAATACTTTAGTATAACTATATACTAACTATATACTAAAAATGTATTATTTGATTTATCAATTTATAATAAATGAATATAAATTCTATAAATAAATAATAGATATACAAAACTAGGTGGTACTTGAAGGACTATCAGGTGACATAGAGATACAAAAATCCATTGGTGTGGTTTCTCTCTTATACGATATATTTCTGAAATGACAGCATTGTTTTTCTCCATATTGTTCGCATTCTCTGCAGCTTCTATTTTTAAATAATTTAATTCTCTTTTCTGCTGCTTCATCTAGATCAATGATATTTATCACATTTTCCTTTGTTTTCAATATTTTAGTTTGTTTCTTTTTGATATGCTGAGATTCAGTTTCAGATTTTGCTGAAGGCAAAAAAGTTTTATCAATA
This sequence comes from Vespa mandarinia, assembly GCF_050613455.1. Lineage (NCBI taxonomy): Eukaryota > Metazoa > Arthropoda > Insecta > Hymenoptera > Vespidae > Vespa > Vespa mandarinia. The sequence goes on along the minus strand of NC_140812.1, from coordinate 6,112,295 downwards.
CTACAATTGTTAACATTTTGATCAAGATTTATATTATTTTCATATTCTGAAAAGAAAGTTGAAAGTGATTCATTACTAATGTTTAATGGATCATTTACTTCCATTTGATTATTTATTTCATATTCTTGCTGATATATCAATTCGTTTTTTATTTGTGCACTTTCTATTATGCTTTCTGTCTTTTCAGTTTGATTACAAATATTATCAATATGTTCATCATCTATTCCCTTTTTCTTTGTACTTATTATATTGGTTAATATACTTTGTTTTGAAATTGTTTCCTGATTAAATGCAGATTTATCAGTCTTTGTTAATACAGGAGTACCAGTCGATTTTAAATTATTTGATAGCTCCATCGTTTTTTTGGTCTTGTGAAATACTAATTTGGTTTGTTTCAATTTCTTACTACTTGGCGTCGATGTGACTTGAATGTTATATGGTATCGTATTTAATTTAATATTATCTATTTGAGAATTATTCTTTGGTGTCAAGCTCATATTGTTTATAACTTGCAAAGGCGTTTTGTTCAATGCTTTCTCTTTTCTTATAGTACGTAAATTATTTCTTATTTTTAAATTATTCAATGGTGTTTTGGATTGTGTGTTCCTCTTAACATTCTTTGTTTTACTTATATTACATTTTTTGTTTCTAGTCGGAGTACTACATAAAAATAATGAAGGAACATTACTCGTAGAATCTTCAGTAACTACAGAATTTGTTTTATCAGACATCTCTTGCTTATTATCGTTTCTTAAATTATTTATTGTACTTATGCTTTCAGAAGAACTATCCATACAAATGTTTCTATTAGAATTGATATTTTTAAAATTTGATTTGTTTCTAAAAAATATAGGACTTTCTGGCATTGAACTTACATTTTCAAATATATTCTTATCGAACAATGATTCCATACTAGAATGAACATCCAAAGTAGATTGTTGCTGAGTATTTTCTATTGAATAAGTTGAATTTGGTTCTTCAGAATACATACTTCCTGAGGATTTATTATTTTCATCTATCTTTTTTCCTATTTGAGTCTTTTCTTCGGACAATGATTTAGAATCAGCTTCTTGATATTGTCTTACAAAATCTAAATAGGTCGTCCATATTTTTTTGTACTCCTGTAATGCTTCTTGAAGAATAAGATTAAAACGTTTTGTAGCCATATTTGCTGCTTCTTTTTCCATGAAATAATTAAGCGGTGGAAGTCTCGCCATTGTAAGAATATTATTATTTAAGGTTAGAATTTGTTCAACAAATTAATTTTTACTTTTACTTTAGATTTATGGTTATCAACAAATTTTGTTACGAACGTACCACACTCCTGTAACCATACTTGGACGATGAATAAGCTTACAAAAATGCATTCTAACCGATAAGAATACAATATTTCGATTTGTAACATCAACATTCGATACATATATATCGATATTTGATTTATATCGATCCACATCGATCAATATGAAATCAATATGAAAAAAAGAAAAAAGGTAGATATTTATTTCTGGTCGATGGACAGAAGTGCATAAATATGAATTATTATTTTATCGGAAAAGCAAATATTATAATATTTAAAGTGCAATGTAAGATCAAGTGTTGGATTTCGGATATGAAAATTGATAACATATGTCTCATTTTATTGGACTTACAAAATATGCATTACACTTAATTTAGAAGTATTTTTCTTTTTTTTGTTTTCGGAAATAATGATTTATATTAAATAAAATTTTTCAGTTTTCATTTTTCATATATTATTATAATCTCAGTTAAAAAAGTGGAAAAAAAGAGAAATTATATAAACATTTGACTTATATTCCTTTGTCTGCCCGCCAGAAATATAAATGTGAAGTATAAATAGAGAAAAATAATATAAAGAAATTAATTATCACAAATTACTTATTACTTGATTAGTTTTGTAAAGAAAAAAAAAAAAAAAATTTTTGACTAAATCAATTGACATTACTTTTCTTATAGCACTCCTTTCGTAACATATATTCTACTTTTATTTCTATTCCTTTTACTTCTTATACTCCATCTACCTCTACTTCTACTTCTACTTCTATTTTTTATCGATTATAATTACATTTTACTTTATTTATATCTTGAAATTAGATCTTATTATATCTTTAGATTATATAATAAAAAAAAAAAAGGTTACATTTCTATATAAAAATTTCAGAAAAATTATATAGCACATAAGTTTTATTTGTACATAAATTATTATTTTTTTCCTAAATAGGAAAATTATGATGACGATTAGCTTTTCTTTGAAAGCATACGATGTTGTTTATGTTAAAACTACGATGTATTTGATCGATAATCGTATATTATAGTTCTTTTTATTGTCCGGTCAATCCATTTATTCTTCACAGGAGTTCATTAAAGGATGAATAGAAACTGTAGCACCTGCACAGCTCACTGTGTTCAATATATAATCCTGGAAGTTACTTTCAATGGTCCACATAAGTCTTTTGGAGCCAGGTATAACTTGTGTCGATAATCGACAATCACCTTCTTTTTGTACTAAAAGGAAGTTATCTTGTATGAACGGTGTTTCCGTATTCCACATATAAATATCAGATTCACCTAAAAATGATATTTAAAATATTATATATATAGAGAGTTAACAAATTTTAATTTTACATATATATACACACACACATAAAATATTGAATCAATCAAATCGATTTATACCTTTGTTTCGGAAGAAAATGGCCGGTCCATTATCGCTACCAAGTAAAACAATTTTCTGATGTTTTAGACCAACTTCTTCGATTGATCCATTTAGATCACCACTTCTCAAATTAGTGGCTCTAATACCGAAAAGTCTGTTAGATCCTAGGTACGTGAAGTATACGACAGATGTACCATCAGATTTTCGAACAAGAACCATGTACAATACGTCGGGCTTATCCAAATCGGTAGACACAGTATTTGGTAGAACCACTCTGTTTCCACGATCTGCTGTGACGTTATAAATAATGATAGCTTTGTTTATTGCATCAGAAATATATATGTAAACTTGGCCATCTTCTGCATAGTCAACGAGCATATATTGCAGATGGGATAATGGAAGTACAAATTGACTTAAGTCAATGATTTTAACTACCTAAGAAGAAAAAGAAGAAGAATTACATATTTAAAATATCATGTGAAATGTGATCGTAGTAATAATTTACATTCCAACAATTTTATACAGATATATTCAATCAAGGTGGTATTTATTTGATAAAGTAAAATATTTGTCGAATACATACCTTGCCAGTTTTAACATTAATTCCAACTACTTTAGCAGGACATCTTCTAACTGGTTGAGTCATCGTGTTAACGATACCAGTATCAAGAACCCAAAGAATATCTTGAATATCGAGTACAATGTCAATGACACTTTGCAGAGCTTCACAATTACCTTCTTCTTGTATTGCCCAACAAGGAAACGGCAGTATCATTGGTGAGCAGGTTTTACTTTTCAATGATACAGCACCCAAGGTAAATGGTACACCAGGTTTGTAACGTGGTAGAGCTAGGATCGCATCGTCCTTGTAAATTTGCATCCTTGTTGATATTACATTTCTAGCCACGTAACGACCACTTGTCTCGTAAATGTTCTTTGTGCTCTGACAAGGCCACTCAAGACTGTGTCCATTGAGAGTGAATGATAATTCTGGTAACAATTGTTTGTCGATAATTTCCGTTGAAAAACTTACTGCTAGTATTGTCAGACAGACTATGCTCCTTAGGAGCCTCTTCATCTTGATTTTTGCCTTGGATATATAATAAAAATACTTCGTTGATCTCTCTCTCTCTCTCTCTCTCTCTCTCTCCCTCTCTCTCTCTCTCTCTCTCAAAACAAAATTTCTATTGTTCTTATTCTCCACAAATTGATGAATGATAACTTATAAATTTTTACTTAAGAATTTTATCCTTTATAAATATTCACGACGTCTTACAAATATACGAATGTAATATCCGTCGTGTCGTCGATATATATATATGTCATGTAGTAGCATAAACTTCGTATTTTTTTCTTTTCTCTTATTATTTCGACATATATCTTGCAACATTCGTATTATTTGATATTTGCAGATGTTAATGATGAATGTTATAATTTCATCAAAATATTTTTAACGAGTAACGTAAGTGATGTCAAGGATTCAGGAAGTTCTTGAAAGGAAATTAGGAAAGAAAAGGAAATATTAATTTTATAAATAAATATTTCATATTTGTATAAATTTTTTAAAATTCAACGTATTGCTAATTCTTTGCTTTTTCCGTACAATACGGAAGTAAGAACATATCAGGAAGTTATAATCGATGTAGGTAAAAAAGAGGAGATTCTAGTACATTATTCACTTCTTCTGATCATTATTATTTGTTCATCTATTTTTTTCATTAATTTTAATTATGTAAAATCGTTGATGATGAAAAATACAATTTTTATAATTAGTCAAATCCAAAATCGGTTTGATTCCGGTGTATAAGAACAAATGGACAACAAACATTTCTTAAAAACGAATAATTTCACAATGTCAGCATTATTGTCAATCAACGAAGTATATAAATGGCATAACCCTGAATATCTCTCAGTTCATCATTACTCAGTTTAGTCGAAAAGGAAGAGAAAAAGAGAGAAGAGAGAGAAAGAGAGAGACAAAGAAAGAGAGAGAGAGAGAGAGAGAGAGAGAGAGAGAGAGAGAGAGAGAGAGAGAGAGAAAGAGAGAGAGAGAGTTTTGAAGAGTTCATAATAAAATTAAATAATTATGTTATTCAAATTTACGGTGCCGCTTTCAATCTTTATTATATTTGCCACCGCAAACGATGTAGAACAATTCGATAATCACAATGTTCAGTGGGTTGGTGGATCATTTGAATGGCCTTGTACAACTACGAAGAGTATGTTCAAAAATAGTGGTCGCTACATCTCAAAGAATGTGATCGCAACGAGAGCTGCAATTTTCATGGATGATGCTATTTTAGCTCTACCAAGGTAAAATATAAAAAAATGTTTAATATTTTATATTTTTATGTTTTTAAAGTATTAATGAAATATTTGATTGATCTTTGTTAAAGATTTAAACCTGGTGTCCCAGCGACTTTGGCTAGAGTCTCTCTTAAGGACAAAAACTGTCAAGCTAATCTTTATGCTTTTCCATGTTGGTCCGTTCAAGAGGAAGGTACTTTGAAAGCATTGCAAAATGTCGTAGATCTTTTCTTGGATCCCCAAGATATTCTTTGGGTCTTGGATACGGGAGTAATCCATACGTTGGAGGAATCTGTACGTATATCCCCGCCAAAAGTTATTGCAATCAACATGAAAACAGGCAAGGTAAGATCTGATAATTTATCTTTCTATTGCTACAACATTTCTATCTTTCACGATAGCACAACAAATGTTGTGAACGTTTTTATATGTACATTGTAGCAAAAAACATGCAACAAATCATGCAATATCGTCACGAAATGAGATATTTTACACTGTTCACGTTACTAAATCATTTTTGACTCTAAATCTAATGCAAAGAACGATTTGTTTCCGATATCTTTTCTTTATCTTGGTACCTAATCAAAAGACATGATTCGTTTTCATTCACTTTCAATTGAGATCTGTAAAGACTTAAATTGAAATATGTTTTATTATCGCCTGTAGCTCATAAAGACGATTGAACTCGATGGTCTGACTACATCTTCCTCTCGACTTCAATACGTCGTTGCTGACTACAGTCCAGATGGACGTGTCCTTATATACGTGTCGGATGCTGCAACAAGAGCAATCTTAGTCTACGATGTTACATCTGGTCGTGGTTATAGATTTGTCCTACCGAAAACCGTAACCACAGGCTCTTCTCGAAGAGATGTATTATACTTGGCTCTTATTCGTCATCCCGATGGTAGTACTTGCCTTCTGTTTACTTATTTATCAGGCAGTCGTATGTTCTCCATCAAGACGGAATATCTTCGTAACGGTGCACCGAACGACAAAATTCAAGATATTGGATTGAAGCCTAAACGTTTAGTAATTTTAGGCACGGACAATGGCAATGCTCTATTCTTCAGATACGAAGGAGAAGCTATCGTTCAAAGATGGGACACTAGTACTGGTTTCCAACCTGAGAATTTCCAAAAGGTTTATAGCAGTACCGCTTGTTCTCTGGCAACTCAAGTTATTCCTGATTATAAGAGAGGTAGTATGCGTGTATTGGAATCTAACTTCCCAGATTACATACAAGGTACCGTTGGATGCGGAGCCAATCAAGCTCTTAATATTATGTAAAATATATTTTAAAATAGGATAAACAAGAAAAACGAAAAAAAGGAAGAAAAAAATAAAATACATGTATAAGATTAAATCGTACTGATTTCATATGATGATACCCGACATCCATTTAATTATTAAATATTATCTATTATTTATTAATATATAAACGAATAAATCTTTACATCCGAATACTCAATACGTATTTACCTTAGTTGAAACTAATCATGATCTTGTGGACTACTAAAACGATTTAGAAATGTAGTAACCTTTCTCTGTTGTTAAAGCCACTCCTATGAAGTAAAGGTGCATTCACACTACAAATGTTAAATTTTTCAATTTCTAGCAATGATATTAGATATGTTATTAAATATTTAAAATTTTATTAGATATTATATATTTTATTTCGTAAGAATAAGTAAAAGTTAACTTTCCAAGATATCGTATGGCAAAAGAATCTGGTTTTACTTTCATCAAATTTCCAATAGAAAGTGTGAAGTAAATGATATATTAGAATATATTACATACACTGAAAATTAATATTCGCGATGAAGTTTACTTTTTTGAAAAATAATACGATTTGATATAAGAAAGTAGGCAGAAATATTTAGTTACTAATTCAAAGTTAGTTATACTTAGGATATGTACCCACTGTCAACCAGTCGCTAGCGCGAACACTAAATTCAAAGAAATGTATTAATACGTATATATTTGGTTTTGGTGACTAAAAGAAGGAAAAGCGACTCGCTGGTTGTCGTAACTATTTAATCTAATTCATCCATTTAAAGTAATAACTTGAAAACCAGACACTGGCAAACAACTTTCCAGGTTCCCAAGGGATCACTCCTCAATTTCGCCTGTATGTAAATCCGCTATTAATATATATAAAATCTTACATTAATCTGGACGACAGTGCGTACGCATACTTACTGAATAAAATATCAATTTTTTAATCGCTTCTATGAATGAATTTACAGGATAATAATAAATCGAATAGAAATAGATAGAATTTATTAACCTCGAAAAGTATTATTGGAAATACTTCTTATTGAGCCATTAAAAATAATTTTTCTTTTTTATATTACGGCTCATTACAAGCTCATTACAAGGTTTGTTATTGTAATATAATATCATTATTTATCATCAGAATAAGACAGTAAATGATAAATGCAGAATATAAGTATAATATAACTATTCAAACAAATTTGGTCAAAAGAAGCAAGAGCGTTTAAATTTTAATTAGTTTAAAAAATGTATATATATACACATATGATAGTGACATAATGCATTTACGCAAATCTGGTGCAATAAAATAGTAATCAACAATATTGCTTTTATATAACTTCAACGCAATTATTGCGCGGTATGAAATAAATAAAAAATAATATTTTTTTTTGATACGGTTGATTAGCACTCTGCAAGTTTTACATATTACGCTTATACTGATTCTTTTCAGATATTGAATCGAAGATTGGAAAAAGAAATAATTATTATGTTCTTTAAATTATTCTATTTACGATAGACAAACACATTAGAACTTTGAATTAGAAACAAAATTTAATGGTTCTAAGAAAAGTGTTCTTTTCATATCAATTTTCATTTTTAATTTGATTTTATATTTAATAAAAGTATTTTTGTCTTTAGCTCATGGAATATTAATAAATAATTTTTATCGTAGAAAAATATATCAAATTACTCGTACGAAGATTAAATAAGAAAAAATTTTTTGAAAGCAAAATCGTGCAGTTTCAGTTGTAACGTTGACGGAAAAACTCAAAGCCCTTTCTACTCTACCTACTTTTCTCTCTACTGAATCTATAATAAGGCAATAAATTGTTTACTGTCTGGCAATGTGCGATAATAATCACATTTACAGTATTATACCAAGTAAAAAGGGAAAGTAGAATAGAAATAAAAGGAATTTTTATTTTGAAAAATCAACGTAAAATGTATTGTGAATTTGTATTGTTTTCAAAAAAATTTTACATAACCTTAGTAATTGATTTCAATGAATTAAAACGTATTACTATATCTCGTATTATTCGAATAAAAGACTAATCAATTAAAAGAAATTTTTTTTATAAAATAACTATCATAACTCTTAGATTTACACTTCTAGATTCATAATAAAGGCTACTAATTGTGATATTTGAAAAAAAATCAGTGATCGAATTTCGGCATATAATTAGCGTCAATTAAGATCACAATTACTTATATTTACGAAATATGCAGAAAAACGTATATATAAATATATACACATATATATACGTTTATATACATATACATATACATATACATATACATATACATATACATATAAGATTATACATATATACATATATATTGCTTAATGACATAATGACTTCTTATGAGATAAAAAATTTTTTCGAAGAAGTAAGGTCGAAGCGATTATACTTTCATTATGGAAATTGATGTCTCTTCTAAAAGTTAATCGATTCTGCTTCTCGAACAGGGAGGAGTATTGAAAATAGTTAGCCTGCTTGGAATTCCTATTATTTCAGACAATGTTTCTATTGCACGCTTCACCGAGTTTGAACTTTTCATCGAATCGACCGACGCAAGCATGCGTCATTTACCGTTGAGTGAAATAAAACTAAAGAAAAAGAAACGACAACGGAAAAACAACTAAATAAACAATTCGACTTGTTCGGGTGTTTTTTATAATGAACTTACAAGCAAAGCTTCGATGTTTAAAATTTTAGAATTGCAACAACAATAAAAAAAAAAAGATAAGAACGATTTAATTAATAAGACGAGTGAATTAATACATTATATTTTATCGATCATTATCATACGTTAAGCATCGACGTAACTTTCACTTTTTCCACAAAAACTAATTTAATTAATTAATCTTCATCCTTTCGTATTATAAAATCGACTAGATTCCAATCATTATTTTATTTATATTATCTATCATATGAATTGTTTATTTATATTATCTATCATATGAATATCTATAATTCAATTTTCTATTTTTGCTTTCTTCCACTTGCGTTCTTATATTGACTTTAAAACTATTCATAATCAAATGCGCGTGTATATTTATTTTTTTTCTTCGTATGTAACATGATGGATCAAATGCCACCAAAGTACTTCGTAAAATTGAAATCTCTAAGATGGCTTGTGCAGATATTCTTTAACATTCTTGATTTAGCCGAAATAAACTCGGTGGGTGTTATATAAAGAAGTAATCGGGGAAAAAATTTCTAAATAGCTATTTTTATTTCAATTAGCTGAAGATCTTGCTGGCAATTTTAAAAGTATGCAACAGAAAGAATAAGAATATATACAGGAAAAGTTAATAAATGTAGGTTCAGTTTCATGTGTGAGAAAAAAGAACCAAATAAAATATTATAAAGAAAACAAGACTACAAAAATCTGTTTCAAATGCAAAAAATATGTGTGTGGCAAATATATCATTCAAATTCCAACAATTTGCAAAAAATGCGCTGAACATGAATAAAGTGTGCATATTGTTTACTTCTAAATTCAGAAATAAATGGAAATTTTGTTCTCTTATCTTTATACAATTTTTTAATTGAACAAATAAACATATAACAAACGCTATTTAGAAAATTGTTTCATTCACACACTAATTGGCGTACTATATATATATATATATATATATATATATATATATATATATATATAATACTAAATAGTATATTTTTTGTTATACATATATTGTAAAATATATAACTTTGAAGACGGATCATTTGACCCGCTGTGGTAGAAATAGGTGTACATGAAGCATCGGTACGTTTAGTATTAAAAAAAGAAATTTATTTAAGGATTTTAATAGAGCAGAAAATTCCATCTAAACAACGCCTAATTGGCAATAATTTTATATTCATGCAGGACAACGACACAAAACATAAAACTACAATGTGTACGAATTATTTAAAACAATTAGAAAAAGATTCTAATTCAAAAATAATGGAATGACCACTCCAATTTCTTAATTCAAATTAGGCTTCAAACCCCATTGTAAAACTGTAGGATCATTCGGACATATAGATTAGAAAATAATGTACGAAAAACATCTTTGGGAAATTTTGCAAGCAGAATGGATCAATATTTAAAGTGAGATATTGAAAAATTTAATAACCAGGATGCTACGACTCGTTAACGTGATCATAAAAGTACGCGATGGATATATAGACGAAAAAAAATATAATTACTTTTTATTTATATTGGTGAGATATTTACTGACTTATCATTAAAATATGTTTTTTAACATTGTAAAGATTAGTATACACAAAAATGAATCAAATTTACCAAAAATTGCATAATTTTGTAGTTATAAGAATAAGGAAAGTGCCCACATAATTATGAGCGATAATGCATATATATATATATATATATATATATATATATATATATACATTCTTGAATATGCCTGTAAGAATTACATAAACTAATTTAAAGCAATTTCTTTAATTAGAATTTATTTTTAATTTATTTTTACAAGTAGTATTAACATAACGTTTCATAATAATATGAGTTAATTGGCTACGAAATCGGCGAGACTGACCAACGTTATATGTCGAGTCTGGACTTCTCTAGATCATATCGATATGAGTATGTATATATGAACATGTAAATACTAGTATACCATAAGGATATTTAGAACAATTATTTAGAAAAGAATATATCATAACATGTATCATATCATAATGGTATGTACATACCATAATAGTACTAATATAGGTGATTATTATATCATATCCGGTGTTTAATTTCGTAAGGACATTTCTTTTTATACATTTTTTTCTTAAAGATCTTTTATCTTTAATATTTCATTTTAGAAATTTTTTATTTTTTATTTTTTTAAATTTAAGATTTGAATTAAAAAACAATTGTGATAAATATTCGATAAATTTCTTGATCGATACTGCATTACGACATTACGTCGATAATACGATTAAATCGCACGCATATACGCATATACGCATGTGTATATATATATATATATATACACATAAGAAATTACTATAGAAATTAATTAAAGTTCAGTAATTTCGTTTAGCCGGGTTGCCCGAGTTAATGCATTAGTACTCGAGTATAACTTAAGCGTCGTATTTAACGTGGATACAATTAATAATTATTATACCGTATTAAGTATCTTATGATATAGTATGTTTTTTCCAAGTAATTTCAAGCATTGTGAACATGAAAGTAAGGATATTGGTTCGATGAAAAATTTGTCAATTAAAATAAATCTTTCGATTGTATATGATATTATATATTATTTTTGTAAATTGTATTCTGTAATTGTGATTCTTGAAAAAAAAATTTAATTTAATATATCAATGCAGTTATACGATTTATTTTATTGGTAAGATATATAAGGTTTTATTTTATTTAGTGTATTTATACGTAATTTAATATTATAAATATTATCATATATATAATAACATGTATCATGTTATCATACTATGTATAATAGATACGATATATTTTACTATGTTACATTACATGTTATATGTAATATATTGTACTGTATATATATACTGTATATATGTACTGTATATATATACTGTATATATGTACTGTATATAATACACATTACAGTACACATTATATGACATAGTATATACATTATATAATATTATATATACGTTACATCTATTATTATATGCAATTTATTTGAGGTATAGATATTTTAATGTTATTATATATAATATATATTAAATATATAATAACGTATAATAGTATAAATATTTGAATATAAAATTCTATTTTATTTTTCATTTTCGCAGGACACACTTACATTCCTTTATTAAGTAAAAGTAAAATCATGGGATATATACCTGATACCGGTATGGCGAACTTTAGTAAAATCGGTCGATATATATCATGAAGGCGTTCCTGCCTTCTTAAATAACGTATACACACATATGTATACACACAGTAATACACCGTCTACGTTACACAATATACCTTTTCCGTGATCTATGCTCTCTCCAGTTAGAGATATGTCTCCTGTCTCTCGTAGGAGGCTAAGTTTTAAGCCGATACCACTCGGAAATTAGATCAGTCTTTGTTCGGCCAGTGGGACCTGGTGTTCGTTCGCAAAACAACGCAGTTCCTTCGTGATCGGTCTAATGAAAACATCTTTCTTATAGTTACATCTTGTCGAACATAAGTAATATCTTACGATCGTTATTATTTGGCGAGTAACAATTTTTCAAAATGAGGTAAAACATAAAAATGTTAGATAAGCAATTTTAAATGTATAATATTATCATATTAAATATTTTTGTGAATTTTTATTATTTTGTTCAATAGAATGTGCGTGACTTTCGATCATAATAAATTGCAAAAATTATATCGAGAAAAGAAATTTACAATTTCTGAAAATACATTAATATAAAAATTTAATTAGTTGAACGTTGAATCAACAGTTAGAATAAATTTTTCACGTCATTTATCCTTGGCATTTGACTACTAAAGTTTCTCGACATATATATACCTACATTTCTTGCGTGCATTTCCAAGTTGTCGTTCTCGATCAGGGCTATCGAAGTTCTCAATGCATTCAATTAGATTCAATGAAAGCCATTTGTCAATCTGTCTTTGTTCATGTGATCGTCCGATAATTTTAACATTTCACCTAAAGATAAAAGATATCTTGCATCTTTCGATCGACGAGATCGTATAATGCAATATTTTACTAATAAGATATGTTCCAATGTGCATACAAGTTGTTACGTTATAATTACACTTTACTGTTACTCAGATGCAAACAGAATCAATTCGAAAGATATAATTTCACGATGAAATGTTTCAGTTATTTCAAGTGAGTTCAATTGTAAAGACATATATATTAGATAATCCAAAATAATTGGCAATAACTTCTATACTTATACCTTCATGAACTTATAACTTCTATGTTTATAACTATTAACTTCTTAACTTATTGCTTATATTAACTTATAACTTCTATGTTTATAACTATTAACTTCTTAACTTATTGCTTATAACTTCTTAGAACTTATAACTTCTATACTTATAACTATTGAATTATACGATGATTACTAATTTTTTTATGAATTAATAATACGTATATAATAAACTAAATTAAATATTATGAAAAAATGATGGTGAAAGCATGATTGAATATATATTAAAATATTTAAATTTACATATCTATATTATTATTTTACATATCTATATTATAATTATTATTTACATATATATTATAATTATTAATTAATCAAAAAAATATTCATTAATGAAACAAAAAAGGACAATGAAAAATTAAAGAAAGAAATGACAAAAATCAATGAAATCTTATCTAAAGCCGAAACGACTTAACAATCCCTTTTGTGTGAATAGTAGATTGTTCAATTTCATTGTTTTAAATTGCAAAATCTCCAGGAAGTATCATTTCGCAAACAATGCTTATGTGAGATTTATGCACATTGAGTGAAAGAAAGTTAGGATAGATCAATTCCAGAAACTAGTATATCCTTAGAAAATCGATAGAGAGAGAGAGAGAGAGAGAGAGAGAGAGAGAGAGAGAGAGAGAGAGAGAAATAAAGAAAGAAAAAAAGAAAGAAAGAAAGAAAAGAAAAAGAAAGTAATTTCGACGTTTGAAAATTAGAGCTTTATGATTTTTTTTCATCAATATTACAAAGAAAATTGTATGCCAATAAAAATTGTATCTTTTTTCAATTGAAATCAGTTTCCTTTTTTAATCGATGAAAATGTCATTGCATTTAATCGATTCTGTCTACAATATCGTATACATAACAAGAAATAAAAATATATATACCTTCCACTTGATCAATAAATTCTGGTGAGGTGAATGAATGTCAAGTGAACGGTAGATTTCACAAAAAGCGATTCGTGCTTTCGCGTTGTGTCCTTGTACACTTTAACAATTATTCTTCGTTTAAACGTACAAATCGTTTTATATCCAAATTCCACAAAATTTGAATAGATTTTTAAAAATAGAACTTATATTTATCTGATTAAATAAATATTATGATCTATATATTTTATATAGTGCACAAATTATAAAATAATTTTCATTTCATTGATCGTACAAAAATTTTTCGTAGGTTCATCTTTCCATTGATTTTCCTCGCAGTATCATTCGACCTCAATGTTAATGCTGAATATTTGGAGACTCTAATGCAATGGCCATTTATCGATTACGTTCTGCCATACGATAATAATTTCCGCGGAAGATATCGTCCAGAAAACGTAGTTCCTACAGGCATCGAAGTCTCTTGGAGAAGAATTTTTATCAGCTTACCACGACTACGTCAAGGTGTTCCAGCTACTCTTGCTTACATTCCAAGAAACGTTCCATTGGGTAGCAGTCCAAAACTTCAACCGTATCCTTCGTGGGAATGGCATAGCGCGGGAAAAGGAGAATTTAATTGTTCTCAGCTGATATCTGTCTACAGAACAAGACTCGATAGATGTAATCGATTATGGGTCGTCGACAGTGGCGTCATGATGTCCCTCGATAATTTTACACCAATTTGTCCACCAAAATTACTTGTTTTTGATCTTCACACGGATACAGTTGTCAGGCAATATACTTTCCCACGAGAGGTTGGTTCAATGATCTTATTTTATTCTAATGAAGTTGGTGCATAGAATAAAAAAATTTATTGGAATTTTAATGAAAAAAAAGAAATCTTGTTAGATTAGAAATGTCAAGTGTAATGGTATAATTCAAATCACAAATTAGAAACAGGTTAAATAGGATTTGTAGAGAGCCAATTAAGTCATTTTTATAATATCTACAGGTTTTGAGATTGAACACTTTACTGACTAACCTTGTAATTGATGATACTAAATCTACTTCTTGTGATGACGTATTTGTTTATATGAGTGATACAACTGGACCAGGTTAAGATCATCGTTATTAATTTTTTCAGAATGAATAAAATAACGATCGATATTAATTTCAAATGATATTTTTTAGGAATTCAAATTTTTGATGGTGCCAATAATACAAGTTGGCGAGTACTTCATGCTTCGATGCTTCCTAATCCAGATTATACTATTTATCAGGTGATTTGTATGAATAATAAATGATCTACACGATTTTGTGTTAATGATTTTTTGATCGCTATCTTTATCTTATAATAGCTCGGTGATGAAAACTTCGAACTCCCAGACGGTATCGTGGGACTGGCTTTCTCTCCAAGGCTCGGTATGGTATATTATCAACCACTTGCCACCGATCGTCTTTTCGGCGTACCAACGTCGGCACTTCAAAACGGCCCACTTCCCTTTGGACAACAACTACCAGTGACCTTGATTGGAAGAAAGTCTAGTCAAGGTCTTCCATTAACCGTGGATCCTTACGATGACTCGATTTTTTTCTCGCCAATTAGGGAAACAGCTATTGCTAATTGGCAACCTCAAACAAATAGTCAAAGGTAAATTTATCGATTTCTTTGGATCGGTTTTAACATCGATTTGGTTTGATACTCCAAACGAAATGTTTCAAAATGATGTTTCATTCAAACAGCAAAAATATCTTTTTCTTTTAGAATCGTCGCGTACAGTCCGGAAAAATTGCAATTTACCGCCGATCTAAGATGGACCGTACGTGATGACGGTAAAATCTGGATCTTGTCAACCAGATTCCATAAATTCTTCAATCGAAGAGTAACTTCTCAAGAAATCAATATTCGTATCATGAGGCTCGTTCCCGAAACCGTTCTATCAAAAAACGTGCCGATTTACCAATACATCAATTCACATTTATTGCATATTTTGTATAACAACACGATCGGTTTTTAAGTATACCAAAACGATCGATTAAAATTTCGAAAAAAAGTTTTTTAAATATTCTTGAAAATCATACTTAAGCAAGATGTTTAGTTTAATGAATTTTCTTTAAACTAAAATAGATAATTAAAATAAATCTTGTAAATTTTAATTCGCGGAGATCACACTGGAGATCAGTGGAGTAGAGTAAAATGTAATCTAGGGTATATTTTTGTATTTTTTTTATCTACTTTTCTATACATTCATATAATTTAATACAATTCATTCTTTAAGAAAACTAATTTGTGTTAAAGTTATTTACTGATGATTGGTAGAATATTTATTATAGATTTAATTGATAATAAGACATATTCTAAATTTTACATAAGAAGTATGTTAAAGCTATAAAATATTGAATAAAGGACGAGGAATTAATAAATAAAACATCGACTTTATATGATTGTTAGAATAATTATTAAAATTCTCATTATTAACATATCTATCTCGCAAGAACAAAATGTTGAAGAGCCTGTGCGATGGCAACTAGTCATACTTCTATGTATATATGGGATCAATTTCTGTATACATATGATCAATAATATAAGATCAATAATATTTTTAACATTCAACAGCAAATATTTGCAGTTTAACGAAAAATGAATATTTACATGAATTTATTTTCAAAAAATGGTCAAAAACCGGTTACATATCGACAAATAGACAGGTTCTCCATGGTTCAATAAACGGGATTTTATTTTAATTCTTTCTTTTCTCCTCAGTAAGGTCAAGGCCATTCGAGAACGATTGCATTAATACGTATTCTTTGTATTTATCAAATTATTAAACGTTGTTTATAAAATCCAATGAAATGAAAGAAATAGAAAAAGAAATTGAACGTTTTTTTTTTTTGTTGCGTACTTCAAGTTGACAGATTTTTATAGTTATTTTAACAGAGCCGTAAAATCATAAACTCAGACGTAAAGAAAAGATACGTCGATACCGCAAAAATAATTTAACAGAATGAATTTGAAGTTTGAAACAAAGCAACGTATTGGTATCTTTGTTATATTTCATCGTATCGATCACGTGTATCTTTTCTGTTTATTTTTTATGACGACAATCGGATATGATAGGATAGAGAAAAACGATCATAATTATGATTAATGAGAAATGTTCAAAGATAAATGTTTTATAGACATTTTATAGACATTAATAAAGCTAATTTTATTGTTGATAACACTATAATGACATGATGATAGATAGTTAAATAACTTCGTAGAAATGCCGATAATAAAAAAAAATAAAGATGACTAGTTCGAAACTCCCACGAGAAGAAAAAGAAAAAAACTGGTCACTTCAAGATATATCGAACCATGGATAAGTAAAAGATTAACGGATAAAATTATTTATACAAATTTTATGCTAAGGTAAAAATATTCTTTACAGAAATACGTGAACACGTATAAACCAAACGACTAGCTTAGGATTGCACAACTGTCCCAACAAAAGAACATTCAATTTACACTGCTATCGCAAACGTTAATACTTAACAAAAAATTTGTTAATGGTTCAAAGAAGATTTTTTTTCATTTGTTTATATAAACTGGATTTCGAGATTTGGTTTCGAACATGGATATTAAAATTAATTAAATATACATGTAAATTATGTGTATGTAAATTAATTAAACGTGATGCAATTCGTCCTAGAAAATCTAAGCATAAATTGTAGGCAAGTGTACTTTGATCAAGGTATAGATAAATATATATATATATATATATATATATATATATATATAAAATCAAAGGATTGTTATTTTAAAAAAATGTTCAATGGAATCAAAGATCTTGATCATTACTTTACGTTTGAAAGTATATACATATGTATAGAAAGAGAAAAAAAATTGAATCAGTTTAAATAATCTCTAACATGCTTTCGAAAGACAAGATCGTTCAATGAGATTTTATTATTGTGTTTAAAGAATTGATTAGACTGAAAAAATGACGATAACGACAACATAAAGAACAACAATAACAAAAGATAAGTCAGTGAAAAAATATTGATCTTAAAAAAAAATATTAAGACTCTTAGACTATGCGAATATGTATAAAAAGGAGCATTGATCGGCGTGAGAAATCACGCTATCCTTCAGTCGGTCCTCGACCGTGATATCGTCCGGTTCGTTTGTCGAGTGTCATTCTTCCTTTCTTTCTTTTTACAATTTAAGATACACAGAATCGAATCGTTCTTCAAAAAGTTATAATTTTCTTAATAACGAAAATGATAATACTTCAAACGGAATTATTCTACAACGTAAGCAGAATGTGTTAACGTAAATATAATTTCCTCGGCTTTTCCATTTCTGCAAGAAGTTGCGTAAGTTGTTAAGGGATAAAGAGACATTACAAAGAAGAAAAAGGTCAGCCAGTGAGAAAAATACAAAAGGAAAAAAATATTATTAGGAAAATTTAGTGACTAAGTAAAAAATTATTTCGAAAGATTATGAAACCTCAATTTGATAATAATTAACAAGTGAGTGAATATCTTAATTTATTATATGTTTTCCTTCTAAGCTTCGATGTTTATTTATTTTTTCCTTTTTTATTTTGCACGAAATTCCTCTATAATTCAATGATAAATTGACTGTAAACGATAATATTTATTAAAGTGTAAAAGATAATATTTATTAAAGTTCCTATCTTGAACAAAAAGAATACTATTACATTATTTTTGATATATGGAACTATCTTAAGCTCAATAAATAATCTCATTTTACAGTTCTGCGAAGATTAGTCAGACAATACGTACATATTTTAAGTCTGTGCATATATCATTTTTAACTTCGTCGACGAAATTATTTATCAACAGATTAAATGTCTTTCTTTTCCGGAACATATATACATAGTTGCTTAAATAATTACGTTTCGTTATCTTTGGGGGATTTTCTTAACTGGAAAGTAGAATATCGTTTTAACGAAATTTATGTGTCAGGGTCTAAAGAGATAATTAACACAAGCATCGAATTTAAAATCGTATTGTTTGGATTTCTTATCTCATTTTAATAAGTTCTTTCAACAAAACCTTTTCTCACTTTATATTACTTGTATTTGATAAACCGAATATCCTTCTATTGATAAACTTGAATAAGTTTACATAACTTCGTTCTTTCTTTCTTTTTTTTTTTTACAAGGCTTTCATATCACTTTTATATCTAAAATCCATTCATCATCAATACATATGTACTGTATGTATGTATACACATACATAATTTTTCTTCGGTTTATTATCAATGTGGTAAAGAGGGAGAAATGAATAAAGAAGAGTAGGGGAGACGTTCTTAAAGTTACCGGTTAGCACTGATTACGATCATATATACATAACGTTCGTTCGATGTGCGTAGTAATAGAAATTTGCAAACCATCTTCGTAAAACGTGAGATACGTATTAATATAATTGTAAGTGTACTTTACATGTGATGTCATCATCACTATCAACGTCATTTTACAAAGATTTCTATCTCTTGAAATATCTTGAATAATCGAATTTCATGAATTTCTCGCGCGGAAGATATTCAATAATTACGAGCATATATATATGATGAATTTTTCAAATAGACAAAAACAAGGAAGAGATATAAAGTTAAACGAAAAAATAATCTACTGTAAACAGCAATAATAACGTCGTAAAGATTAATATCTTCGTTATGCGCAGATAGCGCTTTTATTTTCGTGATAAAATAATAATTACGTCGCCACAATATTTTTTTTTCTTTTCTATGGTTTTCTTGTTTTATTTTTCTTTCTTACTTTTTTTTTGCAGAACAACAAAAATGATCAGTTGGGTACTTTGGTTTATCGCAGTGCTCAGCTGTTCAACAATATGCAACTGCGAACTTAACAATAAAATGAAAATCATTTATTCGTGGAAAGCATTGGATTTTGCATTTCCGAGTGAACGTGCGAGAGCGATAGCAATAAAACAGGGCACTTTCATTCCAGGGGCACCCATACCTATAGACGTGGATTTATATCACAAAGGTTCTAAAGAAAAACATTTTATTAATTCGCATTTCATTAATTTATATTTTGTCTTCTTTTTCTTCCGTAAAAATCGTCAAAATAACGATAACAGAAGAAAAATGAGAGAGTGAGAGAGAGTGAGAGAAAGAGAGAGAGAGAGAGAGAGAGAGAGAGAGAGAGAGAGAGAGAGAGAGATATTTATCTTGGAATTTCCAATGACAGTTCTTATACTCGATTTCATCGTCGTTCTTTCGAAAGTTGATTACTCTATTATTACTGCTATTATTATTATTATTATTATTATTATTATTATTATTATTATTATTATTATTGTTATTATTATTATTATTATTATTATTATTATTATTATTATTATTATTATTATTATTATAATTATTATTATTATCATTATTATTTAGAAACACTTCATTCGCGTTCTATATAACTAAAAATAATTTTATAAATAGAATAAGAGGGAAATATAATTATCTTAGATACATTTTATTTACATAAAAGTAATTGGCAATGAAGAACTATAATGATAACGATTAAATAGGCGACCGTATTGTATGAAATTATCAATACTATTTATTTTTCTTGTTTACATACATGATCTATGTCAATATATGACAATAATTAATGGATGAGAAAGAGAGAGAGAGAGAGAGAGAGAGAGAAAGAGAAAGAGAGAGAGAGAGAGAGAGAGAGAGAGAGAGAGAGAGAGAGAGAAAGAGAGAGCGAAAGAGAGAAAGGCAATGTCATTGGAATACGAATGGTCAAGAGAGTGATTCTATTTCATTGCCACGGAAGTTGCATTCTAATGACAAGGTGCGACAGGTGGTCGAGTCAATAATCTCGCAAGTTGAAAGCTAATTTCTTCGGCGGTGAAATTCATCGATCATATCGAATGTGTGGTGGCTTATATTTCGGTACTGCACTTTCTCGTTAGTAGAAAAAAATAATAATAAATAATTGGTCACGTGCCAGAAACGTTAGTCAAAGTTTAACGCTTTCTAATTACTTCATAGAATTAGAAAATTCGATTATTTTTTTTCTGTGAAAAATAATCTATATGATATATGTTTATAAATGTTTAATGATATATATACAACGAGAATCATGCGTATAGATATTTTAATTTTGTTCTAATCTAAACATATATATCATCATAAATATATATCTAGCTTTGTTTATGATTATCTAATACATATCTATTTTTTTTTGTGATGATATATAGATACATGATATATCCATATAATATATAATACATATATATGTGATATTTTTTAGGAATATATATATTTGTTAGATATATATTAGATAGATAGATACATATATAAATTAACATTCTTTATATTTCCTATCGAAATTTATAAAGTTCAGTAAAGGAGATAATTAATTATATAGAGCGACAAGGATCGATCATTTTCGTAACGATACCAAGATTTATAAAGGGAATACCAGTAACTTTTGGTTACGTTACTGATGACGTCACGCCTGAAGGAAATCCTATAATTGCACCATATCCTAGTTGGGAATGGAATAAAGAGGGTGATTGCAACGTTATCACTAGCGTCTTTAGAGTGGCGGTAATTATTTGCTAATTGATTTTATAATGGTTTTAAACTCGCTCGAATTAATATATTCTCTTTTTTTTTGTTTTCTTTTCTTCTTCACAGATCGACAAATGCAACAGATTATGGATACTTGATACAGGGAAAGTCGGTAATCATCAGATTTGTCGGCCTCAATTGCACGTATTTTCCTTAATCAATAACAGATTGATCCATCAATACAAATTTCCACGTGATCAGTTCAAGGACACTTCCCTTTTTGTTACACCTGTCGTGGATATTCGTGATACCGATGATAAATGTCGTAACACATTCGTCTATGTAGCTGATGTGACTGGTTTTGGCTTGCTTGTTTATGACCATACTCATAATAGATCTTGGAGGATTGAGAATAAACTTTTCTTTCCTTATCCACCTTATGGAACTTTTAATATTAATGGTGACACCTTCGATCTTATGGATGGTATAATCGCTTTAGCTTTGGGTCCCATCAGATCAGACGGTGATAGAATCCTTTATTTTCATTCTTTGGCCAGCAAAGTTGAATCTTGGGTAGCCACGTCGACCATAAGGTAGATTAGATTATTCAAGTTGATCGTAAATCCTCAAAAATATTTATACTTTTGTATGAATTATAGAAATTACTCCATCTTCCTTCACGATTCCGAGGCAACACCGAGATCTTTCAAACCATTCCTATTAGAAAGACCATCGCAATCTGCAGCTGAAGCAATGAACAAAAATGGCGTTCTTTTCTTTGGTCTTTTGTCTGAAATATCGCTTGCTTGCTGGAATAGTAAAAACTATCCTGAATATAGTAGCAAGAACATCGAGAACCTTCTAGTAGATCAAGAAAATCTACAATTTCCTTCTGGTTTAAAGGTACGTGTGTGGGTGTTTGTTTTTTATTCGAAATATTTTTTTCATTCATGTAACGTGTATGAAATCAACATATTATATTCATTATTTATTGTGAAACAAAATGTAACGATATTTTCAGTTGAAATATTCTAAAGAAGATCGAGAAGAGATCTGGATATTGACCTCATCATTCCAAAGATTCATGACAGGAACTTTAAATCCAAATGAAACTAATTTCCGTATCCTGGCTGGATTTGTAAACGAATTAGTTCGTGGCACCAAATGTGATTCTGTTACACACGTACACGGACCAGTAACATTTCCAAAATGAAAATTATGGCACCGCGAGAATCATAGACTACATCATCAACAGTGGTCGTTCCATTATCCATGGTCTACTCATACAACGTTACCGGTTATTTCAAAAGTGATTTTTAACAATCAACCGGTGGGATACAGTTTTTTTTAAATCGTAGTTAAATTCGATTCGAATACCAACGAAAAAATTGCTTTTGTTTTTTCTTTTTTATGAATGAACTCGCGGTGCTGATTTGTTTTATATTTAATTTAATAAGACACGATCGTTGTTCAAAACATTTGTGTACGTTTTTATTTATTTTATGTATTATATTATATATATGTATGTGCATGTTTATGTATGTGTGTGTGTGTATATAGTAACCAAAGTGCCAAGAAATCTTATCAACATTGTTTAAAGCAATAATTGAAAATATAAAAATAATTATAATGAAATCTATTTCGTAAGATAATAATATATTACAAAATTGTAATTAAATAAAATGTTTTTATGTAAAAATGAAATTATAAATAAAGATAAGGAAAACATTACTATTAATATACTTGTATTTTTAATTCAATGCCAGGTAAGAATAGAAGATTGATTTGCATTCCATGATGCGGATTCATTCATTACTATGCTTTGAACTTTCGAATAAATTATGAGTAATCGGAAATAATATTTTATATACAATTCCTCTACTTTCTTTTGTCATATATATGGGAACGTACAACATTTTTTAATCCTTTTATAGTGAAAGCGTTTCTCAATTACGTTCCAATAATGTTAATGAAGAGTAAAAAGCTTTTAAACATACGTCTCATATATATATGCAAACTCATTCAGTATTCACATAAAGTACGATCGTTTTATTTTCTACTCTCATTAAAAAGAATGGTAATAATAATGATGATGATGATAATGATGATGATGATGATAGGCACAGACAAGATCACAAAAGATTACAAAAGGGAGTGTCGTTCTTGCGCAACTAACATTCGAACGTTAGGAATATACATTAACGAAATATTTTTATGCAAATCATTTCGTTATTATACTGATTGATCGATCAGCTGTCAAAAAAAAACGACCAAGTGAGCTATATAAGTTCTCAACTATATATTAAATGACTCAGTTCGATATTTTGAACGTGCCGATTAAATTTTGTACGTACAAGTAGTAAAGTATTAAAGAAATTCGATATTTTTTCATTCTAATTAACACCAGTAATTTTACTGATTGTTAGTGCATAATTTTGTATTTTTGAAGATAATTTATTTATTCTTTATATTTGTTTTAATAAAATGAAACCTACTTACTCGTTAATGTGAAATTATAATTTTTGCATAAGATAATGAAAAATCGAATGGATAGATCGTTAGATATCGGAAAATCATTTTTTTCGTATATTTATATACATAAATTAATAATTATAAATCATAAATGCATATCGAGTAAATAATCGGTGTTATATAAAAATAAAAAGAACAATAATCTCTTTAATAAAATAAATAATTAATGAAAATATAGCAGAAGATCGCTTAATACATTCATTTTCATTCCGCAGTAACTCTTAATTATAAAAATCTTTATTTATAACGATTAATGTAAAAGAAAAAGAGTAAAAGTATTTTATTTTGAAAGGCTACGAAGAACGATAGTGAACAAGAGGTATGTTTCCTGAATAAGTCAGCCTGAGATTTTACGATTATATTTAAGACGGCTGGTTGGTCAGACGATTGCCAATCGAGAGAAGTAGTCCTTTGCTATGAGTTGGAGACAAATCTTCGAGGAGTGCACACAAATGATGAAGTGATAAATAAAATAAAATAGTCAAAAATTTATGCAAAGTATTGTGTATGTGTTTCGTAGATATGAAATTAAGAGTGAATTAATAATTTATTATTATTAATAAAAGTTTTACAATAAATTATGTGACATTCACGCTTTTTATTTAAAAAAAGAAATAATAATAATGACAATAAATGTCTTTTTTATACATATAAAAAATTTAATTGTTTTAAAAAAATATTGAAAATGCTTTGATAACAGTGATTTAAAACAATTTAATAGATAATTAAAATCTTGATCGGTTGATTGATTGATATAATTATAGATCGTGACAATGTTTGAATAGTAAAAGAAAGAAAATTTTGTTCTCAATAAAAAATGTAATCCTGTGTCTTTCCTTGTTCTTTCCTATTCATGCTCTATTTGTGAGAAAGAAATAATCTACATCTGTGCCGTAACGGTTTGAACAAAGCGGATCTATTTGAAATGATCTATTCTGTGATGTTAATCAGTGCTAGCATAATACAGCTACAGACAGTATAGTCATTGATTGAAAGTGAGCTTTCAGAGGATTGGAACGGTCATTGAATTGTTTTAAATCGGAAAAGTGACTATCTTACTTAAAATCACGTCGTGTGTTTCGTTTCAATAGTAAAACGTATTGACGGACGATTGATCATTGATCTTTCGACAAATCAAGTACATTCGCATGAAATCAGAATTAAATCGATCAATTTAGTTTGATAATTGTACGAACTAACACGTTGATATTTAATAATAACAATTATAATTTAAAACAATTGTGAAAGTATTAAATTGGTATAAGTTAGATTGAGAAATCGATGAAAATTTTTTACTTTATGAAAAAAATCGTCATTCAGTAGATATATACAAATATTTCAGAGAAAATTATTATCTCCTTAGATGTTGGTATGAAGTAATATTTGTTCTTTTTTCTTTTTTTTTTTTTTTTTCTATGGATAGTAGATTGGTCATTGCATGTGACGTAAAGAATGTCGATTTTCTCAACCACAGGTGTTGAAAAAGATGAAAGAAAACTGGTTGTTTAATAGTTATGTTATAATTCTTAGAATATATCTATCTATTCGATTTTACAATGTTACATACATATTCGATTGTTTGAATGTCAACAATTTTAAACAATTTGACTAACTTTCAACGTAAATTAATTTCTTTTTCCTATTTTTTTTTTTTGTTTCTTTTCTTTTTACACAGATACGCAACGATGAGAAGAAAGAAAAGAGTCGACTCTCGGCCAATGCAATCCAACAACTATTTTTATAGCTCTCCCAATTATTTCTTTGACTATAAGAAACCAATCACGTGGACTAATCATGTGGTACATTACCAGCAACACGAACTCGCAAATCGAAAGATCGAAGAACGCAACGAAAACCGTAAGTTTCATATTTTCAATTCATAAACATTATAATTTTCATAATATTGAAAAACATAATATTGAAAAGCACACAATCTGATTAGAATAATTAACGATTGACTTTAATTTGCTTATCTCGAGAATTTCAAATGAGATCTAATGAATTTCTTAAAAAGAAAAGTTGGATAAAACAAACGTTTTATTCTTTCGCAGTATATTTTAATCTTAAACTTAAGTTTCAATTTCTCACACCGAATTTGTTAGACTCGTAACGAAAGTTTAAACGGAAAGTAATAGACGTTTCTAGTCATTGAGAGAACTCTAGTGAAACATCACGGCGATCTTCTCTTTCTATTTTGCAATACCATAACGTGTTTACTCGTCTAAATCGTATAGCCGAAGTAAAATCATATTACTTTCACTAATAACAACTAAGAAATATGCATATTTTAAAAATTTTCGATATATATTATTTTTCCGTATATAAATAACGTTAATTAATATAATATATAATATAATTGATTAATGGTACATATAAAAATATATAATATTATGATTATATATAATATAATAAATTAATATATAATATAATGAATAAATCGTAAATTATATTAAAATAAAAAAATGTTCTGAATTATTAAATGGTTTTGAATTACGAAAAAAAAAGAAAAAGGAAAAAAAAAGAATTCCAAGGCACGCACATAACTCATTTCTTTTGACCATAATAATAAACCTTAGTAGAGCAAGATAATTTTCGGTACAGAGAGTATGCGTGAACGTTTGCGATTATCGTTGGAGTGGTCATTAAATCTATGTAACAATGAGATGAAGCCTTCGTTAGTTTCTTTCAAAAACACAACCGAGATTTTCCCTTAAGTATGAGATGCTACGTATTACTGTTAAATTAATATGCGAGTTTCACCGAGGAGAATTTGAAGTTTATGGTAAAAACGATTCTTGGGAGATAGGCCCGCTGTCTCCTCGTAAAAAACTTAATAACTTTACTCATTCCTGTTGAAAACCGGAATGTTTTAAGGACAATTATGCAACACTATGATGCCTTGACTTTCTCTGAAATGTAATGATCTCTCTTCTTCTATATTTTTTTTTTTTTTTTGACATTTCACATATGTAAATTCGTAAAAAATCTTATTGCAAAAAAAATCAAAGAACGCGACTGAAAAAAAGTTAATAATGATTTTCTCCTTTAATTATGTAACAATAAGATTCTTTGCCTTTCTTTGAAATGCAACGTTTTTTGTTTTTCATATATGCGAATTTATAACAAATCTTATTGCAAAAAAAAAGATCGAGGAACATGAAAAAAAAAACAACAACAACAATCTCGATCGAAGTTATTGCAAAAGAAAGATTATTGATATTTAAATCTCGATGTTTAATCGACGGAACTTGAAGAAAAACAAACAAATAAGAACTACTTGACATTTCTTTCTCTCGATATCTTCTACGTCAATGGTGACCTATACAGTAATGATCTGCACTACTATAATCCGGATCAGTTTGTTACAATGAAAGGGAAAGTTTCTGGCGTAAAAAATATACCGTGTCTCATCAACAATGGAACAGACATCTAAGCCGATGACACGTTCCAATCTTAACTAACAATAGTCATAAGATATGCACCTTGATTACGCTTCCGACTAAATTAGACTATTCTTTATTTATAATCTTGTCAAGTTTAGGAAGTAAGTAAATTAATAAGTTGATTAAGTTTTATTGGTATTAAGGATAAACTGGTATTAAGATGAACCTGTTATAAATATTGTACTATTAATGCCACGCGATATTTTCATTAAAACATTATATCATAACTTTATTTCAAATAGTAACAATTAGTATATAAAAAATACATATATATATATATATGTATATATAGATATCTATTTTATATTCATCAGAAAATTGTGATAAATTTATGGGAAATGAATTTGATAAAGATATAATGAATCTTCTTCGTTCAATTTTCTTACAAATTTTATTCTTTTATCTATTACTATAATACTATAATGGATGTGTGAGAAACGAAGACTTTGAAAGGAATTTCTATTAATCGAGAAGATGGTGCGACCTTTTCTCTTAAGAAGTATCACGAACTTCCAACTCCCTTGAATTCACATCACTGACCTATAAGATATCGTCCTTCTCCATGAAGACACGAACGAAGATGCTAAGAAAAATGAGGGAGAGCATCTTCAAAGAGAAGGGATTAGCCATTCTCTCTCCTTTCGTAGTATCGAGGTACATTTAGCCGGATAGTGAATATGGCAGTTAGGAATCATCCGTGCTCCCATCTCGAACGATACCGCGTGTAGTCCTTGATTTTCTCTCATCGCGAAAGTCTTCCTCAAGCTTGATCAAAAACGAATATCATTTTTGTCGTTGTACATTTTCTCCAAAGTTAATCGATTTCATTTTGACAACAGTATCGAAAGTCATCGAGTTCTTTTCAAAGTGTTCCTTTAAAATTAACATCGTTCACTTTCATTAATTAACTTTCTAATTGATCTGTGATATGATTCGTCATGTTGTTCTCATTATAATCGACTTATCCTGATCTTTGATTTATCGATATTATTATTATTTATTATACAATATTTGTTATTCGTCCTTAAGGTAAGTAAGCTACAAGCATTCAAAGCTTAAAGAATCAATCACTGTGATTTATAATATATGAGAAAAAAAGGATGTATAATACTTACATTCGTATACTTTTGATATGAACGAAATATCAATCTAACGTACAAATCATTTTGCATATAAATTTAATTTACTAGACGTATATTTCCTTTCAAAGACTCGTCTAAGAAATGAAAACGGAAGCGAGATTGCTTCGTTTGTGTTTCCACGACAAAGAGCAAACATACGAATTACAAAACATATCGTTGATCATGTTTTTCAACATTTACCTTATCGATGATCATTGAGTAATGTTAATAGTATTACGTATATATATATGTATGTGTGTGTGTGTGTGTGTGTGTGTCTGTTCTCTCTACTCCCCCTCTGTGATTTTTTTATGATACATATCTCCATTAACGGAACACGAAAGGCGAAGTTCCGATCGATCCATTTTTCAACTAACTTGCGAAATTTTGCTCCGAGCGAGGAGACATTTCATGTAGTTACATAACTTTCATTATACTTCGAGCATATAAGTCGATTTTAACGATTTGGCAAGAGATCTCGAATTCGTTACGTGTTCGAAAAGAAAAAGAAAGAACAAAACAAAATGAACAATCAAGAAAATTAGGTCATGTAGTAATATACATTGATCATTTGATAACGATCAAAGTATTTCGATCGTGAACTTCATATCAATTTTTTCTTGAATTTCTTTTTACAGGTATGGCCAATGTGATGCCATGGCTTCTTTCGATGTCTCTTCTTGGTTTTCAACAATTCGCAGCTCATCCTGGCATTGCACCGATTTCACGAGAACTCGAAGCACCGATTTTTCCCCTTCATGACTCGGTACAAACCCAAATATTTCGCGTATCGATAGATGACAATAATCTTGAAATTATTAAAATAATATATAATTGTTCATTTCGTCTTATGCTGAATTATCTATATACTACACTTATCAGTCAGCAGGTAATCCGGTATCGCAAGAAAAATTATCAACTCCAAATTCGTGTGATTCTTATGGGAATTCGTTGGAAAATAAATTAACAGGGACAACTGAAAAAAACAATATTCTTTATGGTTCTATACCAATTACGGCAGGTCGATTTTTCCAATCAAATAATCATGATTACTCGAGAACCGTAGGCGATGTTCTTAAGAACAATGCCCATTCGATAAATCAACTTGAGTTTCATGAATTTAATTATGATCTCAATCACGAGCCAGTTGAAGACGAGTACGTCGGACCAGCGATGAGTTTGGTAAAGATTTGATTATCCCTTTCTAAAGAATTTTCGATCTTCTCTATCGATCTTGCTAATTTTAATTTAGGTTTACGCTTGGTCGACCGTAGACTTTGAGTTCGATAATATCGAAGAACGAGATCAAGCTATATTTGATGGTAATTACATAGCTGAAAATAATTTACCATTAGGATTAGAAGTATATCAAAACAGAGTCTTCGTCACTCTTCCAAAATGGAAGGAAGGAATACCAGTAACATTGGCAACTGTTCCAAGATATTCCAAAACAAAGAGTCCAAAATTGAAGCCATATCCTGATTGGGATTGGAATATGTCTGGTTAGTTTGAATCTGAACAAATCATATCTATTGAAATTATTTTCTAATACTTTTTTATACTTTCAGATAAATGCGATGGTCTTACGTCAGTGTTTAGGATACAAGTAGACGAATGTGATCGTCTTTGGGTTTTGGATTCTGGAGTGACAAATATCGCGAAAAAACCAACGCAAAGTTGCCCACCGGTACTCTACATTTTCGATCTTCAAACTGATAAATTGATCAAGAAATATACATTACCACAGGAACAAGTAAAACAGGATTCTTTGTTCACGAATATAGTGGTTGATGTAAGAGATGGAGATTGTGGTGGCGCAATAGCATATCTTTCAGATGTCTGGAGATTCGGTATAATCGTTTATGACTTCTACAAGGATTCATCCTTCAGATTCGAACATCATTTCTTCTTTCCCGATCCTTTGGCTGCGAAATACGAACTCCATGGTATAAAATTCCAATGGACTGACGGAATCTTCGGCATTGCATTAAGTCCTATCGATATTCACAACGACAGGACCCTGTTCTTTCATCCCATGTCGAGTTTCAGAGAATTCGCAGTCTCCACGTCTGTCCTTCGAGACAAGAGAATGGTCGATCATAATACCGATAAATTTATACCGATTGGAAGACCAAGAGCCAAGGATTATGGTCATTCGTCTGGTTCCGTCGTCGACAGAAACGGTGTAATGTTCTTCAACATGGTTACTCGTGACTCAGTATGGTGTTGGGATACGAGAAAGGAATATATACCTGAGAATTTAGGTGTAATAGGTACCAGTAACATCTCATTAGTCTTTCCTAATGACATTAAAGTCGATCATGAGGAAGAGCAGAACGTTTGGATGATCTCCAATAGGTTACCGATGTATCTCTATGAAAATTTAGATAGCAGCAAGATCAATTTTAGAATCTTCAAGGCACATGTTAAGGATGCTGTTAAAGACACTATTTGTGATCCTGATCACGTGGTACCTGATTATGGTCAGGGTTATGATGAAACTTGTTGAATGTTGTAAGAAATTCACTTGAAATTTTGAATAGTTAAAATAAAACGATCGAACAAATTTAGCTTATGTACAATAATTATTAAGATGATGAAAATATTTTATTAACAAAGGGATAGTAAAAAAAAATATTTAATGTCTATAGATTAATCTCGTAATATTAATTATGAAATAATAAAAGAAAGAAAGTTGTAATAATTATTTATAAAAGCGATTCAATCAATCATTATTTTTTTATGAATATATAAAAATGTATATTTTTTATTAACCCAATTAAAATCCTCAAATTTGTATCCTTTGACAAATTATCAAGAAAAGTCTTCCATGAAACTATCTCCTTCAAAAGATATTACGTTTTCAGATTCAATAGTAGTTTTAGTATACATCGTATCAAAACTATCTCTTATACTGGAAATTTGCAAATTTGTACTTTTTATCGAAGCTTGATCATCCTCTTCAACTTCATCGATGAAGTCAATCACACCGTTTCTTTCTTGGTTTTCAGGTTCAACGGTGAACTCTGATATATTTACTGAATTTGAGGAAACAACCATATCATATTTTTCAGGTAAAAAATCGTCAGAAAAATTCTTCTTGAACGTATCCGAATTCATTTCGTACGGTCTATAAGCATATATAGAATTATGCAAATCCGACATAAAGAAATATGATCCTAGAATTTCCATGTAAATAGCTAAGAGAAAACTGAAGAAAGCTATTATCATTTTCAAGGAAGGTTGATCGGAATCTTTGATCGTTTCATAACCAAGAGAATCTATTTCCGGATCAATGATATTGATTGTCCTTGTTTCACTGAGTGCAATAGTAACTTCACTGTCGTATTGAACAACTTCGTTTGTAGGAAGATTATCGATTGAAGTCGATCTTGAATCTAAAGACAAATCCTCGTCTTCCATTACCAAGATACAAAGATCAAAATTCCTATCAGTTTCCATAGAACTTTGTAGAATATCTTCGAGATCATTAATCTCGTCTTCGATATCTTGAACGTTTGGAACCGACAATGTGTCTCCAACGTAAATATCCATATCATTATTAGAATCAAGAATGAATTCATCGACGGTCGATGGCAAACGATAAATATTATAAAAATTTTCGAAGAATGACGTGGATCGTTCATCATTGATAGATCGAGAATCACGTGGAAAAGTTCTAATGATAATCTCAGGTTTATGAGAGAATGCAGCATGGACCAAACTGGCTGTGACGTCATCGACGATATCTCTCTGCTGATTACCATAAAGATCGGACGATTCGAAATTCATTCCTTGTAAATTTTTATTAGTTAATAAAATACCATGAGGACGTAAACTCCAATGGATGTTTCTTGCGATATCCATCATGTGTAGAGACATGTTTCTGCGTCTAACTTGATGATGATTTCGATCATCGATCGTTTCGATTACATTTTCAATTTTTGTAGTAGATGAAAGTGAAATGGAATTTGTTAAGGAAAAAAATGAATTATCTTTTTCAACATTTAACATGTCGATCTTAAACTTTTCGATTTCTTCAATTTCGGATTCTTTTGTTGTATCAATCATTTGTATTTTTTCTTCTTCTTCTTTTTCATTTACTTTTTTATTTTCTGTACATTCAATGAAATCTTTTAAATCAGACGAATTAATAGGCATATCTCTTTTAGAAATAATGGATTCCGTCGAATTAAAAGTCTTAAAATTTTGATTTGAACCGAAATCCAAATTGGTTCGTAAATATTGATAAGACGAAGATAGTCCAAAGGGAACACTTATGTCTTCCCTATCAGTATTTCTATCAAGTTCAAGGCTATCAGTTATCTTTTGACTGTTTCTTAAAGAAAGATCCAATTTCATTGCATCTTGATTAGATTTGCTATGTTTCATATACACTTGATTATCCCTTATTGCCAGAATTTTTCTCAACTCTTGCCTAAACCAATGACTACCATGACGATCTAAAAGATTCAACATAATTGCAGCATCTTTACTTTGTATATTAGGTAATCGAGAAAACGATAATTCGTTTCCAAGAAAATTAAGATTTTCCTTCTCCTTTATTAACTCTTTGTTATTAATATTACTAACATATTCGAAGAAAGAATCAGTTGTGTTATGTATTTCAATTTCGTTATATGAATCAAAATGATCTTGATGTGTATTAAATTCATATGAATCAGCCTCGTTTCTTTTTTGTATTTGTCTGTAATTGTTTTTCACTTTAGAATAAGACATTACTTGGGTCGACCAAGTTTCAGTATTATCTCTAAAGGAATATAGCATATCAGTTTTCTGTTGTTTCTTCTTTTCCATCTCTCGTTTGTCCTCCATCAAAGTGATCTCATTGTAAGCTCTCAAAGCTTTCATTTCTAAAAGTTCTCTTTCTTTAGAAGATGTCATACGTTTTCTTCTTTTCCTCATTGATATCATATTATGTCTCGATTGATTAAAGTATTCGGTATGTTTATAACTATCAAACGAATTGACCATCTTATTTTTAATATTGTTTAATCTATGAAGTGATTCCTTTTGAATTTCCTTAGAACATGCAGGTGATTTTTCTAAAAAATTCGAATTGTCGTATTCTAAAGTATCAGCTATCTGTGTCATGGCCAAAATATTCCAATTTTTACAATAACATGGTCCAATTTCTAAATTATCTTCGTAGCATTCATCATCATTTTTAATTACATTTTTTGTATTTAACTGATTTAAATTGGTATTGGTCGCAAACTTTGGACATACGTTGTCCATGTAATCGACATGTATATTATGATCATTATTTTTATTATTTCCTTTATTATCGTATATGTAATTGTTCAGACTTTCTGTGGTTTGAGTACTAATAATATTGTAACTACTATCAGTATTATTATTTACATTTAAATTACTCCAAACACTTTCATAAACGTTAAATGAATTATTACTTTTGTATTCTTCTTTTGGTTCGACACTTGTGTATCTAAAATGATAACACTTCAATAAGATATTGTTACTTAAATATAAACGTTAGAAAAAGTACCTATTTTTTGTAATTAATTCTTGATTGACCATATCAAAATTCTGCAATTTGCCTCCAATAAACTCTGTCCTATTAGAAATTTTAGAATTATTTACAGATTCGTATTCCATACCAGTGTAACACGCAATTTGTTTTGGTATTTTAAACAATAATTCTGTGTTCTTGTTATTCCATATCATCATTCTTCCTCGATCAAATAAATTCTTCGAATTCGAAGCTTTAAATAATGTTTTTTTATATATATCGTTCGTATTTTTAACAAATTTTTCGTTAAATTGTAATTGAGGATCAAAAAATTCATCGATTAGCAATTCTTTACCATAGAGATTAGTGATGTTGAATTTTTGATAGAACGGTAAACAGCCTATTGTAGAGAAGATACTAGTGCTAGGAAGAATGTAAGATCGATTGTTGAAAATATAATTGTAATTTCTTGTCATTTCTAAATGAACTGTTTTCGATGTATCTACTACAGGATTTATTATTTCTAAATTAGGTTCCTCTGTAAAAATAATCATCATATAAAATAATCATATATATATATATATGAAAGATTATTTTTACAGATATATATAATATATATATAAGATTATTTCATATATATATATATATATATATATATATATATATATAAATATATAATAATTGAATATATTTATATATATATTTAATTATTCTATTTTTATCATTCACGATACACGTAAAATATTCTTACTTAAGAAAGAATTATTTTCCAATTTTGTATGAATGAAATCTTTTGCATTAATCATTTGACTTCGTAAAAAAGTATTACAATTAATCTTTGTATCTTCTTCTTGGTCAATATTAGTAATGGTTGTATCATTTTTGGATAATTTTCTAATGTCTGTGTCATCCAAGGAAGTAATATTCTCCTCTGGAATTTTATTATCATTTATTAGAACATCAATTTCATGATTAGATGTACAATAAACTTCACTTAAACATTTATTTTTTTTATTTAAAAGGCAAGGATAAATAGATTTAGAAAGAATAGTTTGTTGCTTGAAAGGACATTCCATTAATTGTCTATCCCCTACGAGAGGAAAACATGGTCTAGACTCTACTTTCTCTCTCGTTAATGGACATGATTTTTTCTTTTCTTTCTTCTTAATAAATTCTAAGTTTGTTTCTTCTTTTTCATCGATACAATCTAGTACAAAAGCTGTTATGGATTCCTTAGCTTGTGTCAATTCCATTACTTCTTCATGGATCAATTCTCTTTTTGCTTCAACTGAAACATCTTCGGTCTTATCATTAATCTTTTGGACTTCTCTAAACTTCTCAACACGATTATCATTTATATAAAATATAGGCATATCAGTTTTCGCCATCAAATAATCAATGATAGATGGATCTCTTATCCTGCGATCTTTTATCAGATCAATTTTTCCTATCTCCTTTTTCTTTGCATATTCTTCTTGTATCTTATAAATTATAGCACTCTCTAACATCCTTTTGCGGACTCTAGCACGTGCATTGATTATATCAACATCAGTTAATCCCAAAAGCTTCATACATTTCTCAATAGGTATCAAATTATTATTACGAATTATCTGAGAAATGACTTCTTCTGTGTCATCGGATTCAAAACTGCTAATAGTCGTTAACGTTGTCAACGATCTAGATATTTTACTTTCGTTGGAATCGTTGAAAATTGAACTATAAAATGCGTCGTTCAGATTAGGTAAACTCATACAACGTCTTCCCGAGAACAAATCGAATGTTGATTCCTTGCTAATCATTTCCGTACTACTGCCATCCGAGAAGATATTATATGCGATAGAATATTTTGCTTGTAAAGCTTTCCTTATCTTTCTAATCCTTTCTATTTTTTTCAACTCTATATAAGAACATGCAATTGCATACCATATGTAAGCAGAATTGGCTGTAAATGTTATTATTATTTGTTTAAGTAGATAAATTTTGTAAAAAATTAAGTTTGTAAACAATTTAAGTATTGATCTATATCATGTATCAAGCTTACTTAATGAAATAAGTTCAACGACAACAAATTCGATCATTCGAAACGAAGAAAATCTTTCTTTACCCCATAGCCAGATGAATATAGCAATAACAATCAATTTTAATATAAGATTTTGAAAAAAACTCAGGATCAGCCATGGCAGAAGTAAATTTGGTCGACTCCATGTTAAAATTGGATAAAAATTGATCATGTATAAAAATGTGTAAACATAAGCGACTATCTTCCTTGTGATAACAATCCATGTTAGAGCTATTTGCAATGAAAAATAATAATATGTAAAATATCATTCAACATACATAGAACATATTTTTCTTGATATTAACTTATTTTTATCCAATACTCAAAATCTGTAGAGAGAAAGAAGTATTGTTGAGTCAATGACAAATTCCAAATCTTTTCAATTTGTTGGGACCAGTCAAAAGGATGCCATTCCAATGTGCTGTTGAGCTTCGGAATATTATCATCTCGTTACTTACTTTAATGATTTAAGAAATATTTTATGATTTTTTTCCCGTTGCATGACCGATACTTTATCATTATACTTAGAACATCTTAAATACAAAAAGAAACTATATCCAATAATTATTTCAGAAATCTTACCAAACCTAACAGAGTCATTACTAATAATTCAGCCTGAAAGGATATTCCTATATAATGTCCAACGAATCTTGGCATTCTGCACTTAAAATTTCAGAAGACATTAAATTTTCTTGAATGAATGATATTACCAAAAACGAATCATGATATTGCTTTGATTTCTTCGAATTTCAAATATTAAGATAATTAAAAGTATTCGATGAAAAGGGAAATTTAAACTATATGATTCATAGTTTCAATACAATCTGTCAATCCATATAATCATACGCTTGAACACAGCGTACATGACTGTGTAAATTCAATTATTTATAGTGATTTATAGCTAATATTAACGTCAACACAAAACATGCTTTTATTTTCGTCATACTTTTCATAATAACTTAAAGATCGATGAGATATGAAATTAAAACAAAAATTCATTTGAAAATTAAATGTTAGTAAAATAAAAGAAAGAAAACAACGAAACACACAAATAAACTGCGTAAGATTAATGGCATGATTTATTACAAATATTGCTTACAACTGTATAAACCCAATAGGTATAAGTTATAAGACTTAATAAATCTTTGTCGTTATCCTCTCTTTGCAATGTTAAAAAAATTATTTTCCATCGAGGACAGGTTCTATCGTTTGTCCTCCACAAATCTGACCCCAACCAATCAAACGCCAATGCTTTTCGACACGACGCGACAATGCAATCTTTTCGTCGATTTCTGTACACACTGGACTCGTCAAGCTTATTTTAGCTAAATCAGCACGAGTAGCTAAAACTCGACCACCAGTACTAAGAGAGCCAATATTCACTAACAATACTTCATTTCTAGATAATTTTGGTACCTATAAAAAAAAATTATATAAGATCCCATATGATAGAAATTATAAATCTCGAAAAAATAAAAATAATAATAGCATAATAAAAATCTTACTCTCGCTCCTTTCTTATCACCCTCTGTTCTTACACCCAACAAACGTTTTAAAAGATAGTACGATATTTCAAGTTCAATGAATATTTTAGGTAATGCCCCAACAGCTCCTAAAATTTGTCCCACTAAACGATCAGCTCTGCACAAAGTTGGTTCGATTTTCGTTCCAACACCTTGAAAAATTATAGATCAGTATGCTAGCACTAATCTGTTCTTTATAATTATTTTAACTAGGCTTAATTGATATCGCCTTATATAAAAATCTACAGATATTGTTTTAAAAAGTTTAACTTTTCGTGACTTCACAGATGTAATTCAAGGAATCTTAGGAGTCATAAAAATTGAAAATTTAATTTTTCTTTTTTTGCAATTGAGAATACGGAATCATAGGAAGGAAAACTGAGAGGACAGATATACTATTGGAATTGATGATCAAATCGTAAGAAAAAAGCTAATTACTTATTAAAATGAATAGAACTGAAGATAACCTTTTCAATTCTGGTTGTAATAGATTTAGAATCACAACATATATGCCTTTCTTATTATTCTCATTTCGTTTAATTTCTCTTCAATCCTAAGATTTCTTGTGTCACTTCTGCGCAATCTTTTTTCTTTAAGATACATTAATATTTATCTTATCCTGGAATCACAGGAAATGTAATCTTGAATCTAATGTACTAGGAGTATGGTAAAATATGGCTCCTTATTAAGTAATAGATGATCAATATAATAATTAACTCACCTATAAGGCCACCGGGAACTGCGAATTGTAGCTCGTTTTGTTCGGCAAATAGCGAGACGATACGTGAAAATATAGGACGACACGTTAATTTCCCTTCACTATCTTTAGAGACTAATCCAGGTCGGACTTCGATTTCCATGCCAACCTGCAACATAATATTTATTAGAAATTATTTATTAGAAAACTCGAAAATAGAAACAGTAATAGATTTAAAGAGAAAAACAAAAGCTGTGAGAAAGCTGGAAAGAAAAAGAAATATAAAAAGATCATGGAAAAATACCTTCAATACACCTCTTAATATACTGCCTCCTGCAACTCCACCTTTGAGATCGTCCACTTCGCAACCAGGCTTATTAACGTCAAACGATCGGATAACGATCAATCGTGGTTCTGACGTAAAATCTCTAAGTGGGACTGGAATTTTCTTTGTTATATACTCGCACAATACTTCAATGTTATATTTCAATTGAGCAGAAATTGGAATAACAGGTGCTCCTTCTGCCACAGTACCTAATTTATTTAAAATAAAGAGTAACTATATAGATAATTGTCTTAAGGATGATTGATGACAAACTATTATTAAAATATTTTTTATTATTAATTACTATTTACTATTTACTCTATTACTCTATTACTATACTATATACTATTTAATTTAT
This sequence comes from Vespa mandarinia, assembly GCF_050613455.1. Taxonomy (NCBI): domain Eukaryota; kingdom Metazoa; phylum Arthropoda; class Insecta; order Hymenoptera; family Vespidae; genus Vespa; species Vespa mandarinia. The sequence goes on along the minus strand of NC_140812.1, from coordinate 6,073,161 downwards.
ACATATATATATATATATATATATATATATATTTATTTATTTATTTATTTATTTACTTACTAATACTAATTATTATTAATATGTAATGTTACCTTGAACGAATTTCAATATTTGTTCGTACTGTTCTTTCGCCTGAGCTTCCTTCACTAAGTCAATTTTATTTTGCAAAATGATTATGTGCTTTAACTTCATGATTTCAATTGCAGCTAAATGTTCAGAAGTTTGTGGTTGTGGACACGACTCATTGCCAGCTACGTAGAACAAGAGAAATTATTTCATCGTTAAAGAAATTGATTACAATTGCGAACGAATAATTTTATTAAAAGTTTATTAAATGATACCAATTAAAAGTAACGCTGCATCCATAACGGCAGCTCCGTTAAGCATAGTTGCCATAAGAATATCGTGTCCAGGACAATCTACGAAGGACACATGTCGAACCAATTGAAATCGTCCAGGACAAACGGGACGTAAACAAGGAAAGGAATCATCTTTACTAGATCCTCCTGATATGTAACAAGCCGGCCTTGGACATTTTTCATTATCACACTTATAAATCTTTGCATTCGCATATCCTATAACACAAAATAAAAATTGAAAAGAAGAATTCAGTAATGAACTTTCTATCTGATCAAATGTAAAGGAATAATTTGTGTTTTATGTAAAATGAAATAGAAAAAGGAAAGATAAAGGAAACGCGATTAAAATTCCTTCAAATTTATTACTCGACATAAAAATGATATAAACAATTAAAAAAAGGAAAAAGAAAACACACACACACACACACATACATACATGCATACATGCATACATACATACATACATACATACATACATACATACATACATACATACATACATACATACATACATACATACATACATACATACATACATACATACATACATACATACATACATACATATATACATACATACGCGTGCGTGCATGCACACACACACACACACACACACACACACACACACACACACAAAAGTGTGTATGTGTGTGTGTATATATATATATATATATGACATAACGACAAATGTTAAGTTTACAAAAAATTAAAAAAGTATATATATGCTAAACAATACTTTTATATATCTCTCAAGTATTATCTATAATTTGATCTCTTTGAATGATTGTTTATACCTAATATATTCATTAATTCAGAACGTAGTAATACAATTACCCGTATGTGCGTATCAACGAAAAGATGGTAAAATATTGTTTTACATATTTTCTTTTTTACATTTATGCCTTATATAACTTTTATAACAATTAATTGCAAAAAATGATTCACTATACTAATCCAAATAAAACGATAGAGTATAATATTACATTCGATAGATACACAGTTTTCATCAAAATAGAATTATTGCCTTGTATAAAAACTACTGCTAATATGTTAGATATAGTCATGGTTTGAATTATTTCTATTTATTTACATAACTTCTCTTACAACATATAATACGAAAACAATATAAAATGTTGCTTTCACAGCAAATACTGGTATTCCAAAACGAAATATATCATCATGTACCATCATCATTTCTATTTTCAATTTCTTTTACTTCTAATAACGAACAGATCTTGATCGATGTTTCAAAAACACCAATTTATCGTATACAAAATAACAACAATTATAATTACGCATTTTCTTATTCCATTATTATTATTTTTCTTGTATCATATTCTAATCTCCTTAAGATATTATAAAGTTATGCAACATTGAATTGTCAATTATTTATGTATTCGATAAAATAAATGCATTGTTACATTCACGGAATACTTAACGATGAATTTATATCTTTTAAATGATTTAAATACAAAAATAACTTATAGAAATACTAACTAATCAATTACACTTAATGCATAATGAAATCTCGGTGAAATGATAAACTATAAGTTTAAACTATAGATACACCACAATGTAATCTTCTTCACGATTCTAAACGAAGATTTTCTTTTCAAAGGTAATTCTTGTAATACTTTTTAAAACAAATACTTTCTACAATTCTTAGCACTACACTTGCATAAAACTTTATTGACGATAGTTTTCGAGTCGGGCGTGTCCTGTCGTACTTCGATCTCATTTGTTGGAGATTGAACGACATCGATCTCCTTTCCTTCCTTGATAATATTCTGCGTCACGCGCGTTGTTTTCAAAGGTTGAAACACATAGTCAAATGTAATTTCCTCGTTCTTTTCGATATCTTTTATGGCGAATAATGCGAGTTTCGGAAGATTAGGATCGAGACAATTGATCCAGACACCGTAAACCGCCAAATTGGGATCACAGGAATGATTGATGAAGTGTGATATGTTTCCATATACAGCTGCATCAACCGTATAAAGACATTGATCGTCGGTTTCGTTATAGTCCAGATCAAAAAGATATGTTCTACCTGCAGCATCATATTCTTTACCACGTTTATCAGCTTCCTCGCTCGAGATTACTTCGCCCACGTATTGTGTTACAAAGGAACCCTTCTTGATACTTTCCAATGTTTTTACACCCCAACCCCTACCGTCGTCGGTTTTAAAAATACAAAACTTTATATTTGTACCACGTTGTGTAACACGATTTAGACATGTCGAATCACATTTACATTGCTTGTTACATTCATATATCGGTGTACCTGGTTTAACGCGAATTTTTCCCTTTGAAGTATACGGGAAAATACTATCGTTTTGTAAGGAACAACATTTTGTATTAGATCCACAATTAACACAATCGCAACCAATCGGAGGATCTTCAGGTATCACTACATCTTCACCCGGAAGATAATCTTCTATATAAAAAAAATCTTCTGGAGGGCCCTCAAGATCCATGAAATTTTCTACAGATATCGATGGCTTCCCTTTACTGATACTGTTCATCTCGTTTTCCCAATCTTTTAACAATTCTAATTGTTCCCTTCTTAAATCGTACAACATAAACCGTAAAATATTCGTTTTAATGTCTATCTCCGCTTTACTTTTTTTTAAATTATTAAGTTTAAAAAAGTTGTTTATACTAGTGTAAAAAGTATTCTCATCGATTAGAGCGCAATCAATCGATTCTCCTTTTTGCTGGATTTTATTTAAAAATTCGTAAACGTCTCGCTCCGTCGGATAAAAACCAACTTTTTTCTTCAATTTTTCCAACAATTTGGATCTATTCTTCTCGAAATCCTTCAAAATTTCATTGCAATTTGTTAGATTCTCCAATGGTTCCCACGTATTATGATCGTTGGACCAATTCTTCCATTTGATCAAATACGACGTAGTACCATTTATTTTTTTCTTATTTAGGATTTTCTCCACTTCCCAAGTTTCGTCCTTTTTAGACGTCTTTAATTTAATATTACTATAATGAGGATTACTGTATTTAATATCTTCCAAAACGATTCGTAATTCTTTTAATTTGAATTTCGCGAAATCGTGCTTCAATGGAGTATCGATGAAACCGTTACATCTTGTGTTCCTTTTGTAATATACACCAATATTTAATGAATCAAATTTTTCCATATTTCGACGATTTACACCCATCTTACTAGATCTCTTCTCTTTTCTATTTGAATTAACACGCGAATTAACACGTAAATTAACACTATCTTCGCTGTTGTCTAGATAAAAAGTTGTTTTCTCATCGACTTTTGGCTGCTTCAAACGTTGTTGGACACTTTCAGGCGAAAGTGATCTTTTTTCAGATGTAGAAGACGTTTCACCAAGAATATCTGCATGTTCCATACTGCCTCTCTCAACTGGATGCTCTGTAATGCCAAACATTTAAACGACGTCATTTACTCCGAACTCAAGTTCGATGTTTCAAATTACTGTACATAATTGTGTGATTGTTTTTAAATGACATATCACCATCATTTCTAACCATCACTTTAATTCTCTTCAATCTTAAGTAAATTAAGAAATTATAATGTTCCAGAACATTTTGATTGAATTTTGTGTCTATTCTTATGATGGCCATTGCAATTATTACTATTAAATGGATATAGTTATTTTTTATAAACAAAAGTATTATTTTTTATTAAAATAATATTTAAAGTAATATTTTTGTTCAATAGTGTAAAAAAGAATATCAAAATCAATATATTTCATTTGTAAACTTTATTTTTATTTTGTAAAAATTAATTTAGTTATAAAAATTATTACCTATAAATATTATATAATATAACATATAAAGATACTTAATATATATTTAAAATCCATATGCAATTCGCCCATGGTTTTTCTAAATGAAAAAACAAAAATTATTTCCGAATGTTTAAGGAAATGAATTTATATAAAAAAGAAGTTTCATAAGAAGTTTCGTAATCAAAAGTAGATTCATTAGGCTGCAATTACTACTATTTCATTATTATTGCATTAACCACTGAATTTTTACTAGATAATTTACCTGAAACATTTAGTTTTGTTAATTACAATCACATAATATATACATTTATAAAAATACATACATACATACAACAATACATACATACATACATACATACATACATACATACATACATACATACATACATACATACATACATACATACATACATACATACATACATACATACATACATACATACATACAACAATACATACATACATACATACATACATACATACATACATACATACATACATACACACTCCCACACACACACACACACACACAACTTGTACCTACTTATATAATTTTAAATAATTTATTAATTAATATAATATTAATTAAATATTATTATAGGAATATTACAATTTTCACTTACCTTATATTCGTTGAACTCAATCATAATTCACATTTCCAATCACTTTCAATCACAATAAAGAATTATATTATTTATGAATTGTTATATGCATTACAAGATAACTACATTTATAATAATTACTACTGAACAGTTTGTCTTATTAAACATACTTACATACATTCTAAGAAATTTTTAAAAATTTATTTTATTGGAAATAAAGGAGAAAAATTGTACATTATTAAAAATTATTGTCTTTCTTTACTAATTGAAAAACTTTCTAAATGCAAATATATTTATATAATAAATATATTTATATACTATTATAATATTAAAATATTACTTTACAAAACCCTATTATATAATGAAAATATTATCAACTCGTTTTGAAAATAAAGTAACTTTCAAAAATTTAATATTATAAACGACAGAATGTTAAATAAATAGCAATTTAGATAAAATTATAGAAAAATAGACAACATTATAACTGAGTTGTACTTACCAAGTTTAATTGTAATATTTCTTTCCAACTCATTTTTAAAGCGTACAGTTTGCACACCTGAAATTGCCTTAACGATTGTAGATTTTCCATGCGCTACATGACCAATGGTACCTATAAAAAATTATAAAAATAAATAATTATAATACCATAGAAATATTCAATAATTTTATGAAACAATATTACAGTAACTTATTAAGAAAATGTAATAAAATAAATATCATTTATAAAAGTAAATATTTTTTTATTTAAGTTTTAATATCTTTTTACTTTATTTAGATAAAGTTTAGATAATATTTTAATTTTGTTACGATATACTTACCAATATTTATTGTAGCTTGTCTGCTAATGACTTCACGAGATAAGGCAGTTAATGTACTGACATCCTAAAATTTAAATGAAAGAACTGATGTAAATATGTAACAAAGCAAAACATTGATATAAATAAAATATTAAATATTGATAGTATCATAATAATAATAATAATAAAATTATATCAATTATTATACTAACAGTATAATATAATCATAGTACTATAAAGCTGAACAGAGATAATATGTTTTGAATACACAATAGGAATAATGAGTAATATTATATAAAAATGAAAATTTTTTTTGCAAATATATTTATATATTCTAATATGATTTCATAACTCAAGGTTAAAAAAAGCATATATTAACAACTTTTAAAAAAATAATATAACAACAATCCATTTGATATAATTTATACATTCTATATCAAGTGCCAAGCATTAAAAAGTGAGGTTAAATTGAATCAAATGTATGTATGAATGACCGTTATAAATATGTAAAATTTATAAGTATAATTTTACTCACTAGCTTTGAAAGATCTTGTTTGTATAAATTGGGTTGACCAGTTGTCACACCTAGCCCTTCTTCACCTCCCATAATTGTTAATTCTACGGTATATATTAAGTCGGCCACGCGAAAGTCACTGTAAAAGAAATCGAGACTCCGTTACGCCTCACTTAAAATACAGTATTGAAAGGAATCAGCTTGAATGTATTCACGTCTATATCATAGCTAGTTACTAACCGGAAATCAAATGATGTATTAATACAAAATACTAAATATTGTTAACTTAATTCCAAAATGTTTTAAAAATAATATAAATATATTTTAACACTAGATCAATAAATTTAATAATAAACTATTTATCCAACATAAAACAAAAATTCATGAAGTATGAAGTTCATAGATTACAATTTCTGTGTAAATTTGAAGTTTTCTTTCCCTTTTACAATATTGTAATAAAATTTAAATACTTCGAAATACTTTATTTTGGAATAAATGAAAGTCAATTGAATGATACAATGACTTCTTTTACACGAAATTCTCTGTAATTAGTCGATAATTACACCTATAAAAGTTCTTTCTACATTGTTGAAAATGACTCAAAGATAGCGAATATCGAAAAGAATTTTCAAACATCAACATCGAATATGAAACATTAAAAAATTTTTAATTAAAATAAATTGTTTAAGAATATTTCAAATACTTGTATATTATGTATCATTTCTAATTTTGAACATAGGAACATGTAAAAAAAATATTTTTAGTAGTTGGTAGTATGTGATAACACCACAAATATTATCACTTGTAATAAATATTTGAATTTTTTTTATTTTCTATTAAATTTAACTTCAAATATCGGATGAATGTTCAAAATTATTTGACTTATGCTCTGATTAAACTATATACCTGAAAGTTTTCAAATTCTCCAGATTTTTTGAATATATTCTACACGAGATTATTGTGACATAACCTACAAAATGATTCTTGATTATGGTTTTAGAAAAGTAGTTGAAAACTTTGTAAAAAGCAGAGGACAGTATTTTAATAGATTTGTAGGAAGTCTTTCGAACCAAGAGTTAATAAATGAATTTTTAACAGAAGAAGATATGGTAAATTAGTTTAGTTAATTCTAATTTTATTTCTTTCTTATTTTTTTATGTTATAAATTTTCGTTTATTACAGCCCAATTTAGATATAAATCCTTATATAAAAGAAAAACAACAATGTTTATTATGCAAATTAAATATACAGCCAGATTTTAAAAATATACGATTATTATCACAGTTTCAAAGTAGATACACAGGACGGATTTATGGAAGGCATATAACAGGTTTATGCAAAAATAAACAAGAACAAGTTGAAAAGGAGATCTTAAAAGCGCAACATGCTGGTAAAATTTATTATTATTAGCTATTTGTTAAGAACCAAAATATTGATAACTAATCATTTCTCTCATAGATATAATATAATATGAAATAATATTTTTTAAGGTTTAATGGGACATTTTACAAAAGATCCAAAATATGTAAATGACCCACCATTATTCGATCCCAATCGTCCATTGAGACCACATAAATATTAATGTAAAATTATGGATATATTCTTTAGATTTTGTTAAGAACAAAATAGTAATTTTCATGTTGTATATAAGGTACTATCAAATTAGAAAGATAACCAAAAATATGAGATATTTCATTATTTAATAAATGTGTCATTCTCGGTAGAATAATATACTAAAGATTTAGGTATACCCAATGATGATAATATTTCTTCCATAGTCATTACCTGTCCTCGTTTATTTTCTAAATCTTTCTGCAATCTTTCCAGAGCATCTTGGCAAGCATGTCTCCACCTTCTAATATCAGCTTCCAAATCATCAGAATTGTTCTTTCGATATTAAAAAATTAATTAGATTTAATGTCATTAAAAGATCATAATATAATATATAAAAGTTATACCTTTTTACAATATGAAATTTCGTTTTTCAAAATCTCGATTTCTTTCTGTTTCTTTAATATTCTCTTTTCTAATTCTTCTAAATCATTTGGAAATACGTTCATACTCTCGTCAATTCCCACATTTTCTATATCATTTTCGAGATCAAATCGTATCTTTTTCATAGCAATTGATTCTTGAGACAATTTTCGTTTAATATTTTCCCTACTTGATATTAAATGAAGTGTTTATGTAATAAATATATATATAAAATTTCATCCTAAAAATATTCTACTTACACTTGCGATTTAATGTTTACTTGTTCTAAACTTTTAACATTAGATTTACGTTTGGGACTCACATCAGAAGTGTTAAATAATGAACGAAACGGTTTGTTTACTGTTGGACTGTTTTTCAGTTTCATATGTGCAAAAGTTATGGTTTTTTCACACATTTTGTAATAATAAATTTGTTATTGTTTACATAACACACAATTTATTAAAAATTAATATTTATTCAATCAACTTCAAATAAATAAATCAATGTTATATGAAATTCATTCTAAATTACACATCCTAAAATACATGTTTCTCTGAAATCATGCGTTCATTAAGTAGAAAGAAATCACGATTGGTGGAATAACGAATAATCATCGTCCAATCAGCGTTGTGACATACAGCGACACTGAAAACGCGTTCGATCTGTTGTGTTTTATTCTAACCTCTTCACGGTAATGTCGATGTTTCTTCGTTAATAAAAGTGTTAATTATAAAACTTCCTTAAAAATATAAAATAATATAGAAGTTTAACATTTTTTTGTAAGTATATAAGCTCTGCTATATTGTTAACAATTATAATTTTTTTAATTATATTTTGAAATTACATTATGATTTCTAAAGGTCATTCAAATTTCGTTAATTTAAAATATTTTATATATAAAAATATAATTTTTATTTTATATGCACTATTAATAATAATAATTAATCTTTTCAGTAATTATGGATATCAGACCAAATAATACAATTTATATAAATAATCTAAATGAAAAGATAAAAAAAGAAGAATTAAGAAAATCGTTATATGCAATATTTTCTCAATTTGGACAGATATTGGATATAGTAGCATTAAAAACATTAAAAATGCGTGGTCAGGCATTCGTCATTTTCAAAGAAATAGCTAGTGCAACGAATGCCTTAAGATCTATGCAGGGATTTCCTTTTTATGATAAGCCAATGGTATGTATGTTACATAGATATTTGTAGTTTTGAAAAAAGTAGGAAAGTTTTATATATTAAAATTGCTTTATGTGTGTTTTCAGAGGATACAGTATGCTAAGACAGACAGCGATTTAATTGCAAAAATGAAAGGCACATTTGCAGAACGCCCCAAAAAACCAAAACGTGTAGTACCAGCTGCAGATGAAGAAGCAAAACGTGCAAAGAAGCGTGCTAAGGAACAAGCGAAACATTCACAGCAAATTGGATATCATCCTGGTGTACCGCAACATCCAGGATTAGTTAATACAGCTGTACCTGAACAACCACCAAATCAAATTTTGTTCCTTACAAATCTTCCTGATGAAACTAGTGAAATGATGTTATCTATGCTTTTCAATCAATTTCCTGGTTTCAAAGAAGTTCGTTTAGTGCCGAATCGGCATGATATTGCATTTGTTGAGTTTGAAAATGAAGTTCAATCAGGTGCTGCCAAAGATGCACTTCAAGGATTTAAAATTACACCTTCACATGCGATGAAAATATCTTTTGCGAAAAAATAATTACAAAGACTTTAATTTTATGATTATTAATGAAATAAATGTGTAAACATTAAATGCAAAAATAATGAGAAAGTTATCAAACTGGACATGTAGTCATATTTTAATAATTTTTATACAATATAGTTTCTTGAATATAAGAAGTATTTATTACTAAGTAATAATTATGCAAAGACCAATCATTCTTTGAATCATGTTTCAAATATTAAAAATATTTTTCACAATATGATAAATATATACACGATTTTGTTCCAGAATACAACTGATCTTGCTTTCGCTTATGATAATTATACTATTTAAAGCAATTTATCAATTTTAATTTTATAGTGGTTTACGACAAAAATGATTACAAGCATAATTCTTTACTGATTTTGATGAACAAAATCGCATTTTAAAGATAAAGGTTTAAGCTAGGACATGACTTCCTTGTATTTTTGAAAAAATGTTATTTTCTTTGAAAAAGATGTTTTTTCGAGAATAATTTTTTAAATATACAATATATTCTTATAAACAAGGTTAGATAAAAATTAATAAGAATAAATGAAGCGGTATGTTCTTCCCATCTACAGATTTATCCGTCCATACAAACCACTCCAGATTCTATTATTTCTTCAACTATCGCAGCAGATCTTGTGCCAGTATTGCATGTACACACTTCACCATAAAAAGTTCCTCATTTATTTTTGCATTCCAAAAATAAAGTAAATCAAACATTAAACAAAAATTGTCTCGATTATGATATTGTTATGCGCTTGAGTAAATAAGAATAAATGAGAAATAACAAGCAAAATAAAAATAAATGAGAACTATGTGGATATGATGATGAACATAAGTATAATATTAAATATAGTATTTAATCCGAAAAGAATAAATAAGAAGAAATAAGAACAAATAAAAATAATAAAAAAATTAGAAATTTTCAGAGCGTTTCTCTAAGAAATTATTTAAAAATTCTTCTATATCTACACTGTTTATTTATTGAAGTATAATAAACATGTAAAGTGTAAATAAATTGGTAAAGTTTAATGTTCAGTCGAAATTAAATTAAAAAGAAGGTTTATTTTATAAAATTTCGCGAAGTAAATTCCGTAACCGACCTTTAATAAATAACTACTGCAAATTAGAGTCATTGCATCATTGAAGAGGATCTCATTCAACTTCAATGTCAATCTATCTCATTTTCAACCAGCTACAAATCATCCACCCTCTATTTCGACGTAAATCGCGGATGAGTGTTTTGAAGCCATTGCAGAACTTCTTAAGTAGTAAATGAATTTTTCAATTTCTCCGATTACTCAATCATGTCAAGGACGAAAGGTCTGAATTGGCACAAATGATTGATTGTAATTAATTAGTAAAAGAGTATTGAATGACCACGAATAAATTTGTTAGTTGATTTACTCGTAAACGATTTTTTGTGTTTTGATTTATTTATTAAATTAGAATAGGGTCTTGTTCAAACGTATTAATTATAATTATTTGAAATTTTGATTATTTCAATCCATTATATAAATTATTATTAATATAATGGGTTGGTAATCTTAAATATTTTTCTCTAACGAAAATAGTAAAAAATCATCATTCAGAATCATCATAATGATGAATGAGCAAGAAGACATTCGCAATGGATAATCTCTAGATTACAAGCGAAATTGTATAATTTGTTTTCTAATAATTAGTATAATTGCTTGTAAAAAGGAGCATCCAAGGATTTTTTATTACATTTTTAAATAAAAATGAATCAAATATGTAATCAACTTTCCTGGTAAACAAAAAGTCTCGATAAAGTCATTGCTTTTGAAAGAGGAAAGTCGAGTAAGTCATTGATAGAAGAGACTTGTAGAATCACAGTTCACAGGCCCTAGAATAAATTAATCAATTTTTAGCATAAGATTTTCAGCAATTAATATACCAATTCTTGTTTCTCTCCCTATACTTTCTCGATTTTTTTTTTTCAGGAAAAAACTCGAATGAGTTTCCTTACTGGAAAAAATTAGGATGAAATGATATATGTTGATTTCTAATTCCGAATTCCATCGTCGTCACGTTCCGGCTTCCTTTTCTTTTCTTTCTCCGGCTCTCTTCTTTATCTCATATTTCTTCTCTTTCTCTCCTTTTTTTAATTTTTTCTTTTTCAAGCTAAATCATCGCCAAATGAACCTTCTTCTCTATCAATTTTCTTCTTCTTTTTCGATTTTTTTTGCCTTTCTTTTCTATTTCTTCTTTCCCTTCTTCTTTTCAGATTGGATCATCGTATTGGAACAGAAAAGATCATCGAGGAAAGAACCATCGGGTGGGATCCTTCCAAGTTTCTTTCTTTCGGTAGGAACAAATCGAACTCTATTTTGGTACTCTGGTTTTGGTCAGGTGGAATGATATTCAATATGTCTTGCTCTGCGTTTCATCGTTGTCACGTACGCACACGTTCTGGCTCTCTTTTCTATCTTATATTCTTCTTCTCTTTCTCTTCTTTATCTTTTCTTCTTCTTTTCGAGGGATCATCGAGGATTAGATTCATCTTTGATCGGATAAGTCCGATGTATCGTCGAATGGTTTGGTTCATTGTCGATTTTTAGACGAGAATACAGGAAAGATAGGAAGACGTGGTGGGTGTTCGTGGGCGCGATTAAAAATTCTACCAAGGACTTCGTTTTATTTACGTATTATAAATTACACAACACAAGTACTATCGGGCGAATGGCTGCATATTTTAATATATTTTCAAAATCCCTTCAAACTAATTCTGATTAAACACTAAAGTACTAAAACTTTACATTGCCAATAATATTTCTACAAAAATAAATAGATAAGATATAGTTAAATTCAAAGATAATTCTTTAAATTCGCAAATTTATATACTAATTATATGTGTTAATTATATTTATTATTTTTTATGCTCTTATCGTGAAACAAATGCGTACCAACGTCGTATTTAATACGGATTACTTCGAGACGTACGCATCATCAAAGAAAAATATACATATGAGAGACTGAAAAGTGTGAATTTATAGTCTACTAAACTACTTATTCTACCTAACGAAACCAATTGTTATGTACGCGTGAGAGGGGAATAACCAACAAGCTTAACACTGATACGATAGACGCATGGTGGGGACTGTGTTCCCCGCTTATACTCGTAGTTCATATTTTGTCCGTACCTGTCGCTGAGGTCACATACACTTCGAACAAAAGATAGTGAATCTTAGTAATTGAACGAATAGATAATTATGAATTATGCGGGCGAAATAAGATAATAGAAATAGAAGAAAATATAAGTGTATCATAATTTTTAATTGAATAAAATGCCATTTATATTTTTGCTAGAATGCAGTAATGAGATGCAAGAAAAAGTATACTTTTTTATATGTTAATAATTAAGCATTATTTTAGAAAATTGTGTACCTGTATCTATATGTTTTATGCGTCAATTGACCAAAAAATCTGTTTTACCTTTAATAATTATCGAGTGAGCATTGTTTCAAACTCTCGCACTATATTCAAAAATATACTGTAGTTACCAATCTACAATTTATTCTAATCAATGCCAATTATTTAGTGAAATGATATCATCCTTGCTTATATGATTCAGTGATACTATAGCTGTTCTGTCGTTTGGTCATACTCGCTTAGTTTGCTTTTTCTATTCTTATATTAAATTTTTGTCCTGTCAACATTTATTTCTTATTTATATTGAATTTGATATATTTAATCATAAGGAATTAAAGTTTTTTTTTTTTATTTCATTTTTTATACGTATTAAGTCGAAAATATGCCGGTGTTTCACACAAAGACTATAGAAAGTATTCTTGAACCTGTCGCACAGCAGGTAAGATATTTTATGAAAAGTGGTTATATTCAATTATCAAATACACAATCAATTTCTTAAAATTTATGTATTTATATCTATGTATGTATATATATATATATATATATATATATATATACACCTATACTCGACACAAATGAAATTTATATATATATATATATATATATACATACACACACACACACACGCCTTTATAATTAAAATAAATTTTGCAAAAATAAAAAAGATGTCTCATCAATCAATTTTTAATTATTCCATCAATTTCCATTACAACAGATATTGATATAAGATAATCTTCTCCAACTTAAATTTACTCAGTAATACTTGTGTTACTTTATATAGAACTATGACATCATTCTGTGGTCATGGAAGAAAAGTACTAAATTCACTTTTAGAATTGTACCATGTTCTTAAATGATTTATGAAATCTGATCTGTCTTTTCTAATATAAAAGTATATAGATATATACACATACATATATATATATATATATATATACATATATATATATAAAATTTCAATGTTAAGTTGACATTTTTAAAAATAGAATATCATGCAATAGTAGAAAATTTTATGCACTTATAACAACATGAACATTAATAGTTTTATATTATTTCAAAAATATTAACTATTTCAAGAAAATGATTGTATATTATAAGAATTAAAGATATTTATTATACTATAGTAAATATTAATATTATTCTGAATTTGAAAAATAAAAACCAAGATTTTTATGACACATTTCATATGATTCCAATATCATTTCCTCTCCATTTCTAGAAATAGCCATGAAACATTAACAGACCTTGTTGATGCCTACTAGATTTATGAAAATGAAACACTGAACCTTACCAAAAATGGTATCAGCTGTTTAGCATGATGCATAAATTAAATCTATATTCATAAAATTCTATAAATGTTATACAGTATAATTTATTTTTTTTTAAACAAAATTCCAATGTATGTTTATTTATTAAAATGTATAATAAAATTTTGTATAATGCATAAATAAACATAGATATATAAAATAATAGAATATTTATGATCTAATATGTGTGTGTATTTGCGTATTTGCGTATTTGAAGTAATTAAGCTAAAACAACAATAATAAAATTATCTTCTTATATCTGAAAAAAGAATCAAACATAAAATTAAAGTAAAAACCTTTTGTATAATATTTTGTCTAGGTTTCAAGACTTGTCATTTTACATGAAGAAGCTGAAGATGGAAATGCAATGCCAGATTTGGGAAAGCCTGTACAAGCAGTTAGTATGGCGGTGACTAATTTGATAAAAGTAAGTTTTAAATCTATTTTATAAGTTAAAAATAAATATAGATGTTTTTCATTTTGTTAGTAATATAATTATAAGTAAGGCATAATGTGTTAAAGATATTGTTGATTATCATATAAAAAATTACAGGTTGGCAAAGAAACAATAAATTCTTCAGATGATGCTTTGCTCAAGCAAGATATGCCTGCAGCATTGCAACGTGTTGAGGGTGCTTCACGTCTTTTAGAGGAAGCATCTGCAATGTTAAAACAAGATCCTTATTCTGGACCTGCCAGGTAAATAAAAAGTATAGAAACATTTTTCAGGATATATCTATTATAGATTTGAAACAATATCTTACTTAAATATATTTCTTTTATAGAAAGAAACTTATAGAAGGTTCCCGTGGTATCCTGCAAGGAACTAGTTCTTTACTGTTATGTTTTGATGAAAGTGAAGTACGAAAAATAATTAGAGAATGTAAACGCGTTTTGGATTATTTAGCTGTTACTGAAGTCATTGAAACAATGGAAGATTTAGTTCACTTCCTTAAAAATTTAAGTCCATGTTTAAGTAAAGTATCAAGAGAAGTAAGTGCTCGTGAAAAAGAATTAACTCATCAAGTTCATAGAGAAATCCTCATACGATGTTTAGAGCAGGTAATTATTCATTTTATTACAAAGAATATAATGGTAAATATAATGATATTATTATAATTAAATATTATATATATATAGGTGAAAACTTTGGCACCAATCCTCATTTGTTCTATGAAAATTTTTATTCACATTATATCTCAAGGTGGAAAAGGAGCTGAAGAGGCAGCTGAAAATCGTAATTATTTAAGTGGACGAATGTCTGATGAACTGAATGAAATAATAAGAGTTTTACAATTAACAACATATGATGAAGAGGAATGGGATGCTGATCAATTAACAGTATGATTTATAGATTGTACTACTTGTAATATCTAAAGAGTAACAAAAGTTATTATTAAATTTTTATGTTAGGTATTAAAAAAAGCACAAAGTGCCATAGAATCTAGAATACGTGCTGCATACGATTGGTTGGATGATGGGCTCGCTTTACGTGGAGGTGTAGGAGAAAAAAGTCTTCGACAAATAGTGGAGCAAGCATCGCGGTTAGCTGAACGATATCTTTCTTCTTCTCAAGCAGAACCACTGTCGAAATTAGCTTCACAAATAATTACTATGACAGATGCTTTATGCGAACTGCGTCAAAATGAAAAAGGTTTGATCATTCATGTGTACATATATTTATTACTGCATCGTACACTATTATAATAATTTTTATTATTTTAGGAACTACACCACAAGCAGAAGCTCTAGCGCGTAGTATAAAAGAAAAATTAAATGAATTACGCAGTTCCGTAGCATCTGCCCTAGTAGCTGCTGATAAGTCAGGAACAGCTCAAACTGCACATACCGTTGCTGGTCGTTTGGAACAAGCTAATAAATGGCTCTTAAATCCACAACAAGATGATAAAGGACTTGGTCAAAAGGCTATAGCTTTGATAATACATGAAGGAAAAAAGGTATGTTGATTATATTGAATCATTAAGCATGCTTAAATCGTAATTAAATTATATGAAACTGTACGTAATGAACATGCTTCTTTATTTATTGCTGTTTATGTTCTTAACACTAATATATTTCATTTGATAATAGTTCTGTCAAAATGAGTTATCAAGAATAAATCCTTGCTTTTTTTTTTTTTTTAATTAATATATGAATTCTAATATAATTTTGAACACATTCCGTATATATTGGGTTGGCAACTAAGTGATTGCCGGATTTCAAATAAGAAGGAAACGACAAAATCTGCAATCACTTAGTTGCCAACCCAATATAATATTTATTATTAATCCTTTTTATTACTTTATTTTTTACGAATATTTAATATTTTGCTTGAATGCTTCAAATGGAAAGAACCAACAGCATGTAGCGAATGTAAGTCATGAAGAAATTTTTATTGCAGTATCAAAATGTATTGGATCTAAAATAGATGTATAGATTTAAAAGATTTTAAAGTTTAAAGAATCTTTTTTAATTAATATTACTGTAAAATTTAGGTTGCTGAAGGTTTACCTGGTATACATAAAGTAGAAATTCTACAATTGTGTGATGAAGTTGATAATTTATCTCATCAACTTGGAGATTTATGTGCTCATGGTCAAGGAAATACGCCAAGAGCTCAAGAAATCGCACGTCAACTATCACATAAATTGTACGAGCTAAAGAATAGGATACAACAGGCTGTTGTGTCACGGGTAGTTGAAGATTTCATTGATATTACGACACCTTTAAAACAATTTACGGATGCTGTCTTGGCACCAGAAGGTACACCTGGAAGAGATCAAAATTTCAATGATAAAACTCATGCTCTTCAAACATTTTCTAATAGAGCAGCAAAAACGGCTAGAATGGTTGCAGCTGGTGGTATGTAGCTTCATGATTACGACAACACTACTTTTTATTATGTGATTATATTGTTTCATTTTTTGAATAATTATAGGAAGCGGAGGTAATAAAAAACTGGCTGAAGCATTAGCTGCAAGTGCTTCACAAGTTGAATCATTAACACCTCAATTGGTTAATGCTGGCCGAATTCGTATGACATATCCGGACAGTAAAGCAGCCGATGAACATTTTGAAAATCTTAGACAACAATATGCCGAGACTATGCAGCGAGCAAGAGCATTGTGCGATGAAGCAACTGATAGTGGCGATTTTATCAGAACTTCAGAAGAACAAATGCAAAAACATACATATCTTTGCGAAGAAGCTATTGCAAAATCTTATCCACAGAAAATGGTTGACAATACAGCTGCTATTGCAAGGTTGGCTGATAGGGTAATACTCGTGGCTAAACAAGAAAGTGATAATAGCGAAGATCCTGCTTTCATTCAAAGAGTTAATCAAGCAACTGATACTTTACAAAATAGTAAGTTTTTATTTTATATGAAATAAAATTTAGTGTTTTGTTAACATAATAATTAACCAATTTCATAATACAGGTATTGCCCCAATGATCCAGAATGCAAAATATGTTACTATCAATACTAATGATAACACTGCAGCATATCATTGGAGAGAAAGTAACCGTGCTGTAAGTGTTATATGTATAATAAATACTACATTATACAAAAATTGTTCATGTAATAACTATTGCATTTTTATTACTTACAATCACGTAGCTTTTATCCAATGTCGGACAAGTACATAAGGCTATTGTAGTACATCCTGATATGGTTCAACCACCATCAATGTCGCAATTGCATATCACCGATGGTACGTATTATGTTATCAATTTATTTATTATTATTCATTCTGAATGTATTTTTTTTTAGTAGTAAATAGAATATATTCTTTTATTAAAAAAAGAATATTAGAATAGTAATTGATTGCATTAAAATGAATGCATCATTTTCATTATCATTATTCTACATCTTTTTTATACAAATGAAAATATTAATTTTTAACAAAAATCAAGCATGGATTAAAAATTCATTTAAAAAAAGAAAAAAATACATAAATTCTCTAAAACTGTATTCTACTATAGTTATGTAAATTGTAGCATATGTAGTCAGGTGGAGGAGTAGTGGCTAATAAGTAACATAACTAAATAATAGACATTCATTATGCGACTGTTTTTCACAATGTACATAAAATGAAATTTAACTATGAAAATATCTTGCTCTACTTCCAATATAGATTTCAACAAATATTGCAATGATATTACACTGTTTTTGAAAAACAAAGTTATTTACAGCAAATGTAATTGTTTAAAATTTATATTTCACGGGGTAATATAGAAACTTAATATGTTCTTTACAGAGGAACAAATGCCAAGTCAACAATATAATTACTTCACAGATAAAGGTACTTATATAGGCATGAAATTATGCATGATAACTTATTTTATATCCATTTATGTACCACAAGAAAGTTATGACAAAATAGTATGAGAAGAAAATAATTTACAGTTTTATACATTAAGAAAAAGTAAATGTTCATAAATATTTTTGAAATAATAGTTGGTCAGCCTTTGAGAAATCAACCCTCACCCAGCAATTTACGCGTGATCAGCCCTACACTAGGTTCAAATAAACCGCAACATCGTTCTCTTAGTCCATTACCAAAATGGGCACGTGGAGGTATTTACAGACAGTATAAAAAAAGAAAAAAGAAAAAAAATTGTAAATGTTAATCATAAACGACAAGTTATTTGAAATCGAAATTAATCATATTCTCTTGTCAGGAGATAACCCAGATCTCCTCTATCAAGAACTGGCTTCTGACAACGAGTTGGAAAAGTCAATTTGTGCTGGAGGTAAACCAAAAAAAATTGTTCTTGAAAAAAAAAAAAAAAGAATGATTATATTTTTAGGGCTATTTGTTGTTATCAAGCATGTTTTTAGATATAATGTAAAGGGGATATTTACATGACATGTATTATAATTTGTACATTTTTTAAAAGATAGCAACAAATGAATTTTAAAGTATTTACAAATACTTTCAATGGAATATACAAGATTTAAATGTAATTTAAAGAAAAACAGTTTCTTTAATATTTAATTATTTATTTAATTTTTATACCATATAAAGTCATGCATACTAACTTTACATTGCATATATTACTTTTTATATCATTTATCGTTCATTTTTATTTATGCTTATTTCTTCCCTCTGACTAGAATGGCTACTCATAATAATTAATTAATATAATTAATACTTATTTACTAATTTTGTATAGTCTATATAATTATGTGTTTTTCTTCATTTTTCTGCTACATGGAATTACCCAGGCTATATTGATTATTATGATGATGGTAATTACTAATGTGTTTATACATTTATAAATTAAAACAAGTTATCTAACACAATAATCTAATATCTTGTACTTTATAGCATGAGAAGATATTTAATGTTTCAGTTTCTTTATAGAACCATATTCTTCATTTTAAGATTATGATGATATGAAACCTGGAATTGTTTGCAATATTTCTAAGTTTTTCCTATTTTTATTTTATTTTCTATAAATATAGATTATTTAACGTTTTGTCCTGCAATAAAATTATTTGTAATATTGCAAACAAACATACTGAATTATTACTATGAAATTTTATTATAAAGAAATTGTCATTTCTAATAGAAGTAGCACCACCACGTCCACCTTTACCTGGTGGTGATATTCCACCACCAAGACCTCCACCTCCAGAAACGGATGACGAAGATGAAATGTTCATGCATGCACCTCAACCAAATCAACCAATAATGGTACATTCTCAATTGTTTGATATAATTAAAAATTTTTTTGTAAATAAGAATAATTACAGTTAAGAAATTCTGATTATAGATGGCTGCACATGGTTTGCATCAAGAAGTACGGCAGTGGTCAAGCAAAGATAATGAAATTATTGCAGCAGCTAAAAAAATGGCTGTCTTGATGGGTAAATTATCTGGTTTAGTTAGAGGAGAAGGTGGAAATAAAAGAGATCTTATATCTTGTGCTAAAGCTATAGCCGAAGCTTCTCAGGAAGTAACACGTCTTGCAAAAGAACTTGCTAGAGAATGTACTGATAAACGTATTCGTACGGTATGTCGTAATTTTGTTTATTTATTTAATTTAAATAAAATTTTGAAAAAAATAATTTCTTTATTGTTTCCTTTTTAGAATTTACTTCAAGTTTGTGAACGTATACCAACTATTGGAACACAATTGAAAATTTTGTCTACAGTAAAAGCTACAATGCTTGGAGCACAAGGTATGTCTTTTAAAATCTTTTCTTTTTCTTTAAAAAATATTGAAATATTCTTCATATTTTTTTATCATACTAAGAATATTCATACAATGAAACTAATTATTAATAATATCCTTTACATATTTCAATGAGAACACAAATTTTTCTGTAAGAAAATTACTTACATATATTAATAGCAATTTTTATTAACAAAAAAATGAAATTCTTTATGCATAGAGATGCTCCCTAGCTGGGAAGAATTGATGCTTTATGGTAAAAGAATTAATAAATTATGCTTGATGTTATATATCACCTTTTTCTCTTTCTCTTTTCGTCACTTTTTATCGTCTTTAATTTTTAGATATTTTACTATTTGCAATTATCTCGTCAAAATGCATGCAAATCTAGGATTTTTTAAAATGCAGATACACAAATTTACTATGTCATGTTTAATATTGCATTAGCACTGACTGAAAGTATAGATTTAGAAAGATCTGAAATCATAAAACAATATTATTATAATATAAGAGTTAAATGGATGCAATGAAAATAATTAATATGTTATATATTTTTGATTGGTAAACTAATTATATTTTCGTGTGTTACTGAAAATGTTTAATGCTATGCCATTGGCATGACTCTGTTCCCCATGGTGTAGATGAATTAATTGGGTGCAGTAAGTTTATTCATATAATTAGAATATGTAATTGCAATAGCTAATATGATTATTCTTTATAGATATATATTAAATAATTTTGTTACATGTTGATAGACAGTATTTTATATACATATTTAAACATGTATATTAAGATGTAGAGATTTTCGGTATCTTAGACGGATTATATTATATTTTTTCATATCTTTAATGTTATCATAATTTTATTATTATGTACTTTATAAAAGTGCATGTCATCCCAATATTTAGAGCACTTCATTCTATATCTAGTGTAATCTAAATTTGATAAAAACGTAATTTACAGATACTCCGTAAAAATAATATTTACTAGTGATATTTAAAAATTATGTTTATGAAATAATCCAATTAATATTTGTAGACAAAATTCTTTTATTTAATAATCATTTTATTATCTTGTGATATATTAATTTATATTATAATATAAAACAGGTACGGAAGAAGATCAGGAAGCAACTGATATGCTTGTTGGAAATGCTCAAAATCTTATGCAAAGTGTGAAAGAAACTGTACGTGCTGCAGAATGTGCAAGTATAAAGATTCGTACTGCTTCTGGTATGAAATTACGTTGGGTACGTCGTCAACCATGGTACCAATATTAAAATGAAAGTATATACATAAGTACAAGACCAGAAACAAAAGTGCTATGAAGGTTTTTATATCGAATTTAACAATTTTTTTTTAACAAAAATATTACATTATTTAAATAGACCTCTTTTTATATGATACTACATGCTTGATAGAAAAAAAATATTTTAGTATTAAAATTTTTTTAATATCTACATTAGTTATTTGTTCTTGGGGGACGAATATTTTATTATAGAATTTCACGTCACGATTTTTACTGAAAAAAAAATAGTGTCAATTCTTTCATAATACAGATTGCATAAATAAAGAAAATTAGAGTACTACAATATATTTTTGCAAATTACATATTATGCGAAATTTGTATTAGATGCTATTTGTATATATATATATATATATATATATATATATATATATATATATATATATATATATATATATATATATATATATATGTATATATATATATATGTATATATATATATATGTATATATATATATATATATTATGTTGACGTGTACCAGAGTAGAAAATGTGCATAACCACATTAGAGCAATAAGAAATTATATTTTTGTACAAAAATATATGCTATTCGTATAAGTCCTCCATAGCTATATAGTAATTTCATCAATCTTGTTCAACTGGTGCTAACACGTGCAATATTGTAGTGGCCTACAATACAAAGTAACAATTCTAAGCAGTATCGTACCAAATATAAGAAACTATTTCAGTAAAATCTTGATTATAATTATGCAATTTAAATAATTATATTTAATCTAAATAATCAAGACTTTACTCTATATATACTAATAAATGATATAATAAGGGGCACATATATTAAAACAGGTCTATCATACAAATTTGAATAATTATAATTAATAGATTTATATTTATCGAATTTAACAAATATATTTTACAATAACTTCATGTAGTTTTGTGTATAATAAAGTAATTTGTATTACGTAATTTAAATATAAATGGTTTTTTTTTATAAGATACCTTTACAAAGATAGACAGACAGATAGATAAACACACACACCTATAGTTCTATTTATAAATATTTTTATTAAAATGTTAATATTCCAGGAAACATATTGTCTTTTATTAATAGTAATATTATAGACTGCAATAATTTTTAAAATGCGTTTGTTTTTTGGGAACTTCTTATTTTAAATGGCAATTATTTTAAAGCAAATATAAATTTTATTGATTTTGCATACATACCTACGATATTTGTAAAATTATTAAGTATCAACAAAAGAGTCTCTTTTTATAGAATGCTGTGAAGGAACTATAACACCTGGTATTTTATTTTTAGGTATTTTTCCAGGACGTAAGTAAGGATTATCTATACCGTCTTGCTGAGCAGTAGTTTCACTTGTTTGTTCTGTATCTTCATTTGGTACATTAACACCTATAAACATAATACAGCCATATACTTGTATAGAATATTTTATTTGTAAATCTTGTCTCATACCTTCCTCTATTTCTTCTGTTTTCTGTTCTTTTTTTTTTTTAACAGGAGTTGATTCAAATTGAAAGTCTTGGTCTGTTTCAAATATTTGATCTTGAGGTAAAAGTGCTGAGAGATAACTAGGAAATTGTGGTTTACAAGCAATTACTATAAAAAATATTAAAAGCTATATCATTCTTATATCATTCTTTTAAATAAAATAATATTTATTTATCATGTATGAAACAGGACAACCGAAATACTTACGAGGAAACATACTATTATCATCTGTCAAAAATAAACTATGCGTTTCCCCAGTTTTTGCAATGAACCTTGTTAAGGCTCTTTCTATATCTCGTTTCTGTGTAGCAGCTTTTTCCCGTATTGCTTCATATTCAGTTACTGGTTGTTTATGTGTCTATAAAACGTTGCATAATGATCTTGATAATTTAAAAAAAATATATATTATAATTAAATATATATTAAATCTAGAAAGTTTACTGGTGTTCTGATGTATGCATGTGGATCTGGAAAAGCTGGTAAATAACTTGGTATATGCGAAGGATGACTTTGTTTTACACCAGCCTGTAAAATATTTAATTGTTTTGACTGGGTTTGTTGTTGTAATGGAGGTAAAACTGTTCTATTTGTTCTTTTCCCATAATTTTCTAAATTTTCCAATTTTATACCCATGTTTATTAGCCCCAATATAACATCTGCGATTAGGGGTTCCGTTCTCCCAGATAGTTCGCAATAATTTCTTGCAGATTCCCCAACTTCCACGATAACTACACAAACATAAATAATATAACAAATATAAATAAATATCACAATTAATACTTAGTTTAAAAAATAAAACAATTTTTTATACAATAATACAAATTCTACGATAAGAACCTACAAGACTGAAGCATCTCTGTAAGAGTTTCTAACGCTTGTTTGTCACAAGTGTCATAACCACATTCTACTAAAATACTACAAATAACATGATTTAATATTTTTCTTCGAGTATTAACAAATTGTATATCCATATTGTTCAAAAAATAAATAAAACGGATTCCACACAACAGTGCCACTGCACACTACACCTTATGACAGTACACTCAAGTACATTAACAAACTTATATTAGCGCACGCGCAAACAATAATTTGAATAGACTAGTCCGACGAGTAACTTATCGTCTTTTAAATATATATAATTATTATGGATATATTAGATTATAATAAATAAAAAGTAATGATCGAATATATGTTTTCAATATATTTACTTAAAAAACATTAAATAAGATCTTTTCTGTTAATATTAATATAAAATTGATAACGTCAAAAAACGCATCAAATAATATTTCTTATTTTAACCAATAGGAGCGTTTTATTCTTTTTTTCATTCCGAAATTCTACCAATAAAATAATTCCTATACTTTTCTGGCTATCATCATATTGGATTTTCTAATACTTTTTTTTCTTCAATGATTATCCTGTGTTTACATTCATGTGATATACCATGCTTTTAGTAATAATACAGTGACGGATA
This sequence comes from Vespa mandarinia, assembly GCF_050613455.1. Taxonomy (NCBI): domain Eukaryota; kingdom Metazoa; phylum Arthropoda; class Insecta; order Hymenoptera; family Vespidae; genus Vespa; species Vespa mandarinia. The sequence goes on along the minus strand of NC_140812.1, from coordinate 6,048,273 downwards.
ATTGAATATCGACGATGGCATCGGGGTTAGAGAGCTACGTGAATCGTATCCTTTTCTTTTAATGTTGTTCTCTATATATTATTCTATAAAACATATTTTTCTTAAATTATTTAATAGATACAGTTTCTATTATTACTTCGGACGGTAGAAACTTTATTGTAAGTATTTGATATTGTGTTACATTGTTTCACTTTGTAACAACACAGTTTATATTCAAAACTTGACATATAATAGTAATAATAATTTAATGAAAAAATAAATTTTCATTTCTCAAATATTAATAAAGAAATTGTTTATAAAAACTTGTCTAATTTGTAGCTATCTTTGTTAAAAATAAAATGTTATTTCTAATAATATTAAAAATAAGCTTCATCATATTATTTTCTAATTTTAGGGCACATTAAAAGGTTTTGATCAAACAATTAATATTATATTGGATGAATCACATGAGAGAGTATATAGCACAACGCAAGGTGTAGAACAAGTTGTTTTGGGTTTACATATCATCAGAGGAGATAATGTGTTAGTATAATTATTATTATACAAATGATAACAAGTTTTATGCAACATTGAAAATGTATACATTATAATATCTGTTTTATATAAAAACTGTTAGATCAAGAATAATATAAAAATTTGTTCTTAGCTTTTTTCTTAATACTTTTGATACGACTTTTTTATGTATTATACAATATTATTTTAAGATGGCTTGCAGGCCTATTTGAGTATATTCTATTTTATTACTCATTGATTTTCAAAACATTGTCAAGACTACTTTGTTTGACTTTATATTGCATTATCTTAAACATTACATAAAATAAATAACTACATTTTAACAACCATTTTTTGTAGAGCAATTGTAGGAGAACTAGATGATGAAATGGATGCACGTCTAGATTTATCAGCTATTAGAGCTGATCCATTAAGCCCTATAACACATTGAAAGTATATATTATATGAAATGTTTGAACTATAAGGGCAAGTATGTTTGTATTTATACAGAAGATAATTCTTGGATGATTACATAAATGCCCATGTTTTTATAATCATATTTAATATACTTGTATTTAAAAAATTTTGCAGAGCAAATACACAATTATGTACATTACTAAAATAAAGCAAAAAAGTAACATCCTATATGAATTAACTGTACAAATATCTTATGATATAATAAACTACGTTTTTTCATAAATGTAATTTTGTTTTATGGTATTTTAACACGATAAAAGGAAATTGCAATATCAATTTGAATATATTAAGTAATTTAACATAGTTTAAATGATGTGTATACGTATTTTCCATTCTATTGCATATGCCTTCATATTATGATGTTTATTTTGTAAATTAAATTTAAGATCTAAAATTTTTAGAATAATATCATTTTGTAAATTATTAGTAGTGAATCTGCACCAATGATTTAAATATAAATATATGATTTTTATTGCAGGTATGCAAATTTGTTATAGTCTAATCAGGTAGATTAATATATACAAACTAATTATATGATCTGATAGAATTTTATAAATTCTAAGAAAATTTTGAATTCCAAGAAATTATCCAATTAACAACAAAATATAAATACCTTCTGGATTACCACACTTATAAAAAATTATTCTATATATAACAGATTTGTAAAATTGATACACTATTTTTTTACAAAATATAACATTTTTGCATTAGGGTTTATATATATTGTAATTTTATTTGTATTAAAAAATCTGAAAAAGTAAGCTGGACTTGGTGCCAATTATAATACATCGTATTAAATATAAATATGTTTTATAGAATCAATGTATTATTTACTACATATTCTTTGCTTATGGATATACAAAATGTGTTCAACAGAAGTCAGCAGAAATGATGCTGTTTGTGTTGTAGAAAAATTCAAGTAAATTAAGAATGATATCTATATATATATATGTTCCATTTTTTAATTTATTAAAATTTATTATGCTCGTGAGAGTTAATTTAAAGAGAACTATTTACTTTTCATAACATAATTTAATATTTGCCAGTTGAACATTAGATTTATAATTGCACCAAACTTTTTTTTTATATATTGTAATTAAGATAATGTAATACAATAAATAAAAACAGGAACTAAGATATTATTTTGTTTTTTAATCTATTAGCAAAATCTATACAAAAATTAGTCCTATAAAAGTGAGAAAATCACATATAGAACAATGCTTAAATAAATCAAATATTAAAATTGTAAATGGTGCATTTATAACTGAATTTTGTATAGTCAAAAAGCAAAGATGGCATGTTGAATTTCTTAAATGAAACATTTAGTATGTATATATGCGCGCAAGTGTGTATATGTACTATATATTGGAAGACATAACAAAAATATAAATCAATTAGAGTACAATCTAATATTTTCCTATTCTGCGTACCTTAATTACTAAATGTCTTTTTGAAGTAATCATAAATACATGATATATACAGATCTTCCTTAAAATTTAATTATCTGTATTATCAAAAACAATATTTTCCAACTTTATTTGTTCTATATTGTGTTTACTCTATATGCATTTAGCCTTAAGAGCAGAACACAAAACAGTGCAATTATCGGCACTACATATACACACTGTATGTTCGATTTTATATATTAAAGTATGTAAGGACAATTCCTACTGTCAAACATTTGTACAGTTGACAATAAAATAATTGAAGCGAACCATATAGCTCATTGCATTATATAACAATGCGTGCTATGCTAGTATAATCATACATATGAGAATTATCATCAGGTACTTAAGTTATGTACCTACACAAATGGATGAATTATTGCATTAATTATTGGTCACAATGTTGGTCCTGTTACGATTTCGTCTCCTAACACGACCACCGCGTCTACTCTGATTTGCACCGTTCCAATCAGGTCCACTATCCATGACAAAATTTGGAGGATTTGGCCCATTTGGATTGAAACCCATTAAGCTAGGATCTGCAGGACCAGTATTTGGACCAAAATTGTTGAAATTACCTCCAGAATATGGGGGAGGCCCATCATATGCAGGAGCAACATCAGGTCCAAAACCTACACCAGGAGCAGGACCTAAAAGTCCAGCTCCATTATTGCGTTGTGCATTATAACGTGGATCATAGTTCATTTGATTTTGTGACATGACTGGTCCATTCATATTCATTGTTGGTGTCATGTTTGGCATACTAGTCATACCCATTGGAGGCATATTTTGTGGACCCATAGGAGAATTCATCATGGGACCCATGGGTCCCATATTTCCAAGCATTGGATTTGGTGACATAGTCATCATATTTTGTGATCCTGGCATATTTTGTGTAACAGGCATACCAGGGGGACCAAGAGCCATATTAGGCATTTCCATTGGTTGTTGTGGAGCACCTTGTATCATGGAAGCACTAACATTCTGTGAGGATTGATTAGAAACTTCGAGCGCTTTTCTTCGTGGATCGGATCGAATTTGTGGAGGTGATTTTGGCGTGTCTGGCTTCATTGGTGGTGGAGACATAGGAGAATCAGCTATTTCAGCTTTACTAACACGAAAAATTTTTCTAAGACGAGGATCATATTTCACTTGTGGATCATTTTTTGTAAGCTTTAAACCTGTATAATCAGGTCTTGGTATATCAACGACATATACCTTGTAAGTCATTGGAGGATGGGAATTGTAACTTGCGTCTATTTCAGTGCATGGGATATGTGAAGGAGCTGGTTTGAATGGCAAACTTAACATTTGTCGCAAATCAACGTCCGATTTAGTGGATGTATCTGTAAATCCTGCACCAACTACTCTAAGATCTGTATCTCCAAATCCAGTTTGGAAACGTTGCCTAAAATCCATGTCTTTCCTTCGAAGATCTTGATCTGCCCTAGTTCTAAGATCTGTATCCATGTTAGTATCTACTGATGTAATACCAGAACTGTAGATACTCGTTTCTAACCTAAGATGTTTCGTTTCTTTTTTAGGATCTATCCTATTTGGACTGCTTGGTTTCTGTTCATCTCGGCGTTGTCGAGGATCTCTGGACATTCGAGGATCTCTAGATACAGGAGCTACTGTTGAACTTGTACCAGGCGACGACCTAGGACTTGATGCTTCATTTTCAATTTTAGAAATTTGACTTGAAACACCAAATGTAGAATTATTAGCTACTTTAGTAACAGGGTTGTATTCAGTTGCAGAATTATTTGTATCTTGTGTAGATTTCATTTTTGAAATTGAAGATTCTTGAGTATTTATAGTGCTATTTTGCTGAGTTTGTAGAGTTTTACCATTTGTTGAACTTTGTGCTTTAAGAGATGATAATAATTTAGATACTTCTGCACTAATATCGATTTTACTTAAGTCTCCAAGTTTATCTACAATAGCTGCTGGTTGAGGTATACTTGGTGCAGAAGATACAGATTGAAATTGTTCTTTTATTATAATATTTTGGCCCTTTTCAGATGGTTCAGATTCGTCTTTTGAAGCATCTTTCGAAGAAAGTACTATAGTTAAATTATCACCATCGTCGTCATCATCATCGTCCGAATACCAATCTTCTAAAATCTGATCTGTACTACGTGCATTGTTCTCATCTTCCACATTTTTAAAGCTATCCTGTGCAGCACGTTGTTGCTGCTGGATACGTAAAAATAATTCTTGAGCTTTTTTTGGTAAATGGGATGGAACTTCTTGTTCTTCCGTAGAAGGTGAAGCTACATTCGAAATATTGCCTTGTTCGTTTGATATCGAGGATTCTATAACAAATAAATCAATATAATTAAAAGATCTATATATACATGTTCTTATTTATAAGAACATTATTAATTTTTAAATTAATATAATTCATTTGCAACGTTTAAATAATAAATGTCAGCAAAAATTTTATAATATTATCACACCTTTTCGTGGTTCTACTACTTTCTCTTTATCATCATCTTCAATTGGCATTTCAATAACAAGCTCAGTTTCATCATCTTGATCACTTTCTTCATCGAGCTTGGATTTACTAAGATTTGCAACTTCATCAGCTATACTAACCACAGGTGGTGGTTTTTTTGAACCTTTTAGTAACTCCCTCAAATCTATATCCTTTGAATTTTCATTAGTTGACGTATTTTTTCTTTTCGCCTGTAAATTTATAATAATTAACTTATGAATATGAGTGAAATGTTTCTAAACAATTATATAGTATGTATTGTTATAGCGTAAATCAAACTTATATCTAATATTTTATGTCTTACTTGTGCTAAAATTTCATCTTCTTCTACATCTTTTGTAAAATCTTCTTTATCTTTGAATTTATTTACAGTTGTTTTATTAGAATCTGCATTAGTTTCAGTGTAAAAATCCATGCTTGGAACACATGACTGCAATACTTGACTTTGTTGCAATTGCTGCTGAGTCGCTAAACCTAAAGCTGCATTAGGCAATTGAATACCAAGTTCATTAGCTGATTGTAATAACATAATTTGTTCATATGGTACTCTATCTTCGTCAGATCCCCAACGTGTCTTTTTCCCAGAAGGTTTTCTTTCCCTAACAGTGCTTTTCTGTTGATTGGATGTTTCCTCTACAATAATAATTAAAATATTAACATTTGATCCTGATTCTCCATTAGACGCGCGCGTGTGTATGTGTATGTGTGTGTGTGTGTGTGTTCACCTTTGTCATCCTTGTTTTCATTTTTATCTAAAGTATTTGTTGGTGCAGGCACATTCAAATCAAATAAACTAGGAATTTTCTGATTCGTTGTATCTTGTCCTTGGGCGAGTGCTGTAGCTGTATTATTTATCATTAACATTGCTCTTTCTCTACTCAAACGTGGAAAATCCCCAAGAATTTCTTTTGGTGCAGTTTCAAGATGTTTCAAAAGAATGCCTTTTACCTATAACAATATCGAAATATGTATATATTATTTTTATATTAAATTTTCATAGAAAATACTATTTATTTTTTTACTGCATCAATAATAATAATTACCTGCTCATTTAAAGGTTGATGCGAAAATTTACAGTTATCACCTTGATTACACTTCAAACCAGTATGGAAGAACTTGCATGGAAAGTCATGGTGCATATAAAGACATTTGTCCCTTTTAGCACAACAGTCCATAAGATAAAACTTACATAGTTCCATCTTTCTGGGAGGTAAAGCATTATGTGAGAAAGGACAATCATCTCCTCTGTGACATTTTCCTTGCATGTAATACAAACATATGGATTCAGGATCTTGTCCATGTTCGTTGGTTTGAATTCTTCGCCCGTTCCTTTCATTCCTCAATTGTCCACGGCCTTTATTTTTTCCACCGCGTTCATTTTTTCCACCTCTACGACCTATAATGTTAATATTAATAATATATCATATCATTTATATTTTTTATGTCTCCACATAAATAAAAAATATTTTAATAAAAATGAATACCTCCTCCTCTTCCATTACCACCACGCTTATTTTCATTTTCTCTGTGCCGATTTATGTTGGACCTTTCTTCATAATCAGAATTACTATCAAAATTCTCATGATCATTAGTATGTCTGGGAGAACTATTATCTTGAGAATCTTTTCTAATAGGAGAAGCACCTCGAACAAAAACCATTTCATCGTCATCTTCATTGCCATTCTCATCATCACTTAATTTTCGTTTCTATAAATATTGTAAGAAAATTATCAATAATATATTCATTAAAAACTAAATCTAAAAAAAAATTAGATGTGAACAAAATAGTATAGAATGTAACCTTTTGATCTTTTGAACGATCTTCATCTCGCTCATCACGCACTCTTTTCCTACTCTTATTCCTATTAGTTTTGTTCTTTGATTTTGAATCAGTATTTCTACCCCCATCCTCCTCAAGAGCTGCTCTAATAGCTTTCTCTACATCACCTGCCCAATCCTCTGTTGGACTTTTATATTTTAAGTATCTGTCATGTTTAGCAGTTGTTCCTTGAATAGGCTGCTTTTTGTTCTTATTAAACTTAGAATCAAAATTTTTATTCTTTGATACATCTTGTTTTGAAGATGGCTTAGCAGATTCAATTACTTCGGTCTGTGGACGAGTAACTGGCTCATCATCTTCATCAGAAGGAATTTCTCCATCTTCCAAGTCATTATCATTATTACTGCAAAAAAAAGAATACATAATTGATAATTAAGAAAGATTCAGCCAATGAACCGATAGTAATATAATATTCGCAATTTGTCCATATATTTTTAATTTATAAAACTTAATTTATAAAAATAAAATTTATAAAACTTAAATATATATAGAAACTTAATGTTTATAACAACAAATATGTTTTGTAATTAATTCATATATACTTTACTATGTTATTTTATGTGAATTTATATAACAATCACTACTTGCAAAGATATTAAATTATATAATATAGATGTAATAAAGAAACTATACAAATCTCTCATAACATTTTCTATATATCAACAATGCTTTTTAATAAAATCTTGTGAGAAATTATCATTTTAATTGAATTTTAATATGTATAAAATGAATCTCAAATATAAAATGTACTATTTTGTAATCTCATATATATTTTAACTTGTATATTAGAGATTTATATTAACTTGTATATGAGATTTTCCTAAAATCTTACTGTTTATGGATCATTAATAGAATAGTATAATTTTATCTAAATATTTACACAATAAGAAAAAAAAATATATTTTGATATTATACGCATTAACAAAAATACATGTATCTTATTAGGAAGATCATGTATTTTGAAGATATCATAGAAGTTCGAATTTGTTTTTTCCGATTAATCTCTAAATAATTAAAATATCATCAGAATTTGTACTACAAAGTTAAAGGCATAAATGCGTGGAGAAAAATATTCTCCGATGCTATCACCTTATCATAATTATTCATTAGCGACGATTTTACATGCAGAGAGCGTTTCTCTAACCAAAGAAAGCATCCTCGAAAGATCGAGGGAAGCTCATTATTATTGTCAAGGACAAATTGATAGCAGTAAAGAAAATTGAAACTACACGAGTTAGACAGAGAGAGCTTTGAAAAAACTTTCAGTCGAGTCGACTATATACGAACGAGGTTGACGATACTAGCCAAGCTGAAAACATTAAATACGTTTGTCGGAAACGACTAATGGCATGTGACACGTAAAAACGATCAATGACGATCTAAAGGAAATGCTTTCTCTTTTTTTCTCTTTCTGTCTCGTATCTCTCACTCTCTGCACAGACTAAATAACGTTTTATAAATAATGAGCGATCTAGACTTCGTTTGAGAAAATTAATGAGCACAAAAGAGCTCGTAGAAAAGAATTGAGGAAAATCTATCTCTTCGAATAAATCTGCCGTCTCTCCGTCTCTCTCTCGCGAAGCACAAACGACACGACGAAACAAATGAATATACATATTCATGAGTGCGCGTGAGCACACGCTTAATAATAACGTATGTAAGTACGTCGTATAATCCAAAAGCATATAATTAAATCGGGTTGCTACGAAGTCGCGTTATCTACGCTTCGTCGTTTCTATGCTCTTTGTGTTCGTCTCTCTTGAAAACAACGAAACAAAACAAAAAAGAAAATCAAAAGATCCAACATAATGATTAAAAGTTACCTCACCATACTAAGTCTCTTAACATCATCATTTAAACATTCATAATCATCTTCATGATTTTTCATCATGATTCTTGCTTCATATCTCTATAAGCATAATAAGATACATCATTTGTAACATCACATTTTTTACGAAGCATTATTGTCGTCGTTGCAGCATCACTGATAACATTTAAAAAGTCAATGTCATCGGCATCCGTCCAAAAGTTTCTTCGGACGCACGATGTTGTGTGCATCGTTTTCGCACGAATACGCGCGCGTTTATATATATATATATGTACTTTTTTTTTAGAGCAAAGTGCACATACGATATACTTTCGTATATTCATTATATGTCGTCAATGTATATACGTGTGTGTGTGTGTATGTGCGCGCGTGCGCGCACGTATGTATCAAGTATAGATAACGCGTACATACGACGCGCGTGCTCACGTATCATGTACTTGGTGTTCAATTTGTAAATGTGTTACGTAGTATATATACATGGCGTGCAAGTGGTATATATATACATATATATATATATATGTATATATATATATATACATATCATATATATAAAGTCGAAGTCCCAAGATCGAAAAGAAAAAAAAAAAAAGAAAAAAAAAAAAGAAGAAAAACATGAAAACTCTGTCCTCTCCCGCTCTTTCTCTCGTCGAACAACAACATCGAGTACCAAATACAAGTTTAAACTAGTTTCAATCTACGTTTAAAATTCTCGCGAATGGCAGAGAGCAGAGAAAAGGTATTTCGTTATTTTTCGTAACAGGTATTTCCTAGAACGCGAGAGAAAAAAAGTAAAAGCGCTACATGGAGCGCTAATACCGAAAACATTTCGTAAAGGTAGTAAATATATATATGTATATATATATATATATATATATATATATATATATATACATACATGTATATACGCGATGATTTTAATTTTATAACATGAATGCGTCATAGGTACGAGAAAGACAATATCATACCTCATTTTTGTGCTACATAAAAGTCTCTTTTTCCTAACTTTTAGTCGCGATCTCTCTCACTCCTGGATTTAAACAAGAACAGACATTCTCGTGTTGTAACCTTCTGTCTGTCTCCGCTAGAAAAGAAAGCGGACGGTGGAGGAAGAATTCGTGAGGCTTTTCAAAAGAAAGAGATTCGCATGTACCTGCTGCTGAATGAAGGGGATGACTAAAAAAATCCCCCCGATCATTCACGGGAAAGAAGCATCGCACTAAACGCGCCTACGTGACACGTAAGGAAACACGGTTTGGCGAGTAGTATATGTACGTCTCATAGTTGCGGCGAATCCGCGTTCACGATAAAGACGACCTTGACCCCCTCCCGCCCCTTTGTACCCGCCCACCCTTTACAAATGTTAACGCCTTTATATGCGCTTTTACAAATAATTCCAAGAAAGGAATCAGCCTTTTATAGACGCACATTTGACGCCATCATTATTTTAACCATTTTTCTTTCAGAGATCGACGACATCGACGAGATACGTATCTCAAGTAACGTCGCAATATTTAAAAAAAACCGATCGACGAATGGTACCTTTTCCTCTTTTTCTTTTTCTTTATTTACCCCTTCCCTTTCTCTCTGCCTTTTTTTCTTTTATCCTTTTCAGATCTTCCGGAAGAGAAACAAATATTGACCAAAGCGAATTCGTGAGAGGACGGAGCCTCGACGTGTGTATGTATGTATATATGTGTATATCGCGTCGGGAAGGAGAAGATACATGTGTATCGTCTCTCATACGTTACGTATATGCGTCTCGATTGTGTGTAGTAAGAGCACCGATATAGTAATACAGTAGAGTAGTGTAGACTAGTAGTAGAGTAGAATAGTAGTAGTAGTAGTAGTAGTAGTAGTAGTAGTAATAGTACTAATGTAGTGGTAGTAGCAGTATTGGTAATAATGTATAATAGCAATAGCGACAGTCGTGTGAAAATTACGTCTGTTTCGTCATTGAATAAAAAATGTGGAGGCAAACCTTTGGATTAGAGTCTCGGCCACGGAAACACTCTCTAATGCCATTGTTTTGTCCCGATCGATCGTGTTTTGTACCATACGATATACCACTGTGGCCCGAAGTTGATCATTCGATCGATAGACGCGACCACACACGACGGATCTTTGCTCGTGGATTCGCGTGCCTGTATGTGATCATTTGAGACTTTGAAAATAACTTGATAATGGGCAAATAAACTCAAAGGAAGGCCCGATTGTCCGTTTCTATCTCTCTCTATCTCTCTTTCTCCCTCTCTTTCGCTAGTCCTCTCTCTTTCTCTCTCTCTCTTTCTCTCTATCTCCCTCTATATCTGTCGGTATCTATTACATACTCGCGTGAGCGCATCCCCACGGACAAAGATATTAAAAATTTTTGGAAAAAAAAAAGAAAAAAAAAAAAATATTCTTAGCCTCTTTCTCCCAGCCCGAATTTATGTCTGCTCTTAAAACGGGCCTCGTTCACCGAACGCTTCTGTATCTCTCTCCTCTCTCTTTCTCTTTCTCTCACACAGAGAGAAAGCTAAGCTCGATTAATCGTATATATCTCTCTAGAAGCTTTTAGAATCGATATCGCACTTAAATTTGATAAGACATATTCACTGTAATATCTCCCTATCTGTCTCTCTCTTTCTCTCTTTCGTGGTTAATTAAATAGAAGAGAAGAAAATGGCGCGTTATTTGTCATGCCACAGAGCGACGTCATTCTTGCTGACGTGGCATATGGAACGATCATTATCCGTTTTGGACTTTTCCGTTTATGTTGTCTCCGTATGTATTCTCTACTACGCGTGACAAATAATTTCGATTTAAACGAATATCATGGGATGCGACAGTATATAGAAAGACGGTTAATTTCAAACATGAAAACGTATATCGAGAGAGTAGTTATTTCAACGCGTTCAAGGTAATATATGAAAAAACGTTATCTTCGACGAAAAGATGTACGGACAAAGCCACGAGAAGCTTGCACTTCGCATCCCGACGTGATCAAATTTGTCGTCTTCCGTGCTTCTCTCTGTTATGCGGGAGAGGGGGGGGACGGAAAAGGGATCGCATCCATGGAGGATGCTCCCTTCCTAAAAACGACCGCAAGAGGGCAAGCGTCCAATGATTCTACGTATTTCTATATGCCATATATAATATTAAGCCCGACGTATTTTCGTTTATTTTTTTTTTACGCGTCAATCGTTGCGAAGCAAAATGAAATTTTTTCGTTTTTCTTTTTTTATCGATTCACGGATTCGCGCGAGTATCGTTCATGAATCTTCGTCGATGTGGTCGGTGACGACGCGACGATGACGTTTCGCGTTTTTCTTCCGCGCTTTTAAAGAAAATCTTATTAATTTTTCTCTCTTTTTGTCTCTTAGTCTTTCTTTCTCTTCTCTCTTTCTCTCTCTTTGTGTTGGTAAGAGAAGAGATAATGAACGTTTGTGTGAACGAGACTAGTGACCGTAGACAGGCAGACAGGCAGGCGGACAGGCGGGCAGGCAGACAGGCAGACAGGCAGGCGAAGAGTACGATTATCTTTCGGACAGAGCGTTACTACTAATTGTCAGCAAAGATAGTATAAAAATGTAGCAATTGTGAGTACGATGAGCGAAAACTTCAAAGATCAAACTAAACATGGCCACATCTGGAACTATTCTGAGCGGGCGGCTGCACGGAACCTGGGAAAGGCGGTCGAGCGAGCGGGAGCGGGTCAGGGGTGGGGGGGTATGGTTACCTTCGCTTTCACCAATCGTAGAACATACGTATGGATCACGTGCTTCTCCACCCTTTATTTGGTCTTCCCCCCCCATTCCTCCTCCGTTCTCACCAACGCTCTTTCTTCGCGCTCTCTTCTCTCTGCCGCCATGTTTCCATCACCACCCGTTCCGTTAGCACGCGTCATTCTACGCGAAAGAAATTCCTGAAGTTGTCGAGATCGTTCCCTCGTCTCTTCCAACGCAATGGCGGACTTAATAGCATTACTAACTATCGTGAAAACATCTAATCTGAAAGTTGCTACTTTTGATCAATGATAGTCACGGTTATCGAACATTGCAGAAACAGAAAAGCGTGTTTTGTTTCGAAACAGACAATGAACAATTATTTTCTTTGTAATTATCGGTACTATCATATTACTCATTATATATATATATATATGTGTGTGCGTGTGTGTGTCTAAGTGGATAAGTTATGTATTTATACATATTAACAATATAAATTTTCAAAAAAAATTATTGGATTAATAATTTTAATTTAACAAAAAGGCATTGTATACATAGTATATAATATAAAAATATATTTTTCTCTTATTTTATATAGCGTTATTATATTATAATACTGTACAATAGTTTGGGACTTGCGTTATAAAATCATATAAAAACATTTGGTTACCAAATGTAACTTTTAATAATCTCAACATATTACCCTTTTACCTGTTCATGTGAACGATGGTGAAAGACAAATGAAATACCACTAGACCAACATTGTCGTAATGGAATGTCTGGTAAATGTCTAGGATTGTGAGCATGTCGCCAATCTGATAGATCAGAATTACAATCTGATTGTTCTGGTGGACCCTTTACTTCTATTCCATTAACACATCTTGTACATTTAAATCTTTAATATATAACAAAAGAAATATAGTATTCCAAAAAATGTCAAATCGAATGTACTAGTTTAAAACTTACTTTGAATGTGTATCTGAAACTGTATTCTCTTCTAATTTAAATAAGTCACGAAGATCGTTCAAAGTGAAATGTCTTGCAACATCATCTTCTTGATCGACTACTGTTGAACTCAATGCTTTTTTGTGTGCTTGTCTTTGAAAAATTTTTTCCTCTATTGTGCCAGTCTATAATGAACATGTCTGATATATTTTGTATTAACATTTCTTAATTAAAAAAGATTATGATTTTTGCATTGCTTACACAAAGAAAACGATAGACAAAACATGGCTTTTTTTGACCATCTCTCCAAACCCTAGCCATTGCTTGATCATCATTAGCAGGATTCCAATCTGGATCAAACATCACAAGACGATTTGCACCGATAAGGTTTAGACCACAACCACCAGCTTTAGAACTTAGCATGAAAATAAAATCATCACTATTTTGATCATTGAAACTATCTACTATCTTTGATCTCTTTTTTATTGACATGCTACCATCTAATCTCACATATTTGTAACAACGCTTATGACATAATTTTTCGAATAGATCAAGAGTTTGCGTATAGTTAGATACCAGAACTATTTTGTCACGTGTTGTAGATCTAATTGAAGCTAAGAGACAATCTAATACCATAAATTTTCCTGATAATTCAGGTAAAATTTCCCTAAAATAAAAAAGTTCACAAGATATTATATATACAAGGTATTATATATACAAGATATTATATAATGCATAAGATGGAATATATTAATTAAATATACTTTGTGCTGTAATTCGGTGGCAACAATTTCAAAGCATTTTCAAATCCATCTGATTTCTCTATTATTTTATCATATACTAAATCGGGATGGCAACATAATTTTTTCAATAGTGTGATTGCAGATAGTGCAGACAGACTTCTTCCACCTTTCTTAGAAGTTTCAGAATTGTTTTCTATATGCAACATTTAAAAACATATTAATAATAAATATATTTTTATTTTACTATAAGATAAAAATCTAATGTAAGAAAAAATATTGCGAAGATAATACCTTCCATAGATTTTTTTATGCTATCACTTTGTATAAAATTTTTATAAAGATCAGTTTGCAATTTTCCCATTTTTATACAAACTACTAGCTCATGTTTTAATGGTAAATACTTTGAAAGTAAAGCACTAGTACGCCTAATCAGGCACTTATTAACAATAGTTACTAATTCCGTCAATCGTTCTTGAGCTAATTTACGTTCACCATCTGTTGCTGCAGCATCTTGTCCACGAAGTATTGGTATTTCAAATTTTCGTCTAAACTCCTAAAATGTGAATTATTTTGTAAATAATTATACACATTATTATATTACTAAATTATATAATTCAACTTACCTGTGCTGTTCCTAAAAGTCCTTGATTTACAAAATGAACAAGAGAAAAATACTCTAAAAGATCATTTTGTATAGGTGTCCCACTAAGTAATACTCTCCTTTTGGCTTTTAGGCCGATAAGAGCCTGATATGTTTGATTTTCAGAATTTTTCAAACGATGTCCTTCATCACATAATACAAGGCCAACTTCATCTTGATGTAAAACATGTGCATGTAATCTAAATGTTTCATAACTAATAATTAAAATTGGATTAGCACATCTACGTCCATAAGTTTTCATAAAGCCTTTAAGTTTAGTATCAATATCACTTTTACTTCCACCATCTATTGCTAATGGACGAACTCTGCTATTAAGCCACTTATAAATTTCATTATACCAATTTTTTACTAAAGAACTTGGTGCAACGATAATAGCTTTTTCTATCAGTGGTTTGCATTCTGGACCTTACAAATAATTACATAGATAAATCTTTTTATATTTTCTATAAAGAAAATAAAAAATAATGTATTGTTACCTTGCTTTAACAGTGTCCATAAAAGAGTAATACATTGCAAGGTTTTACCAAGACCCATTTCATCTGCCATGATGCATCCATATGCACCTTCAATGCGTTTTCCTGTTACACATTCATACATAAATTTTACTCCTTCACGTTGATGCGGTCTTAGAATATTGCATAGTAAGGGATCAACTACCACATGTACAAGTTGTTTTGAGCTAAGAAATATAAAATGTTTAAAATAAATAACAAGTAGTTCGTAGTTTTGTATTAAATCTACAATTACTAACGGATCTAGTTTTATTCTTTCGTGTTCTGATAATTCAGGAGGTATATAAACCACTAATGCATTGGCTTCATTCGGATCATGTAGAGCAGTTCTTGGACCAGATAAACGTATACCAAGCGTACGCCCAGATAAATGATATCCAGGAATTGGTATTTTAAATGGTTTACTTAATAATTTTTTGACTCTTTCTTCCTGTAAGTTTATTATATATTACAATAATATTTCTATTAAATTTTACTTACTGAGATAATAGGCATGACTTACATGTTCTGATATTACACCTTGCGTGGCAGAAATATCTTCAGCAGAAAGAGTCGCAGCTTTATACTCAGGTATGTGTATATTTTTGGCATTATTTCTACATACTCTTTTTTCACGTTGGATTATGGGTTGTGTCACAAACTCCACCGTATTAGATACATCCGAAAGCAAAGGACGTTTACCTCTTTTGCTTGGAGCCAAAGAACGAATCTTAAATTAATAATACAATAATATTACATACCAATTTTATTATTTATTATAATATAATAAATAATTTTGAATTTGTTATTTGTATAGTATAAGAATAAACTTTCTTAGCAATAGTAATCTTATGAAGATTACAATTGATTTTTTTACGATATTCGAATTAAAAGAAAAATGAGGTATTAGAATCATACCATGTTAATTATACAATAGAAAATTATATGTGAATCTCAGTCAAAACAAATAAATAAACATAATAAAAAAAGAAAACATTTTCTGCATGACGTTTAACCTCATCCAAACATATTCAAATTGATAACTGTGAGAACAGTGGTATAACTTTAAAGAAATAAAATTCCTAAAAATCAAATGACATCAATATAGAAATCTACTAATTTAAACAAGACCAGAATTTATTTGATTTACATTGTATAAGACTATGTATTTAAATAAGGATTGAAAAGAATATTAATTAAAACATTGTAGGTACTTGGTATTTTCTTAACGATAATGCATTTGGTGGTAACACTGTAAAGAATAAAATGGTAGAGTTCATAGATACCGCCATATTCAAACAGCTTAATTTCTTTTCTAAAGCTATTTTCAGTATAGGACAGGAAATATTAACTAAACTTGTGTTATTGTAATATAATTTTAAAGTCGTTCTTAATCAAGAAATAGGTTAACATTATGGTGTGACAATATTTCTTTATAATAACTAAAAATATAATAAATGTATTACTGTCACATATGAGATGCATATATATTTGTGGTTTCTTTATTAATTTATTAATAGTACTCATGTTTATTTGTGTAAAAAGTTTAACAACATTCTTTCTAAGTACTAGATCTTTTGACAATAACATAAAATAAAATTTCAACATTTTTCTTGTCTTAGACTGACAGAAACGTATAACACATTGATTTCTAAAAAGAATATTAAATATTTAAAAAATACTAAATTATAGTGCTGTTTTAAAGAATTAAAGAAAGCAACTTGGTAATAAACCAAGTAATACATTTTCTAGAGGTTAGATAGAAATATAATATAAATTATAAGTACATTGTGGAATATTACTTAATTTGTGTTATTAATTACTAATTGTAACTATATGATAATAAATAATACGAATCTGTCAATCTATGTGTACCTAGATTTCAGAATTAATTATTCAATAAATAGGAAATATATCAATCATAATTTATCTATCCAACACTTGATAGCTACAAAAATATAGAATTCCGATATAGACTATAGTTGGAAAAAAGCTTTTTAAGTGCCAAAACATTGAAAAAAAAAAAAAGAAATGAAGAAAATTGAAATATTGCACTACATTCGCAATAATCATAAGAATAAATAAGTTTACATTATTTCAACAACGAACGTGATCAAAATATATTACGATTTTCAGAGTGCTTACACTATAAAGTCATTTGTATTTATGGTTGGTTCCTAGATCTCAGACACAAACTTTTGTTCGTTGCATTTTTTATATACTTTCTTTTATACTTTACATTAGTTTTGATTTTCTCAAGTGGCTTTGTAAAGTATAAAAGTAAGTTGAACAAGAGTTTAATTATTATCATCATAATATTTATTATTAATATTAATCTTATTTTCATTATTATTATTATTATATTATTGTTATGATTAACGATTTGAACTAAACAATCACACATTGAATTTAATTACTGTTGCTTTAACAGCCACTTTCTGTACTGTAGCTTTTTTCACTGTACATATACCTTAGTATTAAAATCTAATTAATCTAATAAGTAAAGATCACAAGTATTTATCTTCAACAGTTCAAGATTGAATCTAAGGCAGACCACAGAATTTTATTATGCAATAGATTTAGATGAGATTGTATAAAAATTGACCTTTAGCAGGAGGCATGGTGTAATTGCTATGGACATTTTAATGTAACATTGTTTAATTTTTAATCATGACTTTTAACTATTGCAGATATCTATGTGAAAAAATGATTCAAATATGATATATGTTGAGAATTTGTCATAGAAAGTAGAATTTACTCGGATCACCAAGACTCTGGCTAAAGGTTAATATAAAAATGGCATTTTTCTCCATAGAGAACTGCTATATATAATCCGCTGTTAAATTTATCTTGCATTTTTAATGAACTATTTTCTTCTTTTTAGATTGAGTGTAAAAATATATTAAATTCTGAATTTTATATAATTAGCCAATTATAAAAAGCATATAAATCTGATGCAAATTAAAGTGCTCGAATACATGATTTACTTGCATTTAAAAATGTAATGTTACTTGTATGTTATTAACATTACAATTATTAATTTGTGATTGTAAAGAAATTTTTGTGGTCAAGTCCTTGATAACACCAATTTATATGTGATAGTTTTAGGAATCCTTTTAGTCTTATTACAGTTATGCAGAGAGAAGACATTTGACAAAATATTGATAATATACTCGTAGTATATTGTTACATGTTTAAAATGCTATCACCTGAGCTGGATTCGCACAATCGCCTATTGTCATTCTATGCATTGCCATTTCTGTTATACCATGATAATGAACAAAAGCAGCAGCGATTACTAGCACATGGAAGATTTGATGACTCTGAAACTAAAAAGCAAAAATTCTTTGACTTTTCGAGCTTACATAGATCAAGTTTCGAAATAAATACCTTTAATCTATTTTAAAAAATTGACATAATTACAGAATAAAATAATAATATAACAAATGTTTTGATATTTACCCAAATATCAAATTTTCCTGGAAAAAATCGCTCAGGTACTCTTAATGCATAAAATAGTGCACCCAATATATATAAGCATCCCATTAGTATCAACCAGCCAAGGGATGCTTGACTAATTGCTTTGAACCAGCCTTCTGTTATAGCATAATGGACTGCGGGTATTACCTAAAAATGTTTCAAGTTACAAAACAAAAATAACTTAATATGTTACGAGTTCTATATTCTATTTTTTTCTTATTTTTTATAATAGCATTATATATACGTATACACGCATGCACGCATGCATGCACGCATCATACGGAGAAAAAAATGGGAGGGAGTAAAACTTACCCCACTAAGGCCAAAACCCATAAAAATACCAGCTCTAAGAGGCCTATAATTGGGTTCACCAAATCTTTCCCACAATGATACTACGATGCTTGTTATACCAAGTACAACCACAACAGATAAATAAATAAGTTTAGGTTGATAGTCACAGTAAAAACCATAATAAAGCCATGGTACAAAACTGCCCATGATGAGCATAGCTATCCCACAGTAATCTAATTTAGAAAATAATTTTCCTACACATTCGCTGTGGCAGTGGACAGTGTGAAAGGCAAATGACATTCCTAAACAAATTATAGCACCTGCAAAGAAAGTACCGAATACTAGTTTTTCCTCCAACTGGATTTCTATAGGAGGTTGTGTTAGGAAAAAGATAGCTATGCCAATAAATGCCACACAGCCTATAAAAAGAAAAATGTTATAGATATGCATAATAAAAATGTTTATTTCTTATTAAATTATTTACCAATATAAATACATGACAATTTTAACTTACCAAGTAAATGTGTCCAAATGTTACCAGTTTCTGTATGAATACGAAAAATACTTCTGAAGCAAGCATAAAATGACGGTAATGGTGGTCTATGACCAGCATGTAAGAAATCATTATCTTGTAACCACCGAGGTAAATTTCTAAAATGACATTGCTTCCAGGATGCTTCCCAGACCTATAATATTCTTATAATGTACTTATAAATTAATTTATAACAAATAAATTTATATAGTTTGATGTGTGTATGTATATGTATATATATATATATATATATATATATATATATATATGTATGTATGTGTGTGTGTGTGTGTGTGTGTGTGTGTATAAAAGTTTATACAAATAGATATTTGTTTCACATTCGGATATTTTACCTTACGAACAAATTCCTCAGCTTGTTCAGCAGCATTGTGAGCCAAGGCACCGAGATCAATTTCATCACTTAATACTCCTGCTTTTAATACTTCTGTCATCTGAAATATAAGATGATTATTATATTAGATGTAAGATATATAAATATTTATTAACAGCACGGTACCTCACAATCCAAAAGATGATCATCTTCAGGAGTAGATGGAAGGGGGCATCCAACCCCATCCTCCTCTTCTGCCAAACAGCTAGCATCATCGTCTTCTAATAATTCTTTAACTTCATGCAAACCTGGAATTTCACTATTTAGCAATACACGATCGCTCCATGGAATTCTATGACGAAGTCCTAAGTCTCCTGATGTATTAGGATTATCATCTTTGTCTTCGATAATATCATTCTCGTATTGCGACATATTTTGGAAATATTATGGTCAATCTTTAACCTACAAAACAGTATAAGCGTATTTATTCAATTTTTTTTCCATAAAAAAATCAGTTCTATATTTTCATATTAATGCAAGAAAATTTTATTATAACTGATATATAAAATATAATGAATTTAATATTTGTATTATAATATACGAAAATTTAATTTTGATATTATTAATAGCGCGCGAACATAATATATAAAAAGTATAACATTAAGATGACAACAATGTAGCTATATTTTCATCACAGCTGACAGAATTGTAACTGAAGAATATTATTGGATATCGTAGTATTCTGGAAATATTAAGAACATATCTATTAATTATCACTTTTACTGTTCTTAGAAGTCACGACTTCTTATATAACGATATTATAAATATATATTTAAAAAAAAATAATCGACATATCCATTAACCTTGTTATTTACCAGTTTATCTACTACGACACTTTTTCATTGGATATAAATATCTGCCGTGTATTAGATAACACGTAATAGAATGTCGTTTTATTGAGCAAGAACTTAAATATGCTTCTACATATCAATAAATCAAACCTATGTAGATTACATAAAATATAGGACAAACAATTTTTCGACTCAATAAATATATGTATTACACATATTAATAGTTGGTAAATATTTTTAAAATTAATCTGCTTTTTACCTGTTGCGTGACAAATATTTTCCCAGTTTATTACATTTGAGTATTATAATATCAAAAAGGAATACTAAAAAGATGTCAGTAAGTTGAATGCACCAACCACGAAGTCTTCGTGTCAACGGAATTAGTAACTCTGTCTTGTTACCACGACAGAATCCGAAGACGTCAGATTACATATAATATACCACGTGCATCGAATTGTATATATATATACACCCACACGTAGAAATGTGTATGCAATATATATGTATAGTATAATTGGTGTGTTCGCTACTGTTGGAAACTTCGAGAAGAGATACTTATGTCGTCATAAAAAAGTTTTCATAACAATTTTTTGGGTTCGAAGTCGAAAATTTGGATGCAAAAACATTTAAATTCTTGTCGTTTAAAGATATAAAATAATAATTACATTAAGTACTGTGATAAAATATATGAGTTAAAGGCAAAGAATGTTTAATACATTCTATTTATTAGGAAAATTACGTGAGAATTAGGTTATCATTGCGAATGACATTGTACATATTCAAAAATCAAGACTACTAAAGACAAATATTAATACAAATAATATTATATAATAAAACGTAATAAATAAATATTGTCTTACTAATATACGAAAATTTATTTAAGTAAAATTAATTTTATGGGATTCATATAACAATAATTGTAATTGAGCTTACGTTTCCCAATGTGTGACTGAAAATAATTTCGATTAACGAGATATTCCATCTAAAATCGAATAAAGAATATTAAATAACGTAACGTAAATGTGACGTAACGATTCCCATAAACAATATATTAGAAATGATAAAGAATTAGATGTTTCTGTTTCATGTGTATTATTTAACATCGTTGAAAACTGCCTTTAATATTTTGCCTTTAAAAAGCTACTTTGATTGGTTGTAGAAAGAATATATATAATTTAATTTAAGTTATTACTTTTTATTAGAGATATTAAGAATAATAAATAACTTAAAAATGTATACATCTGTTAATACACAGGTGTTTTTTTTTTTAATTATACATACATAATGTACATTTGAAATAAATTAAATATTTGTTCAATATTTCTTATGTATGTATTTTATTATAGTAGGATGATTGATTGATAATTCGTGATTAATTTACCTGTATTATAATATAAATAGATAAAAAAAATGTTACTTTTTACTGATTATTTCTTATCGGAAGTAAATGTACAGTCTACTAATAAGATAATTCTGTTAAAATGTGTTTTGTAGTCGATTATAATATTTTTTGATCATGTAATATTTCTTTCTACAAAGTATCATATTTTGCATAATTGAAAGAATTATTTGTATTTTATTTATATTTGTATTTATTTATTCTTTCTATTACTACGAATTAATAAATTAATATAAAAGGGATAACTCTTATATTGCAAGTTGTATATATTATAATAGTTAGAAACATATAAGAAGTATGATGCATTTTCTGTAAAAATGGACGTAGAAAATTTGTCAAAGTATATATATATAGCATCAGTCGTTGCATTTTATTGGTAAGTAATGTTTATATTCAAAGAATGAAGTTATTTTATAAAAATAATAAAATATTTAATCATTTTTAGGGTTATATCAATTTTGACAGTATTTGTAAATAAGGCACTTTTATCTAGTGAAACTGTAAATTTGGATGCACCGTTATTTGTAACATGGTTTCAATGTATTGTAAGCGTTGTTATATGCATAACTCTTACCAATTTATCTATATTGTTTCCACAATATCTTAAATTTTCTAATGGTGATCCATTTAAAAGAGAGACAATAAAACAGGTACTGTTTTACAATATATTCTTTTAATTGTATTCTAAGAATTTTATAGATTTTATTTTAACTTTATAGATATTACCATTATCTATACTCTTTACTGGAATGATAGCTTCAAACAATTTATGTTTGAAATACGTTGGAGTTGCATTTTATTATGTGGGCAGATCATTAACTACCGTGTTTAATGTTATTTTCACTTATTTAATACTTGGTAAGAATGATGTGTATAAATATTAAAGAAATATTAAACAAATTTTGCTTTTTTTACAGGACAAAAAACTTCATTAAAATGCATTTTATGCTGTTGTATGATTATTACTGGATTTTGGCTTGGCGTGGATCAAGAAAATGATGCAGGTTCTTTGTCTGTTTTAGGAACAATATTAGGTGTAGTTGGATCATTAATTCTCTCTTTATATTCAATTCATACTAAACAGGTTCTTCCTGCAGTAAATCAAGATATTTGGTTACTTTCTTATTATAATAATTTATACAGTGTTTTCCTATTTATACCTTTAATGCTGTTTAACGGCGAACATTTGGTAGTTTACAATTATGACAAACTTGGAGAACCCTTTTTTTGGAGTGCAATGGTCATAGGTGGTATTTGTGGTTTTGCAATTGGCTATGCTACAGCTCTTCAGATAAAAGTAACATCTCCCTTAACACATAATGTTAGTGGTACTGCAAAAGCTTGTGCACAAACTGTTTTTGCAACATATTGGTTTAATGAACACAAGTCATTTTTGTGGTGGACTAGCAATATTATTGTTTTAAGTAGTAGTGCGGCTTATGCAAGATTTAGACAACTTGATTTAAGTGCAGAATACAAAGTTGAAAGATTGCAACAAAAAGTATGAAATATACTTATGGATTATACAGTAGGATATTAAAAAGAGAGAAAGAGAGAAAGAAAGTTCCTAGTTTATTATAATTCTATATCATTTATTTAACAAATAAACTATAAAAAATTTTTCATATAGCAATGTACATAAAATAAAATAATGTAGCATTTATAAATATTTGTGTATACTTTTTATCACTGTATAAAAATTATATCAAAAGTAAAAATTTTTAAAATCTAGATGCAAGACCACCTCCACGACTATCAGAATGACTTGTTATCAAATCTTCGTGTTTTATAATAGCATTTACACTTTTTGATATTGAACTGGCATCAATATTTGATATAGATGTCGATTTATTTTGTAATACAGTTTTTAATATATGTAATTGGTCATTTTCTATACTAACACCATCAGATAAAAGATAGTATCTAAAAAATATAGTACTTATAATTATATATATATAATATAATTGACAATTTAAATATTTAAATGAATGTACCTTGGATGTTCAATGGCAGAAGAAACATTTAGACCTCGTACTATCAAATGGTACAGAAGTTGGCTACTTAAAATTGTATCATCAGTCCCAAGTACTCCACGTAATTCACATGATTTTTCTTCATTATGAAAAATAATTGGAAGTAGCGTTGATAAATCATTATCATTATTAGTTTTATCTAGTAAAAAGCCAGTGCCAGTCATATGGGCCAATCCTAATGGTGCACTTAGTCCACTGCATAATTTAATTAAAATTTAATTTTTATTAAATATTGAAGGATTTTTCACATTACGTATAATAGTGTATATAAATACTAACGTCAAAACACTGACATAAGTATCTTGTCCATCCATTACCATGACACCAGTATATCTTTCTTCTTCAACTAAAAAAAATGAATAAATTAGCAAATTTATAGCTCTCATTATAAGTTACATTTATTACTAACCATTTTTTATCATTTCTAGAGTCCTTAAATTAGAATGCAATAATGTTTGAGCAACAAGAGCCATAGTTTCAGTTTTAGATGCAATTTCAGGAGATATTTTGAGATTTTCTAGTGCAGTTATTGAAGATTCAAAATCAAATGCACCTGAGGGATAGTATAATAAATGTTTATAAAATGAAATTTTTTTTGCTGTACTCATTTCAGGTTTGTAATGTGCTAATTGTAGTAATAATTCCTCTTTCTTAACTTCATCACGTAAAAGTTTTAATGACAATGTCCCATTATATAATACTGAGAAGAAAATCATGTTATATATCTGGTATATTTTCTTCTTATAAATTTATATAATAATGAATTTTCAAACTGTTTACCAATTGTGCCATTCTTTGCAACTGCATCTAATGTATCTGCAAGATCATTTAATTTTAAAATACCACCAGCATTTATATGACCATAAAGCATCCCATAGTCACTGTTATTTGATAATTCATATTCTAATTCTTTTGATACTACAAATCCTGTTCTAGCTAATTTTGCAGCTGGTTCTATAATTTCATTCCATGGTAAAACTCCTTTTAAAACGTGCGCAAATTCTAAACCTTTCAAAACGGCAGGTAAACGCATTCCTATTGTGCCAAAAATACCTGCATTTTATAGTAATAAGACTGATTGAAATCAGTTAAATAATCAAAGATTTTTAAACACATTTTTGATAAATCTATACTGACCTCCAACAGTATTGTTCGCAAAATTGATGACTAATGGTTCCGATTTATCTTTATGGCTATATAACATCATACAGCCACCTCTGAAAGAATATAAATATTATACATATTTAACAATATGTATTCCTCTAATTACTTACCCACCAAGACCTGTTTTATGTGGAGCTACTACTGTCATACATACAGTAGCTGCTATAGCTGCATCTATTGCATTACCACCCTTTCTTAATATTTTAGTACCTATCTGTGAACAATTAGTATAGTCTGTGGCAACAGCACCATGAATACTGTTATTAGCCTAATGAATAATATTAATATTTATAGTTTCATTTGAGATATCCATATAAAAAGAACATATTAAGTCAAAATATATACCTGTAATAATTTACTGGCATAAACCAATTGTAAAATCAGTATAGTTGTTATAGCAAAGGATAAAACAGCAAAGCAACATACAATCAATTTCATACCACCACCAAAAAAGTGGCTTAATTTACACTTGTTGTTTTTGTCCTGTGTCAATGGACATTCTTCTGTTAATCCTTCTAAAAGTTTAATGTTTATTAAAAAATAGGTAAAATTATATCTCTTATAAGTATATCTCTTATAATTATATCTCTAATAATCAAATCAAAAATATTTCTAAAGATTTTTAGAACATAAAATTAAATTTTGTTACACTTACGTCTGTCACAATAACTCATCTTTCAAATCGAAATTTATACGATTAATTATAAGGATCATCTATGTTTTTAAATATTATTTTCCTCTATGTAGATATTTTATTAGCATACTATGTCAAAATAACTGTAAATTCGATAACCTCATTTATAATTCTAGTTTCATCTATTTTTTACTTAAACGTATTACCCAAAAATTATAAGAAGATTTTTTTATCGCATGAAGCAATAATGTCGAAATAATGTTGCAAAATTCAAGTTTCAAGTTTTAATACCATATCCTTTATTCAATTTGATTTGTTTTTGTATACTTCTGACTGACGTAAGATATTTCTGACGTTACTCACTAGATGGAGTTACGATAAAATTATACAGTACAACTGTGCAACAAAAGTTGCAAGGTACAATTTGTATCTTACTCATAAGTTAGTTAATGATATATAGTATAATCAGATGAATGGCGTAATACTACGAAAAATCAACTCTTTCGATTATGTCTACGCAAAAACTAATCAATAACAATAACATATGAAAAATCTATATAGCAATTTTATCAAATAAAAAAATAGTAGATACACTAGTATATCGAGATAGAAAGTTTTGTTGCAGGAATTCAACTATACTTATTCTTAGCATTAAACATAAAGCATATAAAAATGTTTTCCTTTTATTCTATAATAACATTGCTTTTTAATGATTTCACGTTCCAATTGTACAAAAGAAGGCTGTGTTCTTTATAGAGAATAACAGTAATAATGGATGCGAACGCCATAGAGGTCTTGAACGTTTCGCAATTTGGTGTAGCTCCGTTGCTAGGTAATTTTATGTATTCTTCTTCACGGAGAATGGTACTGACCTTCTCTTTCTCTTTCTCTTTCTCTCTTTCTTTCTCTTGATCGTTATTCGGTGTCACAATGGTATTACGGTCAAGCAATTTTCAATCGTAATAACAACGTGAAGTAAAGTATCATAATATAACAAGGAAAAAAGGGTATCCGTGTTTTTCTTCATTGATAGAGAAATTGGTATTCATATTTATACATACAACCAAACATATCGTTTCACGATACGCAAGTAAATGCAACGTTACCCTGACTAGAGATTGTCGTTGAGTTTATAATAATAATAATAATAATAATAATAATAATAATAATAATAATAATAATAATAATAATAATAATAATAATAATAATAATAATAATAATAATAATAATAATAATAATAATAATAATAATAATAATAATAATAATAATAATAATAATAATAATAATATTAATAATAATAATAATAATAATAATAATAATAATAATATTAATAATAATAATAATAATAATAATAATAATAATAATAATAATAATAATAATAATAATAATAATAATAATAATAATAATAATAATAATAATAATAATAATAATAATAATAATAATAATAATAATAATAATAATAATAATAATAATAATAATAATAATAATAATAATAATAATAATAAAAATAAAAATAATAATAATAATAATAATAATAATAATAATAATAATAATAATAATAATAATAATAATAATAATAATAATAATAATAATAATAAAAAAACACAACGCGCTTCTCTCTAGAGCATTAGGTAATCTTACATTCTTTAGTAAAGTCAGGAACAGAATTAGTGATCACGATCAATGGTTATTACGTTCGATCGAATTGAAAAAACTTAAAAAGTGTCTTCCTTTTCTTTCCATAACATCAGATTTGGGCCTATGTTTATGTGTTCTGTACAATTTGTCATGTGATTTCTGCAAATGTAATTACGATATTTTTTACACAATGAAAAATTAGAATATCTTAGTTGTTGAATATACTTACAAGAAAGGATCTCTCAAAATGAATGCTCTTGGTTGCATTAATTTCAAGTGATCTCCGTTGTTGCATAGAACTTGCGCCATCGTACTTTTACGAATCTCTTCTAATTGTTTTATCATGAAGGATCCTGGCGTGTTAGCATTCTCGTACCAATACCTATCGCCTGTTAAAACGATTTGATAAAAATCGTAAAATATTTATCAAAAATAATTTTTTACTAATCATTTGGATAAACTTAAACATTAATTTAAACATGGATTTCTTTATTACCCAAACGAACATTTCGGAAGGTACGTCCTAGCAAACAGAGAAAAGTTGGTCCAAGGACCGAATTAGTTACTGGTGCTTCCGAGAGTATTCCTGTCACTAAATCTATATCTTCAACTTTTCTATTGTAAAAAAAAAAAAAAAAAAAAAAAAACACATTAACTTGTTTTTCAAACGATAATGTATGTACTTATAAGTACATATAAATGTAATTCGTCTTACTTGTAAACTAGTCGTAATCTTTCGATGATGTCCTTGGCTATCGTGCCTTTAAGATCCTGAAAGGTGGTAACGTCTGGTAAACCGCAAAACGTTCGCCATTTGACGTAAGATGGTAAACCATGATCTCTGCCTTGTTGGATGATTTGAGCAGCATAATCAACGGCCACGTCATTGCTCTTCCCATCATGGAAATATCGCTCCAGAAGGATTTCGTTCAAGCCGGGGGGTAGAGGCTTCCTAGAATGTCCCGCTGTCGCGGAAATTAGACCTTGCATCCTAGATCGTCATTAAAACCAAGTTCTCATGGGACAACTTGTCGGAGAATCTCCTAATGATTTTTGTTTTGTTTGTTTAAATAAGATTTCGTTGTTATTTAAAATTTATCTTTCTCGAAATGTCACAATGAATATATGCATATACGAGTTGTGATTGAAACATTTCAAAAATTTTCTTATTTTCTGCTTGATTATATCTGAAGAATAATAATAAAAATTAAAAAAATTTATTTTTCCTTCTACGAATAAGAAACATAAATATTGACAACAGTTTTTTTTTGAGGGAATTTAAACGAAAAGATGAATGATTTCATTGGAATCACAAACATCATATAATATAAACCTTTTAATGAATGAGAAGTAAATATTAATAAAATTTAAAAAAAAACATAATAAAACAATTTTGTTGAGAAGATTCTTATGAAAGGATTAAAATTTTATTGTCAATATAAGTAATGTTTTATATAATTTTTGAATTGTTTGATCACTCTACACATACACATATATAAGTCGGATAACTTCTAAATTTTTATTTTACGATTACAGTAACCAAACGTCGTTCATTAACGAAAAGGATACGAGTAATTTTAACTGACCTGTAGCTCCTGCTATCAATCGATCGATTGCACCCGCCTCGTACAATTCTTGAGGTGCGTAGAAGGCCGAGAGAAGAGACCTTTCCCCAGATTTTAGGGCAGATCTAGAGTCCACGAGATCGAGTGTTTTTGGTGTGAGTGCAGCAACGAAAAAGAGACCTGCTGAGGCTGCCGAATTCGAAAGAGTCGCATCAGTGCGTGAATCGTATCCTCGAAAGTATCCTTCTTGAGATAGCCGCAAGTCGAATCTTTTCGTTTAGAAAAAAAAAAAAGAAAAAAATAACAGGAGTGTGAAATCTTTAATGAAAGTGAAAGTCAACATTTCTTTTCCATATGTATGGATAATTCTTTAGAAGCAAATTTATATTATGAACATGATCAATTTTACGTTATATCGTGATATTGGTATGATTAACGTAATATATAAAGGAAAGAATAACAGAAGACAGGGAGTAAGTACGAAGACATGCGAACAACTTGACAAATGGAAGTACGAGGAAGGCTCAGTGTTAAGATGAGCAATCTCCGATCGATCCGTTGGAACCTTAACGTTGTTATCTCAACGTATAAGATGGCAAATGAACGGCAAAGGGCAGCAGACGAGTCGTGATCGACATACACGTGCAGAGATATTAATAGCTCAGCACGCTGATGCGATCAAGTTAACGGCACGTTTATATTCGATTTGCTGTCTCTTTATGGAAATGTGTTAGTGTTTCGACGCATTGTACAGAATACAGCAACCCCTTTAAGTTTGTTGAGATCGATGTCACTTTTCATTTATGATCAATGATTTATGGGATTTTAGAAGAAGAGTTAAGGAGTAAAGATTAGAAAAAAACACGAAAAAAAAAGATGAAAAAGCCTACTTGTCCAAACCCGTTTCTCCAAATATGACAGGTAGGAACTCGTTGTAAGTTATATGTTGCATTTCAGCAATGACGATTCTTCTAGCTTCCTGATAGAGTTTCTCGTCGTCCCATTGAGGATTCAACTTGGCCAATTGCTCAGCTACTCGATTGTGTTCACGTAGAAAGATTACGTGCATCAGTGTTAAGCCAGGATGTTCGTTCACTCTGGAATCACCACTGAGGAAACAAGGGAAAGCTTTATTCACACTTCTACAAGTTTCAGACTCCGGTGATGGCATCGGTAAATTTCTTCTTTGAGTATTCAACAAGCCACCTTTGCCCGAACGCAAAGCTTTGGATATTTCCTCTGAGCTACCGTACAGCGGAGATAAATCCAAGTAAGAGGAGGCTTGATTAATCTGCTGCCGTGGGCCCAGCTTGCAAGCCTATATTCATTTTATTCTTTACAACGAAAGAAGTTATTCGAAGAAGAATGTATTAATCATAGAAGTTACTTACTTGTAAGGAATTACCAGGATGTGGTGCAGATCTAGAATACTCCATACAGCCGATCGCATTATTAGCTTTAATTGGGAAACACTCGGGATGGAAATTTTCATAATCAACGTCGCAACATTTCAATCTGGTACCATCCGGTAGCTCCATCCTAGGTGTATGAGCTAGATCGTGAGCAAGAAATTGGGCGAATAATGCTGTAAGTGCCATCAGATATGGATGTTTCAGATCTTGACCACCCGAATGAATACTGGAAGAGACTTCTCTGGAACTAGGTAAATCGGTTCGTGGCAAAGACACTCCGTCTTGATATTCTGGTGGTAGAAGCCTGATGTAGGCCTCTAAAGCAGCACCCCAGGTTGGATGTAACACGTTGTTACATCTTCCAGTGAATGATCTATATCGTGGATCGATCTTCTTACATTCAGACATGATCTTCAAGAGATTTGGGGGATCTGAACAGCCAAATGCAGCGACTGAAGGTAGAACAGATGAGGCCTCCTTCGAAGACATATTCAAAGCTTCTACCAACATCACAGACATCGTTTCGATCCGTAAAGCTTTCCTTGAAAGATTTTGAGCATCTTTGGTCATCTCATGAGAAGCACCAAGATACCACGAGGGTGAACCTCTACTCAGATGCGTCTTCGAATTCAGAATCATTCGTTCCGCTTGATCATACCTCTCCATCGAGGCGTTCGTACGCCTACCCAAATCTTGTAGCATCCTCGGCGGCAAGGTCGTACTCTCAGCGAGCGCCAGCAACGCGAAGAATCTGCGGATCGGAATCTAAGGATAGAAAATACCTACTTATCCACTTTCACAGCTCGGAATACTGCAAACTCCTTCCTTTTAAATGTTCCTTACTATATTTCCTATGGAATATACCCTTTTTTTTATTATTTTCACCTTGTTATTATGCAGCGATTGTCTTGGCAAATTCAATGACCGTGTTGCACCACACGATCCAACAGTAAAGTGATAAGATCATGATCGCGAGAAGACAATCGAAGGGGTGGCTAAGAAGATATGTATTGTATAAGGATATGCGTTCTTATACGATACTTGTATCCGCATTGTGATAGTAGGGTTCGAATAATTTTACTAACTTTGGACTTTATTATCGATCCTTAGTTTGTCGACTATATTTTTAGAATTCGATAACAAATTTACAATAACAAATATATTAGATTTTTACTGTTTTTGTAAAATACTTTCGTACATTTTCTCGGGTACTAGAATAAAAGATTTTACCGATCGAGAAACATTATACATACGTGTTCGATTCAGGAATATATATACTGAAATCTTGTGCGATTTTTTCCACATTAAAACGTTGCAACGGCAACGTTCGAACGTATTATTATGTAGATCCTTTCGTTGTGTATCGTAGGATCGCAATGAACTCCAAAGACCTTGTCTATAGGATGGCATTTCGCCTCGTTCCATAGTGGCCATTGTTCGCGGCAAACATTTCGCTGCGAACAATTTCATTCATCGCGTCGCTCGAGGCTAATTTCTCGGTACCATCGTACCAACTGATTTTTCGATGGAGAGAGTTAGTATTCATCAATTATTATATAAGATCGACAGACCAATTCGAGGTCTTCATAGGAGGTCGGAGTTATCTTCTGACTGACATTTAGGATTCTTCCTGGTTCTTTTACTATTTTCCTTACGTAACGATACTCTTCGGACTCTCATAATTAAGAAGCATCTAATACACCAATATTCATGGAATCGGTTTTCGTCGAATGAAATTTTTCGCGTAATCGTTTCTATTCTAATTTTTTATCTTTTTCTTCATCCCGGAAAATCACGAGATACAATTATTATTTATTGATAATTTTTGTGAATAATTAACAATAGAGAGAAATTAATTACCTATACGATTATTATATTAGTTTTATTTCGTAAGTTTCGAAATCTCTGACAGTTGAATGTTGATAAAAATCAATCCTCTCTATAACTATTACTAATATTATTATTATTTCTAAAACAATATATACGCGAGCGCGTATTTTATTATTTCGCTATCGATCTCTATTTAAATAGATCTCATTGCTCGTAAAGCATTCAACGCAATGTGCTAACCTTTTATACGTACGTACACATATAAAGAGAACTTCGGACGGAGAGCAGCAAACACAAATTGTTATAGTAACATTTTCACACACTTTGCAAGGCTACAATTTCGTAACTCTGCCATTTCTCTGTTCTCTTATCTAACGTTAAAAGGTATTTAGGGTATGTATTAGAGTTGCGTTATGAGATTTGCCTTATCTTGCGACGAGAGTAACATGACAATTATAATTTTGTACAACAAATGCTAGCTTTAAACTAAATACCTGCACAAAAGCATTGCTGCTTTGTAATTTTTTGTTACGTTCGTCACGAAAGGTCAGTTACGTCTTTATGCATGGAAACAAGTGAAAGCGGAGCATTCTTATATGACTATAATAAAGAATAAGAAATCTTTCTTTCGTTGATTGTATTATTGATCAAAGATTTGTTGAAAATTAATTACCGACAAGGATTAACACATTTTTATCATTATTTTACGCTATAGCGAAAGATCAAAAGATTGGTAAAAAATGTGCATTTGTCGCATTTTTACAATGCATTGATATTTGCCAAGTCACGTGTTTCATATTGATCCATACGCGATCAATTTTACATAGTCGATCTTTTAATTAAAGCTCTTTGATGGAACGTAATTTCAATAATTTCAACGTTCTACGATCACCGAAGCATGGAAGGAAAAATAATCGCTATTATCATCGATTACGATTTATCTTTCCAGCTAGTTCGCGCGATCACGAGAGGTGTAGTATCGAACGCGCGAAGAGCGAATGATCTCACGTTTCCAATATCAGTTAACGTCGTCAAACTATAAAGAAACTTAGATTATCCGATTAGTCTCCGGAGAACATATAAATTGCTATCGAACTACTAAAGTATTCAAAGTATGAGAGAGAGAGAGAGAGAGAGAGAGAGAGAGAGAGAGAGAGAGAGAGAGAGGGAGAGAGAGAGAGAGAAAGAGTGAGGGAGAGAGAGAAAGAGAGGAGGAGATAGATATGGGGAAAGAGCAAGATATGGGGAAAGGGGGATCGAAAGGAAATTTAACTTCACGGTAATCGAATTGTTCGTGGGTAAGCACCAGATTATTAACACTCTCATTTTCGTTTAATCCAAGAAGTGATCGTTATCAATCCCAGTGGATCGCATCGGCAAAATGAAAAGACTGATTAAAAAAAAACAAGAAGAAAAAAAAATAAAAAAGAGAGGAACAAACAAATAAAAATATAATATAAAAGAACACCAATGAAAAATCACGGAAGCGATTAGAAACGATAAGAATCGAAAATCGCACTCACCGCGTAGTAAGGGTAAACAACATGCCGTCAGATTGATTTCGATGTTCCAGAGATGACGTAGAATAATAAGAGAAGGACAATGTACGCGAGGGTTAGTCCGCAGAAGGTGAGAACCGTTATGTAGTTCTAAACGCACGGTGGCATTCACGCAGCTCTCGCACGTATCGCACTTTCGCAAGAAAGGCCGGAGTAATATACCGGCAGCTTGCTTGTATGTCTGAGAACGCAAGGAACGGGTAAACCTGAACTGAGAACGATGCGCGAACGAAAGTAAGACTTGAGTCCGTGTGGTCTTAGCGCCACTACCTAGCGGAGTGGGGCCCTCGAGACTAGGAGGACTAGAAGAGAGAAATGACTATACGCCGTAATACAGGGTGTCGACACGTTGCCGGACGTGTATACCAAAGGGGGCTCTGTACACGGTATATTATTCGACTAGTAATGCGTTATACGCTGTGGTAAAAGTAGCCAAGCGATGCGCTAAGATTCTACAGTGTTACTATGAACGAGACCAAGGTTCGCCATGTTTCTCTCGTATTGTTCCTCAAACTTGTACAATCTCTTCTTCTTCTTATTTTTTTTTCCACTTATCTCTTTATGTATTATCTTACAATTAGAAAAGGTTCCGCGTCAAAGATAATCGTCTATCTGTCGATTAGTTAGTGATTAGTGTCAAGTATGCACGCTCGCTCACACCTACATCCTTAAATCGATCGTACAAAGAATCACGGTTGGTACCTGAGCATAAAAGCTATGAGTTATGTATACCTGTGTGTATACTTCTGTTTCCATGTGTACATGTATATATATGTGTTTGTGTCGAGTTCTTTTTTGCATAATACTTCAACGCTAGGTAAGCATCGTACAGTATCGTTAAGTTATGTTAATGAATGTGCGTGGGTCTGACCGTAACGACAAGCGTGGATTAAAATTCTTTAGAATGACATCGTGCGAATGATCGACGCTGATGGACGACCGCATGAGGCACGCCTACGTACACTGAAAATTTTCAGAAAAAATGCTTTGACTACGATAAATCTAGCCTGCGTATGTATGTCGCGTGTAGGAAGATCGGTCTCTTACACGAAAGCAACGCTTTCACTTCTCAATGATGTTCTTAGATTTTTTTTCTTCGCGGAAAGAAACGATTATATATAAGTTTATTAAATGTATTCGCTAGTTTAGTTTTTACAGATTAATTCGTGCCAGGTTACTCGATATTGCTAGGATTTGGATATATCTAGGGTTAACTACGATCATTGAAGACAGCTGCTTTTCCACAGGTATCCCAGCTCACTTTTATTATTTCCGCGCCGTTCCTGTCACTGATTACATTCTCCCGAGTTTCTTGTCGGTATTTAAATTGATTGATTGGTAGAGAAATTCTCTACCGTCTCTTACGGCATCACCATATAGTTACGGCTTTTAATTAAATGTCATAGATAATAATTTCTATAAGCGTACATCATCCGTATTATCAAGAACGGCTCCACTATAAGCCAAATCCCAATAATGCTCAACCTGATGCTTTTTGAAATGTTCTCGTGCCATCTTTTCGATTGGACACACTTTGAACTTTATCTCACCGAAATGACGTTGCTTGCTCGTTCCTTCCCAAACGAGAACGCATTTATTCGGAACGTCATTTCCATCATTATCCTTTACGATATCCTCTTCCCATTTGATACGATGCATCATTAATCGTTTATATTTGCTAAGTTGTTTAGCTCCGCCTTCGACGATTACGACGTT
Organism: Vespa mandarinia; assembly: GCF_050613455.1. NCBI lineage: Eukaryota > Metazoa > Arthropoda > Insecta > Hymenoptera > Vespidae > Vespa > Vespa mandarinia. Next base: position 6,012,712 of record NC_140812.1, on the reverse strand, counting down.
ACAATCTCGGAAGAGCATTACACAGCCAGTAAGGTATAGCTGTTTTGCATTTGTCTCAACTTTGAATTTTTTGGATGCGTTATTCACGAGATCGCGTATTCTAAAAGAATCAAAAGTCCTTATAATATATGTTCGTATTATTCCTGTCATATATTTATAATTGTGTCTAATGTATTTTAATAAAGATTATAAAAAAATATAAATATATATTTCTTTTATGATCGTACCTATAAACAGCCACATGTACTCCAAGGCTAGTATCTTCCTTGAGTTTCCTCGCTTTTTTCTCTCTACGTTGTTCAGCTGTTAATCGTCGGGCTGCATTAGCGTCTTCATGAGCCTTCAACCTTTTGGCCATTTGTTGTCGTACGTGAGCTTCGATCTTAGTAGGATCTTGTACTGCTTCGGTACCTAAGACTCGCATTAAGTTTGAAATACGTAATTTTGGTTCTGGTGGAGGTTCTAATCCTAAACGAATTTTTTCTTGTTCTTCTTTCCACGCCTCTCGCCTATTCTGACGACGCAATTTCTTCCTTTCTTTTTTTGTAAGAAACACAGGCATGTAGATAGGTTTCAATGGATCAGCTGAAAGAAAGAATTTAAAATATAATTAACAGAGAATATATATTATGTTAATTTATTATAATTTATCACTTTAGCAGAACATACTTGGCGGTCGCATTTGCGTTGGATGTTCTACTAAATTTGTAATCGTCGAGGTTTTGATCGTCGTTGGTTCATCCTCGTTTGGATATCCACCTGTTAATATGACAGAATCCCACCATTCTATATTTGGTACATCTTCGCTGAGAGCTTCCGTTTTCGGTGCTATTAGCGCTAATTTTGTTGCCGAACTTATACCAGTCTTTCTAGCTATTTGACTAATTTCATTCTGAAGTTTTTCTAACTGTGCTTTCATACGAATTCTCTCCGCGAGTTGTTGGAATTTACCCGGTTCATGGAATTTTAAAGAACGCTTATTACGTACTGCTGGTTTCACTCCAATTCTAGTATCAAAAAAGTGCGTATCTTGTATTTCTTCTGGACCTTTCGATTCTTGCAACTGAGCTTTAAATTCTTCTCTCTTTTTTGCACGAATATTAGCTTTCAATGTTGGTACTACCTGCGTAAGTTGTACCTCCTTTCCAGTTATGTCTACGGTCCTTCCTGATTCATCCAAGATCAAAGGAGTCGGTTTGTCTGGCACTGCGACATTACTAAGCAATCCAGAACTTAATTTGTTTCTGATTTGTGCTTGGAGTGCAGCAATTTTTCGTGCTTTATCAGAATCTGTTTTGCTTAACAGACCTTGATTATACATACTGCCTACATTCGGCAATGAATCCCTGGCTTTAAAGAGAGGCCTCACAGGTAGTACTTCTTCTTGCTTAATAGCTTTCAATGCCCTTTTTCTTTCTTCTATCTCTCTTTGGGCGTTAGCCATCATTTGCCTTATCTGAAAACAACAAAATCTATAAAAACTCTTACGATATACAGTACAATTATTTTCAAATATAGAAAGATTATACTACCTTGTCTGCGGATAGTTGAGTTTCTGCAGGTTTTTCATTTTTTATTTCGTCATCTTTGAACTTAGGCTTTTTAGCATCTTTTTCCTTTTCCTTGTCTTCCACATGATTACGTTTTTTACTTTTTTGTGCAGCTTTGATGTCATCGTATATTGCAAATATCTTCTCTGTTAATTTGGAAGCTTTTTTATCTTCTAATAAAGCGGATAGTTTATCTGGAAAAAAACAAAAACGAAATTATAAAAAATATGTATATAAATCGTTCAATAAAAATTGAAATATATATAACACATTTTATCATTTTTACCTGCCGTTTTACGTTTATCATAGCCAGAAGTAATACAATTGACAGCCGTAGTAACAATAGCAGGTTCACCGAAGCCGAGAAATTTATTTACGGCCTTTTCAATTTGTGGCTTCATTTCATCGATCTCTTTTCTCGTTAAATACGACATTTTTTAATTTTTGTTGAAATTATTAAAAACGGAATCTGCAGTACAAAGTGCAAGAATATAAGTATTTTCCACAACATAACCTCTGTAAATTTTAGATTGAGACGGAGTCTTCTCAATCTGCCACTAGGCGTCGCATATTTAAATCATGAATGCATATACTTACAAGAGTATCGATAACACATCTTAATTATATACGAGTTCTAAACATTCAATTCTTATCCCATTCTAAGTATATAATCAAGTTTAGGATTAGGCCTGTTCGTTTAGCTTTATTATAATTGAATTCCTATAGAGTTAATATAGGACAAAATACCATAGCAACCAATCAAAGGATTCATAAGATAAGATGATGAGCACTTATGGATAAACCTTTATTATACTATTATATTTAATCTTCGTTATTTTGTACTAGTGAGAGTATTAATAATCATTTTGTATGATGTTAATTATTCAATACATTATTTATCTTATAAAAAATCACGCATGACAACGCAAATATACTGTTTTGTTAACTTTTCTTGATAATTCGATATATCTCGAACGCAATTTCTCGATTGTATGAACCAATGAAGAGCCTTACTTTCTGTAGAAGATGTACCAATGAGATCGAAGCATTGTAAACGCGGTTTTTCAAATATTTTCAAATCTGAAAATTATTTTGACGAGTATAGCAAACAAATTATTCACAGATTTTATTTTATTTTCAGTAATATAGCGTTAGGAAATTCTTAATATAAAAATAATTTACTTTACTTTTTATTATACTAATATAAAATTCGTATTTATAATCTTGTTTAATTAAAATACTCTTCGAGTTAGAACGGTTCGTAATTGCAAAATTGAATTTATATCACATTAATGTTCAATAAAATCGTTGAGCGTCCGATTCATGTATATTTTCCAAAAGATGGATAGTACTTGGACGATATAAGAGAATCTTATCCGAACGAAATATATAAAGGTTTAAGAGCTTGAAAGCGGTTACGCGGGTGGTAGAATAGTAGTGGACCGACAACCACAAATGAGAATGGTAGAGAGAAGTACAGTGTTCCACGCTTCCCTGGTGACCGATGAGACCAATTCTGTGAACCACATTTGCTTCATTCCGAGGCTGTTGCTCTAAACTTTTCTGTTAATTGAAACGAAGGAATTGGAATTCTGCCCACCGTTGTTCTTGTTTATGTTAGCGCCGATTAATTTCGTACATCATGTTTCGTAACTTATATATTTCGTCGAAACAATTTCTATTTTATTTTATAAATATCGAAATATATATATATATATATATATATATATATGTATATATTTATATGTATACGTATACACATATACATTTCACCTATGTATATTTCATGTGTATGTATATGTATATTTCATAGTATGTCACGGAAACAAAACTTTATCAAGCTTGGCGATAACAACGGCGATGTCGCGGCAATGCAAACGTGGAAGAGCGGCAAGAGGGTAATATTCAGTCAGGGTTGTATCGGGACAGTCGTGTTTCTTCGTAAATTTAACGATTTTGCGAGGGAGACGACGGGGGCACGTCCCGAAATGATGTACGGCTCGCTCGTATGACTCGGCAGCTAATGCTCTAATATGCGCAAAGGGTGCCATGCCCGTGTCACGCGGATTACCGCTAATTGTAGTTTATGCTTTATACTACGCTATTCTCTTGTACGTCGTGTGCCGTACCGGTGGTGACTATCCGATCTACAGGGTGGCTAAGTCAAATCGAAACGATTGAAGGGTCGTTCTATCGAAATGAGAGATGTAAAGATAATGTTCTAATTCTTTTTAAAATTTTTCATATTGTTTCATATAATTGATAATTAACTCCGTAAAAATCGTTCAATGATTTTTCATTAATCTATTAAACGTCATATTAGTAAAAATGTCGTTTATCGTTTTTTCTATTTAATAGAACACCCTATATAAATGAGGGAGAAAGAGAGAGAGAGAGCAGTCAGAGGGTGCGCGCTCGCGTGGAACTTGCGTATACACGTACGCGAGCATTCGAGGGCGCCCGATAGGGCACACGCGAGGACAGAGAACTCGGACTTCCTAGCGGCCTAGCATGTCATGTCCGCGTGTCAGTCAGTCGCGCTAAAATAACCGGCCACCGCACCCTTGCCACGCAATTACGCGTTTATATCTACCGTCTATAAGCGAATACGAGATCGCGCTCTATGTAGAGCGTACGTTCTTTGTCTCTTCTATCGGTTTTAATTTTTTTGTATTTATTTTCTTTTTTAGTTTCTCTCTTTTTTCTCTTTCCGTCTCTCTCTCTCTCTCTCTCTTTCTCTCTCTCTCTCTCTTTCTTCTTTTTATTAAATCGATAAACTTTTACAGGCATAAAAAACTTTTTATATTATTTTTTAGTTCTAACTGAATTTTGTTTGTTTATTTTTTTCCTTTTATTTTTGAAGATTTATCTTTCTTTTCTTTTTTTTTTTGTTCTTTGTTTTTTTTTTTTTCTTTTTTTCACTCGACGTTCACTTCGACGTCGTCGCTCTTGACCTATTAATTTCGAATGCACGCCATGCCGTTATTGGTCCCCGCTTAAACGTAATTCCATTTATCGTAAATCATTTCGGCTCGATGGGATTAATCTGACCGCGAGAAACGTGTAAAGAGAGAGAAAGAGAGAAAGAGAGAGAAAGAGAGAAAGAGAGAGAAAGAGAGAGAGAGAGAAGCTTAAACTATGTCCACCGTTTTCTCTCTGTTGGAACGATGGGCTTGATAATGTCAGACGGAACTTATGCGCAGCTTTGTGTCGTTAATCTTCGAGTCACGGGATTGCTCGAGCCGTAAACGTAATCTACTAATCTGCAATGTTCTTAGTTTCCAAGCGCGTCTTCTATCTTAATTTTAACCCTCGTATCTGTTTGTACGTATTAACACTGTACAGAATCGTTGGTCTTAGGAGTTGGAGTTGGGATTGGGGAGTGGTGCTGGTGTTGGTACTGGAGTGTTTGGTAAGATCGAAGAAAGCTACGTTTACATAGAAATTTTCTATGCGAAGGGTTCGTGAAGTGTGCGAGGAAAAGAGAATTAGCGGAGCACTTTGGCAGACAAAAAATATTCAACTTCGAACTCGGTAGAAGGGATGAAAAAAAAGAGTATAATAAATTAGCAAGCGTTAGAAAAGCCGTTCGATTTACCTTACCTTGACCGCTCTTCTTGGTTTATTATAATTAAGGACGTAGAAGGAAGTTTGGTCGTGATATTGAGAGAAGTAGAGTACATTTTCTATAATATATTTTACATTATAAACCAACCATACATCATCATAATAATATCTTATATCCTTAAGCCTAAGCGTATTTTATCCTATGTTCTCGTTTATATACTTCATTCATATTTATACTTTGTTTACTTTTTTTCATATAGTATTTATATATATATTTTTTATTTATATTCATCATTTTTTGTTTTTATAATATACTTTATATGCTATGTTTATGTATATATAATATCATACACGTTTTCTCACGCACGTCCCAGGGCGTCTCGCGATTCTATTGTACGTGTGAGACTTGTCTCTAGAGGTATCTCTCTCTCTCTCTCTCTCTCTCTCACTCCATTTCACTTAAATTTTTTTTTCTTGTTGCACCCTTTCCCTATCTCTCCCTCTCTTTCTCTCCTACTCTCCCACGCTCTTTTCGCTCCCTTATTATACCAATGCACTTTCGTACGTGCAGCACGCGTAAGTGTATATATGTGTGTATGCTGCGTAGTTGTGTGCATTTGACTTTGGTGATGTACTAAGTGTAAGTATGTGTATGTGTGTATGTGTATTATTTGCAATATCTCTGTGTCTCAGTGTAACTGGATATACGTGTATGTTCTATGTGTATCGTCGGCTATCCGTCGCGTTTTTGTGAAATTACATGTACATTATACAGGCTACGCCCGGCGTTGTTTCACGAAACTGTCCTTCGGTATATATACTGGAGCGCGCGCGCGCTCATACTATCTCCACCTCCTTTTTCTTCTCTTTCTCCTCCTCCTCCTTTTTTTCCTATTTTACTCCATTTCTACTCCTCGCCGTTTAAACTTAAATACGCAACGAGGCTGCCATGGGACCCCGCGGGCCGTTTTCTCATTGAATCACGCAAGTATACGTTACTTAAATCGTGTAAGCGCGCTCGAACGCCATTTTTACACCCTACCCTTATACACTTCCTCTCGTCCTTCCTTTCCTTCCTACATTTCACCCTCTTCACTTTCGTTTTTCGTTTATCTCTTTTTTCCTCATTTATCTTTTTCTTTGTTCTCTTGTTGCTTTCGTCGTGCACGGTCCGTTTCTTCTTCCATGCATCGCTTCGTCTCCTCCCATTAAACTACACATATACAGATACATATACACACACAGCATGTTCGAGAACAAAACTTCTTCCGCAGCTTCTTGGAAAAAAGTCGGACGATGCACGATGGATGGATGTCAAAAACCGGCCCCTCTTTCCTCGAACTCCGTTCTGTCATTTCACCCTTTTTTTTTCACCCTACCCTCCCCTTCTCCTCTTTAGCATTTATCTTCGCAATGATTACTGACTTTTCCATTCTCTCTCTCCCTTTCGCTCTTTCTCTTTCTCTCTCTCCCTCTCGTTCGTTTTCGTTCTCTCGCGTTATCCTCGTTATCCCCTTCCAAGAATTACACGCACACATAACGATGTGGAAAAAGGCACCTAACTCCTTAGCGTACGGTCGTAAGTGATATGCCGCATGCCGCGCCGGGTTGGGGGTTTGGGGTTGGATGGGGGTGGACCGATTGCGTGGAGGCCCGTAACGCGCACGTCGTCTTCTCGTACGAAAAACTACGAAAAAATGAAGGAACGTCGTAGGTGTTTTTTTCTCTGTATGAATCGGACGCGATCGTAATTACCATAAATTTGATCTTTTTTTTTGTTTTTGGTAGCAACTCTCCTTCGTCTCTCCTTTTTTTTGGGACTTTTTTGTTTTTTTTGTTTTTTTTGTTTTTTTTATTTTTTTTTATTTATTTTCTTTAATAATATCCATTTTTGTATGTTTCCTTACACTTTTCCCTGTTTTCTCTCTCTCTCTTTCTCTCTCTCTGTTTTATTTTTCTTTGACTTTTATTGTTTTTTGGTTTATTTTGTTCTACCGAGGCGCGCTGTGTCTCTTTTATTTGCTCTCTCTCTCTCACACTTTCGCTCGATCGTACTCTATCGCTCTCTCTTTCTCTCTCTCTCTCTCTCTCTCTCCCTTGTATTTAATACATTACACGTATTATATATATACTTATATTTATATATATATATATATATATATGTATATATGTATAAGGGCTCAGGGGGTCCGGCAGGCTAGCTACAATGTGTTTGTTTTTTATTTTGTTCTGTTGTTTATATTATATTTATTCTCTTACGAGTTATATACGATTCGAATGGTAGTTCGAGTTCTCTTTTTCTCGCTTATAGCTAAAAGTATTTAACACAGTGTTTGGTTTATCTCGCGAGCCACGCATTTACACGCATTATGTTTTTTTTTTGTTCATCCTCTTTTTATAACGCCACCACGTACGCTTCTTCCTTTTTATCCTCGTTAAGCTTATGTGTGTGTATATATATATATTTTTTAATTTGTTATTCGATATATTCTCTAGTTGTCGGCTAATGCTTTATTTTCTTACACATGTATGTATATATAATATACATAATTTTCGTATCATATATATAGATGTGCACGTCTTGTTTTGTAGTCTTTCGCGTAATATATATATATTACTTTTATGCCTATGCTTAACGGTTCCTACTTTTGTTATTTTTCTTTTTTTTTTTTGTTTTCATTTGCAATGTTCTGCATTATTTTTTGAAATCGTGTTCGTTTCATTTAAAACGTTCGTGTCACTAAATTCTAAGCATTATTACTCGGGGTAACTCCGCGAATCGGTTAAAGTATTTACCAACTGGCCTGACTGCTGCCCTCTTTCCCTTTACAAAGTGTAATTACTAGCATCAAAGGGTTGTTTTTGAATTCGACAGGAACGGATGGATCACAAAGATGAGAAGATCGTTTCCTTTGTTTTTTTTCCCTTATGTTTTTGTTTGTTTCTTTTTTTTTCTTTCTTTCTTTTTGAGTAAAAACGCACACGACGACCAGGATAGACTTTCTACGCTTATCGTAAAGTATAATTAATAAAAAAATACAATAATGAAAAGGACGATTGCACCTCGCTTGTCTTCGCACGATATATACACATAAGTAGGTTGATACATATACATATTATATCGTTAAGAAAATCTCTGACGGAGAGCTCGTTGAGCTGTTGCTGTTAATTGATTAACGACGGATAAACGGAGAACGATTTGGTGCATGATAAATTAATATAAAATACAATGTCATATCGATTATCTAGCGAGACGGAACTTTTGCAAAGGTATTAGTGGATCTCTCTCATGGAACATCTAAGCTAAGACGTATCACGTACCTCCTACTACATACATATACATATCGTATAATATCCCCGACGAGAAAAGAACGAGAGGACTTTTCTAAAGTTATGTTTCTTCAATGATTGTCGGCTATCACCCGATAAGTTTCCGTTAGAAGAAAATCTGTGACGCGTAGAATCGTGTGCCAGCGAATTTCGAATTGCATTTTGCCATTGAGGAATGATTTAGGGTTTGGAAGAGGAGGAGGAGAGAATAAAGAATGGCGAAGCAAAAAGGATACAAAGAAAGAAATATAAAGAATTGATCGAGAGAGAGAAAGAGGAGGGGGAAAGAGAGAGAGAGAGAGAGACAGAGAGAGAGAGAGAGAGAGAGAGAGAGAGGGATGAAATTGCTCTTTAAGGAAGAAGAGCGAAGAAGAGGAAAGAAAAAAGAAGAAGAAATTAGATTCCACCGTAACTCGCAAATGTCATGATTCGATAAATGCCAGAAGCGGCAGCTTGCTGAAAAGCTTAAACGACGATGATGGAAAAAATTGTCGTCGTTGCAACGACGAGAATTGCATTGGTATCGGACACGTTGTAAGGGTTCTCGTAGAATTTCCGAATCCGGTTGAAGACTCCGGCGAACGATTAGAGGGTTGAAGGGTGGCAGCAGCCGCGGCGCGTGTTAATATTGTGCGCGTGTGCGCGTGTGCGTGTAACGCCGTGGTGTAACGGTGCTTTGGTATGCGTTCTGAGGATATAATTTCTTACTGCGCTATTTTTTTCACGTGACGACATTTTTTTTTCCTCTTACTCGTAAACTTAATGACCGACAAGCTAGACTAGGCTAGACACTACGTCTAGAGTTTTTCGTTTAAGTTTCTCTCGCCGCTACGTTTTCTACGCGTATGGCTACGATGTACAGGTGGTGTGGTGTTTTCTCGCTGTTTTATTTATATGTTGTGTGTATATGTATGCGTATGTGTTGTCTGTATATATAACGGATTGGTGCGCGTACGGAGTGTCTCCTTCGAACGTGTGTATTTACATGCGCGTGTTCATTGTGTAGTATGTATTGGTAAAGATTACGCGTGTACATACGTTCCTTCAAATGTGTAATGGCTATTTGTGTTGTTCGCGTTGTAACTGGACGCTTCGCCGTCCTTAAGTCTTAGGTACCATAAGTGGATTTCGCAAATTCTCTCCTACACACACACATCTTTTTTTATCCTTTTGCTCTTCCTTCGGAGAAAACTTTTGTTAATAAGTTTTTTCCTATTTTTCCTTTGTATTTCTTTCCTTTCTTTTCTGTAATTTTTCTTACACCCTCTGTCCCTTCTTTTCGTTCACATTTTCATTAACACTCCTCCTCCGCCTCCTTAACATTTCGCTAGTATAGCTTAAATTAAAATTACCTACTTATCACTTTATTTTTATTATACACTACATTTTTTGGTTTCCCCTTTGGTGGGCGTCCACTTACTTGGCTAGCTTCACACGGTGTCCTTTCTCTCTCTCTCTCTCTCTCTCTCTCTCTCTCTCTCTCTTTCTCTCTCTCCCTCTCTATCTCTCTTGCTTTCTAGACAACAGTACGAGACTACTACGCTTAAAGTTAATATACACACCTCAATTGTTTAAGGCGCCTTTTTCTTAAAACATTTTATACAGGACGAGTCATCCCCGCTGATTCTTTGAAAGAGATCCGGCCCCGGGGAACTCCATTTTAAAAGTGGAATCGAGACGAGAGGCGCAACGAGACGCGTTTTCGTCGAGAGGGAGTGAGACTTTTTTATTCGCGTTTAGGGAAGAAGGAAAAAATTAAGGAAACGTAAGAAAGATTAAAGTTTTCTCTTTAGTCCTTCTGACCTTTACGAGCACTTTCAAGATATAGAATTCTGTTAGAAGATTATTCCGATAAATTTTCTAAGTTGCTCGTTTCGTTGCTATTTTGTTGCACGTACTTATTTTTTTTCGTTCTTTCCTTTTTTTTGGTTTTTTTTTCTCTGTATTTTTTCTTTTTTTTTTTCTTTTTTTTTTTTATTATTACACTAAATTGTTGGCGAGATTCGTCGCACAAACGTTAAGTTTGCTCTCTTTCTCTCTCTCTCTGTTTCTCTCTATCTCGTCCCACTTTTCACAAAAATATCCTATATTTTTTTTTTATTTCTTTTTCGCCTAACTAATAATGTACATGATTTTTGTTTTTCTCCCTTATGTTTTCTCATGTCTCCTTGTTCGACTTATGAACTATCTATCTATCTATCTATCTATTATTTCCACCACGCACAACGCGCGCGCTACGCTCACGCGCGACGATTCAAAATAACAGCTTTCATCATCGCCGCTGTGCGCAGGTATGATGTATGTATATATATATATATATTTTTTGTTGTTTGTTATCATTTTGTTACTCCTTCTCAATACGTTTGCGCCGTGTCCACATAAGGCGCTTCTAGAATATTATATTATACAGCGGTTGGGATAAAAGAGAAATTTTCTTTCGATGTTAATTATTAAAAAATTTTTCCTCGAATGTCCATCAAATTGGACGTCTCTATAATCGATTTAACGATGCGTGATTTCGTCTGACAAAAAGTTATATTCGATATTTTTGTTTAAAAACAAACATAGAAAATGAAATGAAATTGATCGAATTATGTTACACGCATCGAGATCACATCGGCGCCAGTCGGTCTTTTTCGCGTTTTCCTACAGCTGGTATAACTGCTGTATTTATCACTGCCAGTTGAGAGAGGACCTTAGGATTATTAGCTGACATTTGCATCTCTCTCTCTCTCTCTCTCTCTCTCTCTCTCTCTCTCTCTCTCTTTCTCTTTTCGTAAGTCCTTAATGTGGTTTAAAGCCCGCGAAACGATGCGTTAACGGGATTCCACTACCTATCCTTCTATCTCTTTCTCTCTTTCTTTTCTTCTTTTCTCTTTTTTTTTCCCCTTTAATATTCGTCTCTGAACGTTACGAATTCCAAGCGGATCGTGCTTTTCATCAACGCGACCCGACGCGATTCGAAGGGTTGGAAAAGAGAAGAGAGTAAAAAAAATGAGAAGAGAAAAGGGAGAAAAAGGAGAAAAGGTGAAAAAGAGTGAAGGGGAAGAGAAAAAGAGAGAGAGAGAGAGAGAGAGAAAGAGAGAAAGAGGGAGAGAGAAAAACACAACGCGACCGACGTTACCTCTCGAAAACTTCGATTTCGTCATTCGTCCATCCGTTCGTTCGTTCATTCGGAGTTACGTTTCCTGGCGTCTCCGGATACCAGGCAAACATCTCTCCTCCTTTCCCTCTTACCGCTGCTGCTACGTCTCACCCTTTGATCATCTTGTCCTTTTGATTTGAAAACGTTGAACGCTTTTGATTCGCTTAAAACACGATCTGCCCTATCTCTTTTGATTAATAACAAAGTGATCTATCGTTCGTTGTCTGTCGTTACTATTCCTCCCATTCTTTATCTCCTCTTCCCGTCTATTCATTCCTTTCGTCTCATTCACTATTTCCCTATAACATCCTGTCTCTCTCTCTCTTTCTCTCTCTCTTCCTTTTCTTCTCTTTCCAATGTACGTTCTATATATTCTCTATATATCGGTTCCTTTGATTCATTGTTTCGCGGAAAAGTTCATGGACTTTCTATCCATCGACGCACTCCTACAGGATGAGACAGTTTCATTTTTGAGGGATAGGCAAACACGGATTTCATCGTCGGCTTCAAAGAGAGGATTTCGCGGTGCACGAAGAAACATACATATATATAGTTTAGGCTGGGAGGGTAGCTGCTGGAAGTTGGGAGCGCGTGGCTCTTGTTGGTGCAAGAGCTTCGTGCTCTGTTAGTGCTTAAAAATGAGAGAATGAGAGAGAGAGAGAGAGAGAAGGAGGGAGAGAGAGAAAAGAAAAAAATAAAAGAGACAAAAGGGAAGCGGAGGCGACAGAGAGATAAAAGATTGAACATGGAGATAGATGATGCTTGCGCTCTACCAGTTTCTACACTTCGGCCTTGTTCTACCTTTTCAAGTATCGAAAACCTTTGCTTCCCTATCCCCTTCTATTCTATCGCCATCACTTCCTTTCTCTCTCTCTCTTTCTCTCTCTCTTTCTCTCTCTCTCTCTCTCTTTCTCTTTCTTATTTTCTTACTCTCTTTATTTCTCTCTCAATCCACCCATCTATTCGTAAAATATATACATACACACACGCATACACACCTTCTGCGTCCAACTACTTTAATTTCTGCTAACGCTTTACGTAACGATCTTTGCGAAAGATGATCGAATTCGAATCGATTATGGCAGCCGTTCTTTTACTACTTACTGGACCGATGATAGACACGACGCGCGTACACGAGAAGGAAATTCAATGCCACTATATAATGTAACTTTCGTGCTGTTTTGTGCAATATTTCTAACTACGCATTGTATTTAACTCTCTCTCTTTTTCGTATCGTTCATTCTCATTTTTTCGCTTGTGCAATCATATTTATATATATATATATATATATATATATATATATATATATATACTTATATATATATATATACTTATATATATATATATTTATATTTATATTTATATTTATATATATATATTTATATATATTTCATCGTTATCGCTTTTTACGCTCTCATTCTTCCATTCTCACTCTCTTTCTTTCGATCGTACGTACTAGTTCATTCATACAGATTATCATAGTTATTATTCACACCATCTTTATTACAATAACCGACGATCTCGATATTCATTCATTTTTTTTACTTTTATAAATTAGCCGAGTCGAAATTCGGGACATCGTGGAGACCGTGTTTCATTTCTTTTCTTTCTTTTTTTTTTTCTTATTTTCTTTTTCCTTTTTTTTAATTTTATTCGTTCGGAGGATTTAATTACGCGGGGAATGCATAAGTACACGTGGAGGATATTCGTGTGTCGATTCTTCTTTTTCTCCTTTCTCCGTGTCTCCTCCCAAAGCCTTCATTCGTTGTTGAGAATGCGCGACTTCCGTTCGCCAGTTTAAAACGCCTTTATTTCTCTTCTCTTTTTAAAGAGCGATATACAGAGAGGCTGAGAGATTGCTAAAGCCTTTTTTTTTATTTTGTCTATTATTTTAATCTTTACCCATTTGTAAGCTTAACGGTTTATTGCTTAAGTGTCCTTAAAGTCACGAGTTTCATAATTTCTTTTTTTTCTCCTTCTCCTTATTATTCTTTTTCGTTAGTGTTTGGTTCTATGTATGTACTTTAGTATTATATAAAAATCTAACGCTTATTTAAAAACCACCAAGGGTTATTACTGCGATTGACCGGCCGCACGACGACGACGGCGACGGCAACGATGACGACGACGACGACAACGACGACGACGACGACGGTGACGTGACGATCGAGAGCGTCGCGAGACCCGAAGCTCGCACACCGACGATCCTTTTATAAAAATATTTGTCTCGCCGGATGTCAGAAATCGGTTTGGACGAGAACTAATAATAAAAATGTTTATACTTCGAGAGTGTCGAGCAGTCCATTTCTTATTTTTTTTCTTTCCATTTCTCTTTCTCTCTCTCGTTCTCTCTCTCTTTCTTTCTTTCTCTCTCTCGTTCTCTCTCTCTCTCTTTCTTTCTCTCTCTCTCTCTCTCTTTTCTAACTCCTCTCTTTTTCTATATATATATTTTTTTTATTTGCTCATCTACTTTTTTTATACACGATGACCCACTCGGATGATTTGTCTTTTTGGCCTCGAGTTTGTTCTAGCAAATACGTATGTATAAATGCACATGCGTGTATGAAATACTCTCGCACCTGGCAAATAAATCTCCTTTATTCTTTCTCTCTATCTCTCCATCTCTTTCTCTCCCTTTCTCCCTTTCTCTTGTAAAAGTTAAGAAAGAGTACGTTTGGTTGTACTGATTCGCAATAGCATTTGTTTATTAAGAATTATTTTATCGGAGACTGCGAGCATAAGTGATCGCGCAGTATTAAAAACGCTTAGATCATCGTCGTTTAGTTTATTCGTGAGTTTAATCGGAAAAAGTTCGCCTCCGCTTTGCCGCCGAATTTCGGATCGTCTGTCGAGCAACTTTTGTAATATAATATACCTATCTAACTAGCTACTTGTTGGATTTCGTTTATAATAATTTTCTTTTTATATATTCCTCTCTTCCTCTCTCTCTTTCTCTCGCTTTCGCTCTTTTTTTCCCCTCTCGAGTAAACTCGCGATATTTCTTCTTCACGAGACATTTTCTTTTTTCTTTCATTTTTTATCTAGTCTTTATACACCGTGAATTAAAAAGATTACTTCGCACTCTTACGGTGGTGCGAGTTCAAGTTTTTTTTTTATCGATTACACACGCTCCATATTTCTTTCTCTTTCTTTCTTTCTTTCTTTCTATATTCACGTTTATGCTCAAAACTATAAAAATAACGAAACAGATCAGTATCCGATGATTCTCTACCTTTTTCCACTTTATTCTCTCTCATAGGACGAAAGGGTCCATATGGAAAAAATTTTTCTTCGAAAAGCACGCACTATACACAGCGCAAGAGGATTAAGGGAATAAGGATAGGGTTGGGGTATGTATGTATGTATGTATGTATATAGATGCGATCAGGGAGACGAGACTAATTACTTTTTGATGATCGATTTCGCACGATCGTAGACGCGTGCGCGTGCATAATCTAAGCGATTGATTCATCTTTATCTCTACATCTTTTTATCTCTTTTCTTCTCTTTCGACAAGCGTGCGTGCGTTGTGCATTCATAAAGTCGGCCGTTGTTGTAGTAAAACTAAGACAACTGTTGCTGCGCGAACGCGTGTGGTTGGTCCGTGCATCCGAGAATTCGTGTGTTTTCGTGCTTAAGCGCTTGACACTAACGTGACACGGCGAGACACTACCTAAAATTATTTGAGACTAGAAATAGACTAAGATCTCTTGCGGACTAACGCGAGAGGATGTCGTCACCGATTGCTCAACAACAGCGGAATTTCTTCTCTATCTTTTTTTTTTTCTTTCACTTGTTTTCTCTTCTTCTTCTTCTTTTATCCCTCTCCACCTTTGCAAGCTTGAGTCAATTAAAATCGACGGAGGATCAGTGGAAATTCGTAATGGGGTGGTTAAGGATGGAAGGATCTTGCATAAAATCTATCACGGCTTTTGTATCTTCTTCGTTTCTTTCCTTACCTTTCCTCCTTACCCTTCTTTCTATTTTCTTCTCTCCTTCTATCTATCTCCTCTTCTCTATATTCCACTTTCTATCAACCTTACTCCCCGCCCCCTCCCCCATACATCTGTATGTTTTGTTAAGCTAATATTATATTCGTTTCTCGACCTTTATTGCCCTTCGTGTCGCAAGACGTCAGGCCGGAAGCGGCACGATTTTTACTGCTTTTGCTGTCGCGGTGGCGTCGATGGTGACGGAAATGTTGATGTTGCTGTCGATGGTGGTAAATGTTGTTGCTTTAGAAGTTGTTCCTGTCGGTGGGATGTACTTGCTTACCATCACACTAGAAGGCTAGGCGTCAGCCAGTCCTCATCCGCTAGCTGGACCGCAACCAAGAACACACTTTACCATTTGAACACACAAACGCTGGTTAAGTCTTGGTCCGAATTTCAAGAAGGGAAATAGAAATAATCTCGACATCTCTCTCACTCACTCCCTTCCATTCTCTTTCCTTTCTCTCTCTCTCTTACTCTCTCTCTCTCTCTCTCTCTCACTCTCTCTCTCTCTTCTCTTTCTCCCATGACTTTCATCTATGTTCTCCCTCTCTTTCTCTCTCTCTCTTGCTCTCTTTCTCTCTCTCTCTCTCGCTCACTCTCTCTCTCTCTCTCTCTTGCTCTCTTTCTCTCTCTCTCTCTCGCTCACTCTCTCTCTCTCTCTCTCTCTCTCTCTCTCTCTCTCTCTCTCCCTTATTCGCTCGCAATCGCTCGTCTAACACATACGAACACTAATCGAACTGAAACTGCCTTTACCATGACTCAACCTCTGACCCCCTATAGTCCGTTACACTAAAAATACATTGGTGTTACACGGTAATAAGCCGTTACGCTACACATCGATCGGTATAAAGTGTCAAAGGGCGATAGGACGAGACGTTTTTTTTTCTTTCTCAGTCGAACCGAAAAGATATCGTCGATCGATTGCGAATTAATTAATTAGTAGACGTCGTCGACGCAGACTACTTTTTTATTTTTTTTATTTTTTTATTTTTTTATTTTTTCTTTTCTTTTCTTTACTTTACTTTACTTTACTTTACTTTTCTTATTTCTTTTTCTTTTATTTTATGCTATTTTTTTTCTTTCTTTCTTCAACGAGAAACTTTATCGTTTCTCTCTTTATCACGTCGATACAAAAGTACCTACGTATGTACAACAACAACAATATTATTCTTCCTTCTTATTCTTTCTCCCTCTTAATATACCTTGCCTCTCTTCCGCTCCTGAGTGACTCTGTACGATAGAACGAAAGAACGATATCCAGTGATACTTTTCAGGCTGGATTTGAGGTTGAGCCAGGTTGTAGACGCAGTTATCTTGATGCTAAGTGACATTCGAAAGAAATGATAAGCCAGGCCGTGCGATGATAGTGGTAGCGATCACTGTGCCTGCGAACCGAAATATGTAAATAAAGACAGTCTTTTAAGATGGACCACTCGAGTATCTCTTCTGGCTTACATACTGCTAAAGCTGTAATGATTATTATCGAGAATGTTCATGAGTTTTTCTACCTTTTAATTTTTTTGAAGAGAAACAAACATATATACTACTATTTCCTTGTATATTCTAAATGAATTGAGAACGATGTTATTCCAGGGAGATACTCGATAGATTAGTAAATTGTGCAAGGATCATGCGTGTTACGATGTGACGAAATGATGCGTGTTAAATGCATTCTTACTGATCAAAATTATATATAATAGAAGTGTAACAGTGAATATACACGGTGAAGGATGAATAATGTTATGTGAACTATTCTACAAAAATCGAGTGAACATATCTATGACAACGTGCAAAATCGAACAGTATCTTTCTGCTTCTTTTTTCTTTTTTTAATGTTAAATATTAATAAAGCATAATTAAATGTTAAACGCAAAATGAGGTCTAGACATCGTTTGTCATAATTAACATATGTACATTAATTCAAAATCAATGTCGGCATTTAGTATTCAGAAATCATGACAATTACTATCGTCTTTGGGTAAATTGAAAAGCAATATTTAGTAGAAACATGGAAAATAGAATTCCATTGAAAGCATCGATGCGTACAGGGGTACGGCTGAACACACGAACATTCATGTATATCGTCGTGCTGATAGAGAAAAGTAATGGTTACCTGGAATTGTTGCATCGGATAGGCCATCATTTGCGCCGGGGGTGGTGGAGGCGGAGGTGCGGCTTGAACCCCTGGGGGTGCCGTGACCGTCGTAGCGTGGTGTGGTGGTAACTGCGGTCCCCCAGGTAATCCTTGGCCCCATCCAGCTGCTGTGCCAGCAGCATGGACACCCATTCCCATTCTGTTTTTGCATATTTTAACGTTGTTAATGTCCAAACGTAACGAGAATGTACTACTCATAAAAATCGTACATAAATAATATGTAAATTCTGCTATGTATGTTCGATGAAGTATTCGTTTAATAAAGAAAGCAACATGTTCCCTAATATCAAATGGAAAATTTTACTTGGACTCTAACGACGGAATTGCATTTAGTCGGAAATCATGGTTTCGGTTAAACTGCAATGACGCTGGCTGACCACAGTCAGACAGTAACATCAGTCAAGCATGGTCAGCTGGCAACGAAAAGGCGACAGTGCTTGATGATACTTTACAATATACCTATATGTACATATAGATGTACAGGATGTTTAAGAAAACTTAATTGATGAATTTACAAATGTTAAGTATTTCGATGATAAATATAAAATATTTATGATGTAATTTTCTGTTCTTTTTAAAGAACCATAAAGCATCATGTTCAAACGAATCGCGTTATCATTCGAAAAAATTTTGAAATTCTTCAGAAAATTGTTGATATTTTCGTAGAAGAAAAAAAACAACAAGGAAAAGTGAAAGGTAAACTCACCCCATATACTGCGCCTGCTGGTATCCTGCAAACTGACCGTAAGTATAGCCTTGCATTCCCTGAAGGAAACCACCGGCTTGCATCTGCGTTGCCGTTGTCGGGTAAGATTGGGGCGGATACCAGTAGCCGAGCTGGCCGGCACCCCCGACGCCACCGACGCCTCCGACACCCGCGACGCCCGCCGCCGCCGCGGCGGCAGCTGCTGCCGCCGCATAGTATGGATACGTCGCCGACGATAACGCCTGAAAGAGCAGCGGGATCAATGAAACAGAAAGGAGCGAGAATATTGGCTTGAATTTGAAAACGAACTTTTTTCTTTATTATTTAATATCAATTTTTAATATCAATCGATTAGGATTTTTCTAATGACTGTTATAATCATAATTGAGCATTAAACATTTTTCTAATATAATTAGGATCGTAACGTAAAAGGAGGTTGCCTTCGAAATCGTGTTGGAAGGAAAATGATATACCTAATAACGATTATTCGACTAACTTTATAACTTCTTCCAGGTACTTTCGAACGATCACGGAGATTACGATGCTCATCTCAGCGACGGTGATCCTAACTTCGTTAATGATACCGATATAAGCGCTTTACGACGGTCTTTCGACAACGCGTTTTCTCGTGAAAGCGCGAATGTACTACTATCATCGTATCGAATAGGTTTGAAGGAGATTCGAACGGTCGATGACAGAATTTCCAACGTCCTCTTTAAGTCAAGCAGCCGATAACTGCCCAGGATAGTAGATATATATCCGTATCTATGCATGCATGCATGAATGCATATATGTACGTATGTGTCTGTATGTATGTATATACATACGTGCATGACAAGGTACGTAGTAACTCGATATCCTAGTACTCGGTGGGAGAAGCGCGTTATGGGAATAGGGATCAATTAGAGCGATGTCACGGGCCGAGTAACAGTGGATGGATGGGCGGAAGTACTATCCGAACCGACGAGGAGACGAAGCACCGTACTCTAGATACCGTTTCCCAGATCGGACGTACCTACTCGTTCTAACGGCGCTAATTGCTAAGAGACCCGACGAGAACACACTCCCGAAGAGAGCCACCTGAATAGACCGGAATCTTGCCCGATTCTCTGTCCTCTATCTTCGTCCTTTTCCTGCTCCTCCTCCTTCTACTCCTCTTCTTTTTTCTTCTTCTCTTTTCGCATTCTTTCCTTCGAGAATTGTAGAAAACGAAGAGAGGGAGAGAGAGAGAAAGAGAAAGAGAGAGAGAGAGAGAGAAAGAGAAAGAGAAAGAGAGAGAGAGAGAGAGAAAGAGAAAGAGAGAGAGAGAGAGAGAGAGAAAAAGAGAGATGGGAACGATCTGGTCATATTTCTGCTTTAGCGACAGTGGATAGCAGAGTCCGAGTTAGAGATGACCGGATGGAACTAGGACCGGAATCGAACTTAGTAATTACTTCCTTCTTCCACTAGCTCTGAACTGGAGTTTTCACGATCTGTTCTCTTGGTTCCTTTCAGCCCTTTTGTATCTATTTCGATGGTGCAAAACGAACGTGTACAAGAGAAACGAAATCAATGACCGTTCGTGCATTTCACTGAGTCCTTTATTAACTTTTATAAGATTGAATACTGCCCATTGACGTAGCAACGTATGGTCGTAACTTTCGGACGGATATTCTAATCGTTTTATCTAAATGATCCAATTTTTTGAGGGTCATTTACCTGTCCAGTTTGTTGAGCATTGTTGGGATCTCCGCTTTCTTTTCCCCAGCTGCATTTCACCGTCTGTCCATTGATGTCGGTGTTATGTACCGCCACAATAGCGTGCGTGGCTGATTCTTTGGTGGAAAACCTGAAAATAAGTTGAGTAAAATGTAGATTAATTATCAGAGAATGATCGTAGTAGAGAGTAGTAGAGGAGATTTTTGTATTTTACTCTTGGCGTTCCTTTTTGATATGTACATATATGTACATATATGCATCGTATAGTAAATCGAAAGGAGAGAATCTACGGAATAATTCGGCACTCTTTCCACCAGTTACATCGGACCTTATTACCGTACCTTTGTAGAATGGCTGACCACTGGCGTTCTAAACGACTCCAACCATTTAATTTATGCGAATTTACTGTGTGCACGAATGACCACGATAATTGTGAATCTTCCGAATCCGGATTACCGGATTCGTTGCTGGCATTCCAATGTTAAATCGTATTTTTCCCTATCTCGCCTTAACTTTTGATATTTTTACAATCCAACGAAAAAGTATGCCGTCGCTTTACCCGAAGGAAATACACTTTTCGAATTTTTTTCTTTCTTTTTCTCTTAAATTCTTTTTTCGGCCCTTTTCTTCTCTTTTCGCTACTGTCCGATTATAAAAATCTTCGTCACTGGCTTTACATTATACGTAACCCGAGTAACTTTTACAATGCATCCGATATATATCCTGGCTATAAAGAAGGGATTTAACCTTTAGAACGGAGGGTAAGTAGATTGTATTTACCGACACGCGTACGGAGCCTTATATATCGAGCCCTTCAATTACGGGGAAGTTAAGGTTTGCCGTTTGGCATTTACCCAAGAATCAAGGGAAGGGGTTTTGCCATCGTTGGGCAAACTCGGGGATATGTTATGCCACACGGTTGGACATAAACACGTCGTTTTTAGAGGCATTATAAAGATAATCTCATGTACGAATACCTACTCGCGCCGTAGGCTATGGAGTTAATCAAATTTCGTGCTTTAACAAGAAATACAAAGCTTTTGAGAATCTTCGAAAGAAGGGTATGATACTGCACAAATATATATCTATATATATATATATATATATATATATATATATATATATATATATTATTGTTATTACGCTGAACGTACCACAAAGGTCTTAAGCTTTTATTGTATCTAACTATATGTATATGTAGATAAATATGTGTGCATGTGTACTGTATCTATAAGTGTATATTAAAACATAGTCAGAATTAAAATTGCCTGCAGTAATAAACGAACGAGCTTGTATGGATGCATTAGCGATTCATTAAAATAACACGTAGGACGTTCTTTTGAAACAAACACGTAACTAATACTCTCGCGCACTGTCATATATATAACACGAAGCCGTTGTAAAATCGTTGGTTGGTAGTAGGTATATTTCATTCGCGTTATTCCTCGCGACGATCGATATAAATTTTTATATTGGAAAGTTACAGGCACGGTGATGAGTTGTAAAACGTTTTTACGTGCCTTCAGCGGAGCGCGAACGTGAGCGCAGAAGCGCACGAGCTCGTTTTATACCGGTGTCCTCACTTTTTTTACTGATAGAGGGAAAGAGGAGGAACGAGAGAGAGAGAGAGAGAGAGAGAGAGAGAGAGAGAGAGAGAGAGAGAGAGAGAGAGAGAGAGAGAGGGATCGCGATAAGCGATTGAACAGCAACAATAAATTTTATTGGATAAACGCAACGGAAGTTTGGACATGACGCGCACATTGTATCCATCGAATTCGGGACGGGGATTAAAAGGGATCGTAAAAGGGCAGTGGCGGCTCGTGCCGAAATTGCTGGGATAGTCGGAGGCGAAGAATTATTGCAAGTTCGCGAAGATTAGGTCACTTTTAACGTTCACGATCGGGACAACACAATGGAATAGTTCGAACGATTTCTCTTTCTCTCTTTTTCTCTCTCTTTCTCTCTTTTGCGTCTGTGATCGTCAAGTAGAAGGAAGTATGGTCGTCGTCAGCAAAGACTCACCCCTTTCACCCTCAACCCTCTTTGGCGAGAGCCGAACTCGAGCGATAACCAGCAGCAGATAAGATTCTTTCTTTTCGCAAAGAAGAAAGGATCCTTTCTCACCCTCCAATCCTCTCTTTTTTATTCTCTTTCTCTTTCTATTCCTCATTCTCCTCAACTCTTCTCTTGGTGTCCCTTTTCGCGGAACGAACCAAGCCCAGAAGTAAGTCCATACGTCATCCCGAGATATTCGCTTCCGGGTAAAGGGTGGGGATGATGCCACGGTACCGGAAGAATGGTAGGAGGAAGAGCAATTAGACGGAAGATATCTGAACGACGGACATTGTCCACGGGTGGCGGAACTGTGGCAGACACACCGAGAGCGGAACGCTTCGGGGGTGGGTAGACTACGACGACGACGACGACGACGACGACGATGAAGAAGAAGAAGAGAAGAAGAAGAAGAAGACGACGACGACGACGACGACGACGACGACAACGACGATGGCGACGACGATGGCGACGGCAATGGCGACGAAGAGTAAGGGGTGGATGATCGTTTAGAGGGGAGGATAGAAGAGAGTAAAGAATGCTGAATAGGGTATAACGTGCGCGAGAAACGAGTGCGGTAGAAAAGAGAAAGAGGGAGAGAAGTTAGAAGAAAGGGTTTTTCCTTCCCTATCAGTTCTTTCTCTCTTTTTTCGTCTCACTCCTTCCTTCGGTCTCCTTCATCGTCCTTTTCTATCCCTCATTTCAGATCACGACCCTCCCACAGCTCTCGACAGTTCGTCCTGAGGTAGGTCGCGGCTGTCTTTAAGGGATATAGATACGCCTTTGAGAGTTACGAATGCTCGACGGATTCTCGAAGGCGTCGCCATGTTTCTTGTCAGACGAGAATCGTGACCCAAATTTTGCGGGCCGATCATAATCGTCGGGTGTGCAATGCTAAAAGAGAACTATTAATCAAGTTTTATATATATGTATATATATATATATATGTCCGTGTGTGTGTATATATATATATAATACCTATAACATATCTACATATATCGTCGAAGATAGCGGAACCATTTGAAGATAGGTCTTGTGAAAAAAAGAGAGAGTGAGAGAAAGAATGTCATCTTTCGTGATGATTTGACATGAGCTTTCGCTTCGAGAAAAAGAAATTCCTTCGGTTCACCGCGTGTAAAAGTTACAAACGATCGTTGGATCGTGCGTTTCGTTATTCTTTGTCTTTTTATCGATCGTCGATCCCCCCGCCTCTCTCTTCTCAGTCTCTCTCTCTCTCTTTCTCTTTTTCTCTTTATCTACGAATCAAGACGAGAAGTCTAGTCACGCGAGGAAACGCGTGTCGGGTCTAACTCGCTCGAGGGAATTTCTGTCATTCCATAGTGTACACCAGGAAAACGAGACACATCGGTGACGTACGTCGTCGCTTCGTTTCGACTACGCCGACACGATGTAGTCTTAAGGGATATCGCGAAGCTTTGAAACGACGCGACGCATGTGAATGCTGGAGTTCGGAGGATTTGTACAGAGGATGATACCGAAAGATTTCTTGGAGACTATCCCTATTACTAGCGAGATATCCGGCGAATAATTAACGGTACGTGTACATTCTTACTCCTTTCCTCTCCTCTCCTTCTCTCTTTCTCTCTCTTCTTCTCTCACCATATGTTTATTCTGCCAGAGGGAGAGAGGGAGAGAGAAAGAGAGAGAGAGAAATAGAGGGAGGCAGACACATACACACACAGTGAAAATGTCGCCCTCGATAACGGCTAGTAATTTACCTGATGAAGGCGTATCCTTTGTCCTTAAATACACGAATCTCCTGGATAGATCCAAACGGCGAGAAAGTTTTCTGCATGAGCTCCTCCGTCAAACCATTGGTCAGACCGCCGCAGTAAACTGTGCAGTTGGTCGGACTGCTTTGATTGTATACCTCGTCGAATGTTAGCGGCTTTGCGTTCGCTGCAAAAAAAAAGAAGAAAAGGAGATAGACACATAAGAAGAAAAAAACCAACATGTTCGTTTCTGTTCAATTCTTGGTAAAGTCGGATTGACGACGTTTCAAAACGGCTAAATTTCGTTATCTCACGCGAAAAAGGAAAAGGGCTATACGTTGTTGCAATACGAAGAATGGCGCTTAAGCGAAATTATTAATTCGTTAGTTTCGGTTTACACGTTTCGTTACTTTTTATTACAGAGCTAGATTAATAATCTCCGTCGTGTGTTACGGCTACTGAACGCGGTGTTATTCGAACGAGGACTACTACTACTACTAATACTACTACTACTATTACTACTAGTACTACTACTCTCGACCGATTTAATCGTACGTCGTCGTGCTTCCGCACTTCGATCATTAATAACGTTATTCAAAAGCGAATTAATATGTGTCTTGATATTAATCGCATAATGGACGCGATCGTGTCGTACACCATTGGATGAATCGATCGATCGATTTCCGTTCCGATTTGCTACGAGCTTGTCTCGACTAGACAGGCATGAGGGACAGAGAGATAGAAGAAGAAAAAAAAAAGAAGAAAAAGAAGGGGTGAGAGGAGAGAAAGACGATGATACTTTGATTCCTGCGAATTCGATGTAATACTTTTCCACTCCTTTTTCCCCATCTTGTTTCTATATTTAATATGAAAAAGGTAGAAAAATTGTCACAGTATGTCCACCAGGGATTCACGTGGATATACGCGAAAATAGATATTTCTTCCGATGCAATGGATCTGACAGCTATCTCAGCCCCTTCCATTCTTCCCTCCCCCACCATTCTATCCCTGACCCATCCCTTGATCTTTCTCTTTCTTGCACTTCTCCTTTTACTGATACTACGAAGGGGGTCAAGCGAGTTTTCACGACGATGGTCGAGGCTAAAGACGACAACGACGACGACGACGACGACGACGACGACGACGGCGACTATGACGAAGACCACGACTACGACGACGCGAACTCGAAATATCGAACGCCAATGCCAAAGAGGTTGGACCGCGTCAGCTAAGTTTACGATCGCACTGGGGCTTAACCTATACGGAGAAGCAAGCTACGGGTGTAAACGCGACCGGTAAACCACGGCCCTGTAATTGCCTCGTTCTGGGGGATGGAAGCTTCTCTCACAACGGCTGGACGTCCCGTTAAGAACTTACCACGAAGGGACTGTCCCCTACTTTTCACAAAGCTCGGCATTATCTCTTTATTGCCCGACGGACGTTATTTCCACTTTTTACAGAGTGTCAGTTCGTTTCTACTCGTAAGATTCCTTAGAAAAAACCGATCCTTTCTTCTTTTTCTTTTTCCCCTTTATCGGGAACACCGATTTGACGAAGCAAAAATCACCGGAAGTTCGTTTGTTAGAAGAAACCGATTTCTTATCTCTTTAGATAAGACGTACGTAGATGGACGATGTCGAACTAGTTTTTTCTTTTTTTTCCTTCTTTCTTTCTTTCTTTCTTTTTCTTTTATTTATTTTTTTTTCCTTTTTTTTTGTTGCTTTCAATGCATGCAAATATATCGAATTTTATTCGAATCTGTCATTTCAGTTTCATTTTCTTTTTTTTTTTTTTTTGAAATCGCTCATTTTCATCGATACGTCGTCATTATTTAAATTGGCAAGCATTTGATCGGCAAGATGCAAAAATATTAAGAAAAAAATATAAATAATGAAAGATTCACTTCTACTACCTGTTGCACTTTAAAAGTTACCTACACAGAGAACATGCAAGATTATTTTGTCTTCTTACGATCTTCAAGAATTATTATACGAAAAATAAAGAATATATGTGAGTCTTGTTAATTATACAATTTTATGTACAGAATACCTAAGAAGAGAAGTTTCGGATTAGAATGTTAGATATTGTTTTATATATATATATATATGTCGAAAAATATTGAAAAAATTTCGCAAGCAAAGCAGTAACTGACCCCGCGATATAAATGTGGGGTTAGAGATGTAGTAAAAATCTTGTGAGAAATTTTTATCGTAGTAGAAAACATTGCACCAATATCGATCGACGTTGTTCAAGCTGATATTGGCCAATATGTTTTGTATTACGTTCGAGCGTATCGAAGAACAATAATCGTTGTTCATCGATCGTGTAAAAGTGTTAAGCGATTATTCGTGCCGTTTAAATTCTGTTTCCTTTTTTCTTTGTCGTAAGATCTCAACAAAATATTCAATAGATAGATTTGTATTAAAGATCCTGTTATTCCCGAAGAGATTATTCTCTTTAAATTACTTTTTCATAAGTGAATAAATAATTGTCGTTTTATTCACGTTGAAAGATGTGCGATCGATTCAAGCGATCGCTACGTTTATTATTTTGAAGCTACGTAGATTCGAAGCATATTAGGTTAAAAAAAAAGAGTAAGAAAGCCGCCGAAAATCGTGGCTATGCGAACTATCAAAGAGCTTTCTCATGAGTGGTGCACTGTGAATGAAAATCGGTTTTAAAAAAGAGATGCTCACGGGAATGAGATCGATTGGTATGCTAGGTATAATATTCGATGTGAAAGAAACAAGAGTGAGAGAGAATTTTATCGGGCCTTATATTTACCGATGACTTTCTACTTCCTTTTTCTTTTTAACTTCAACATGATGATTTGTTAATCTTTCTTCAAAAATCTTTTTCGATGTTAAATGTAATTTTCTTTTTTCCTCTCCTCTCTCTTTTTTCTTTTTTTTTTTCCTTCATGATTTTTGTATGCATTAGATAGTATAATAATTCTTCTGAAAATTGATTACATCGACGAAGCTTACGTGAGAGAAAACGCAGTCGCGGTCGTACGATTTCACGAGCTAGCTAATCGTAGATAATAGCGTGATAAAACTCTGAACGAACTTCTCTCTCTCTTCTTCTCCTTCTCTCTCTCCCTCTCTCTTTCTCTTCTCGTGATCAATCATAAATCGTTGGACGGGTCGCGAATTCGCTCCAGTGATACTTTATTCTTATCCATTTGGAATCACTTACCACTCTGCTAACTGGATTTATCTAGCGGTTATACCGAACTTTTTATTCCCTCGAATGTACGATAACTCGGCACAGTTCCGCACCCGAGAGAAATAGAGAAAAAGAAATCGAGAAAGAGGGAGACAGAAAGAGAGAGAGAGAGAGAGAGAGAGAGAGAGAGAAAGAGAGAGACAGAGAGAGTGAGAAAGGGAGAAAGAGAGGGGGGAGAGGGAAGAAGTGAAAGATCAACAAGAAATTCGGGAGTAAACTCGAAATTTCCTGACGATCGTGCGATCCTCCAATAAAGCAACGTAATTCTAGACTCTCGAATGAGGGAAAGAAAGATGGAAGGTAAGAAAAAACGAAACAGAAAAAAAAGAAAAAGGAAAAGAAAGAGAAAGAGAAGATGAACATGGCCGAGATAACACGCGGTCAGAAATAAGAAACGGAGGGCAACGATATTAGAGTTTTACGATGCTTTCTTCTTTTCGTATTTTCTCTCTTTCTCTCTTTCTATCTCTCTCTCTCTCTCTCTTATTCTCTTTTTCTAATCTTCCCTCTCTCTCCCTCTCTCTCCCTCTCTTTCTGTCTCTCTTCCTATCTCTGGCTCTCTTCGTCTCTTCTTCAACCTTAGAAAGAAGTTTCCACTTTTCCTTCAGTTTATGGCGAATGGTTTCTTCGCTGATGTCGACGATGAAACTCGAATGTACGTAATTCTTACACCCTTAAATAACGAGGATGCTTGAAGTTTCGTTGGCACTGGCTACTCCTGCTGCGCGCCAATATTCCACCACGACTAAATTCATGCTAGAAACGTTCTAAGTGGACATTAGCTCTCCTTTTCGTACCTACCCTCTTTTATCCTTTTTCTTTTTCTTCTTCTTTTTCTTCTTCTTCTTCTTCATTCAATGATATATGTATAGAAGATTACTAGACACAAACGAACGTTCATAGAAGTTTTATTTTTCAGCTTTCTTGCTAAAGTAAAAAGTTTGCTTTCCAAATATTCTTCCTTTTTATCAACGTTTTCACGCGTTCGTATATATATATATGTATATATATATATATATATATATATATATATATAGATATATATGTATATGTGCATATACTTGCCTACCATAGTTTTTAGCTTTATTATCAATGTTCTAACGTTAAGAATATTCGTTGTAAACTTTTACGTTTCTTTTCTATTGTCCTCTAATAAGAAGTTCTTTCTTCTCGTACGATTTTCTGGAATATTGAAATTAAAAGATGTCCAACGTTGCTCTCGTTTTGTAAGTTACGCCGACTTTCATTAGATAACGTAGACGTAACGGCCACGTTAAATGAAGTAGAAACTTTCTTAACAAGTTTTATTGGATATATTTCTCTTACGTAGATATTGTTCTACGTTGTATATATATATATATATATATATATATATATATAGATAGATATAGTAAAGTATATGTACCCGTATTGCTTTGTAACGCTTCACAAAAGGTACGGCCGAAGTATCTTGTCTGTAAAATAGCTACACCATCGAAACTTCGTACTTCTAAAGGTACAAGTCTAACTAGCTGAAGAAAATCGAGAGAGAAAAAGATTTCATGTAAAATTGTGCACGTTAGTTGAAGGTGCACGTAATAATGTCTCTTAAAAAAGAGAGAAAAAGAAAGAAAAAAAGAAGAAAGTAAGAAAGGAAAAAAGAAAGAAAAGTAAAGGAAGAAAGAAAAAAGAAAGAAAGAAAAGAAAAAGATAAATGTAGTGATAACGTAGTCCAGCAGGTTATTTAATATTTGTACAAATGTGCGGAATTGGCACTCGAGTTAGATTTAAAAATATAATTGTGAAAATAAAGAAGATTGTGCAGAAGAATGTAAAAGATTCTTAAGTAAAAAAAGGCCCTCATGATGTATCCCAATTTCGTTTTCTCATTTGATTACCACGAAAATTTTGAAGAATGTATCGAAAATATTATGAAAAAATGAAGGAAATGGAAAAATGAGAGAGAGAGAGAGAGTGAGAGAGAGAGAAAGAGAGAGAGAGAAAGAGAGAGAGAGAGAAAGAGAGAAAGAGAAAGAGAGAGAGATAGAGAGAGAGAGAGAGAGAGAGAGAGAGAGAAAACAAAGAAAAAAGAACGTAATAAAAATAGAGCAAAAAGAGTGAAGAAAGAATTGATTTCTTTTACCTTGGTGATTGTACAACTCTCTCTTTCCTCCTTCATTTACGGGAATACATACGCTTCTACCCTGCACCCATATATGTATTTTTATTATCTCGTAACGTTTCACGTTTTCCACGTTATCATAATGTCCAATATAATTAAATATATGTGAGCATGCATATCAAAATTAATGTATATTATAAAAACAAAGAGCAAAAAAAAATTTTTATGAAAAAAAAACAAGTTACGACATAGAAAAATTACTTCTGAGGTTTTGAATTACGTTATTAAATATACTAAATACGTACATTCACGTAACATTCTATTCATTTCTTGCGCGTTACTTTACATGTCTATAAAATAATAATGGCAGAAATCAAAACTACCAATTCGTTCTTGAAATAACTCTAATTACGTTGTAAACAGCAGTTCGCTCGCTCGATAATTTAGAGAATCATTTACTATTATGACAAATTTTTCATTAACGTGCTGCTATATGTGTTATGGGGGTTGGGTAGAGATAATTTTTATATGCAATAATCTAAAGAAAGAAAATTTTACTTTATGCAAAGAGAATGAGAGAGAGATACAAAGAGAGAGAAAGAGAGAGAGAGAGAGAGAGAGAGAGAGAAAGAGAGAAAGAAAGAGAGAGAAAGAAAGAAGAAAAGAGAGAGAGAGAGAGAGAGAGAGAGAGATTGAGAAAGAACATCTCTCGTTTAACGTGACTCTCGGCACGATTTGCCGTTTAATTTAGGCACTAATTTACATTAATGGCATTCCCTTCTAATTTTTATCCCGTTATTTTCGTATCATATATATATATTTTTTTTTTTACGACAAGTACAAGGATGAAAGAGAGAACGACTGTATGTGCACGGAGAAAGATAGAAGCGTCGAAGCGTAGCTCTAAAAAGAGGATGTAAAAATCGAATGTCTCGAAGGACCGATGGTCGACGTCGCTCATATATTTCTCTGCGCACGTATTCAAATGTTATACAAGTATGAAGAATGAAAATGGAAAGGTATTAGAGCGAATAATAATAATTATGGTAAGTAATAAATACAACAAGGATATAAGAGAGTAATATAATATAAACGTTGTGTGGGGGATAGGTATTTCAAAAGTTAAGATGTGTATATATATATATAAGTATATTTATATATATATAGATATATATATGTATGTATATAATATAAAGTATATTAAAAAGAGGTAAGAGAAGTAAGAGAAAGTACGAAACATATTTTTAATAAAGGGTAAATTAGATAACGTTTTTAGCTAGGTTGCTTTGTATTTTGGTACACTTACACACTCTCGTCTAAGCTCTCATCAACCCCCGTTCTCTTTTTCTTTCTCTTTTCTTTGCTACTGTGGCCTTTAACTCCTGCCGTATCACCCTCCTGCAAAATATTCCTGTTAAAACGACACGTACCGAAAGATCAGCACAGCGACAGTTCCTATAGAAAATAATCATATCATGATAATAGAGACGTGTTGAGGAAGTACGTGACGGTGAAATGTGTAATATTTTATTAGCTTAACTATACTCAACGCGAGTCGTCCTTTGATAACTCTGTTTTTTTTTTATTCATAATATATAGAAACATCTTTTTCATATACGTGCAAAGACGATAGAGTATATATATATATATATATGAAGAAGTGTGAATGTTGTGAATAAAAAGCGCGATTATAAATAAAACACGTTCCGAAGTAAATAGATTCGATCATCGAGCTCGAATTCCAACAAATGTGGGACTTTAAAACGAACTCTATGCTTAAATGGATTTCTTCTTTCTTCTTATTTTAGTTGCATTGTAGTAGTAGTAGTAGTAGTAATAGTAGTAGATGCTGTTGTTGTTGTTGTTAGAGAGTCGTGACCATAGTAGTATAGTTCGTTGGTACGTATAGCCCTTACGTTTCCCTTAAGACACTAACGACAATTTAATGGTTCTTCTCATAATGACACAAACCGAGCATTTCCCGAAGAGTAGCTATCTTTTCTCTCGGGATTACGCAATAAACCGCTGCGATACATCTCTTTATGGAGGCGTATAATCCCCTGGCGTCGCTGTAATCGTACAATAAGCTCGTCAGCCGGTAATTTACAGTTATTTTTATGACGTTAATACGTAGAGACCCTTTATCATGGAAGCGATGACATTGATTTTAGTCAGAAGTAGATCGGAGTTTATTCTTTCAAAGAATGATTTTTAATTTTTAAGAAAGAGAAAGAGATTTTTAGAGACAGAGAGAGGGAGAGAGAAAGAGGGAAATGTGTGTGTATATTTGTGTGTATGTGAGAGAGAGAGAGAGAGAGAAAGAGAGAGAGAGAGAGAGAGAGAAAATCCTATTTGGAAGCATTTATTTCTACCTACCGACGAATGATAATATTGCTGATCTATTCGGGTTATTGGCTTTTCATGAATAATCAATGGGGGATTTGAAAATCCAGCGAGGTAGATCGAAGATTCGGCTTGCCGCACCTACGAACTAAATTCATGCCGGAGAGTCGGTCGGTTGGTTCAAACTGGAATTCGTGTAACAAGGTGGAATCCTCGGAACTTCGGCTTTTCGCTACAACAATTCACTTTGCGTATGGAATCAAGGAAGATTGCACATTCTGTGAAATGGTGCGTACGGTAGACGAATAATTCTCTGGATGGGATAGGGTGGATTGGGAAGGTGATGTCTCGTTACCAGCCAAGTTATGCCGAATATTACAGTCGACGAACGCATCTCGGAGTCTACGATAATCGCAACCTAGCGTTTTCTACTATCTTGCATTTCTCTATTTTATATTCGATGAGAAAGGAAGGAAACGAAGGTGCGTTTGGTCGATATGCTTGAATGAACATATAATGTAAGAGAGAAAGAGAGAGAGAGAGAGAGAGAGAGAAAGAGAGAGAAATCGCAAGTGGCACATGACGTTGAGCAGTTTCCAGCGGTAAACAGGAACGTATGTTCACCGCAGGGACATTATCAGGGCTAATAAAGCTGTGGGCTAACCCAAAGTCTCACCACACTTTGCCAAGAAGGTCTGAGTAACCGTGGCTATTAAACTTTTAACGTAATCTTGAGGATAGGCGGTTTCGTTCCATAGTAAAGGCTTGGCCGCGTTGGAAAAGCGTACGTTCAACCTAGACCAGTCTGAGAGAAGTCCTTCTCTTCCAGCCGCATCGAAATCTACGAGAAAGGCTTAGTCTGCTATTATTTACGGCAGTTGCTCCCCAGTTGCCGTTGCTACCGTTCCAGCCAAAATCTACTCTAGGACGATTCCCTGTTCTTCCTAGGAAGATCTCTCCGTCTCCCTTGGTAACCAGGGAAAAGCTGTTACCACAAGTGCAAGAGAGATTCCAGCGAAGATTCTAGTTCTATCTGGCTTTAGGATAAAATTCAAGAGAGGAGTCAGCCGAGAGGTTGCTTCTCCACGAGCAGGAATGTCGATCGTTTGAATTGCGTTTTCTTGATATGGAAAGCTTACTCTTTGTTTCTCTCTCTCTTTCTCTCTCCTAGAGGAGGCTCGACGTTCTTGTGCCGAGACGTTCGTCGTCGTTCGTGCTCGAGCATGAACGAGTCATTAATTAGGATTTCCTATACGTTACAGGAAGTATGGGCGTACGAGACAGCTGTGGATTTGTAATAGAGGTGTTTTCGTCCGGTAATCGATTACCGTAGTAGAATCTGGAGCTCGAGGAGTCCCTAGAATCGAGCTCTAGTCTGCTGCTTCGTGCTCCACTCCGATCTACTTGGTTTCCAACTCCCCTTTCTCTCTCTCTCCTCTTCTCCCTCTCTCTCCTTCTCCCTTTCTGAGCCGAGCCAAGCCAAGATTTGTAGTCGCGGCATAAATTCGAGCTTTCGCCCTTCTCCGGACTTGCCCTAATAGATTGGTGGCCCCGATAAACGCGTCCAATACGCGAATATATATGTACGTTTGTGTCTGTGTATATATGTTTGTGTGTTTAGCAATGAACTTAAAGACGGACAATTCAAATTTATTTCTCTCTAATTAAATGTATATATATATATATATATATTCTATTCGAACATCGTCTTTAAATTCAGAGAAATGTTTCCTTAGAAATTGTTGAAAATTTCTTCTTCAAATGGGGCACATCGAAATTCGATTATTTAAAGTCACGCGGTTATGGCATGATCGATCGGTAACGTTCCTCGGTGTCACACTTGGTATGTGTGTCTCCGTATTAGCGAATAAACAGGACCTTTCGAGAAACACCGAGAGATGAATATAGATAGAGTGAACAAGGCCAGAAATCGAGCTGAGGGAAGATGTAAGTATCGACGAAGATACACTGACGAAGAGAGATATAGATAGATATAGTGATGGTGAAAGCAAGAGAGATAGAGAAAGATAGATAGATAGATAGATAGAGAGAGAGAGAGAGAGAGAGAGAGAGGGAGGGAGCAAGTCGAACGTTTAAAGAGCCATGGGGGTGTTCAACAGCGTTCCGCACTCGAGGACGAAATGGTCTCCCGCTTTGCCAAAACGAGAAAACCAATCCTCTCTCCGCACCTTTGCTCACGTATGTGTGCCTATATTACCTTCGATCCACTTCTCTACACAAGGTTCTGCACACCTTCCACTACTATCATCATCATTCTCGACTACCCTTCTAGCAACGGACGCCAAAGGCGTTCTCTCCTCTCCCCTTTCCTTTCCTTTACGTCATAGTCCTACGACGAGCAACGTGTTCGGCAGTAGCAATGGTTAAAGCAGCCTCCCGGTAAGCAAGTCGAGGCGTTTCCTACGTCCCTACCTTTACTGACGTACGTAGACGTAGCCACAACCCTCAGGAATTTCATTTCGTATGCCAAGTTAATTATATGTCAGACTTTTACTCCCAAAACTGTCTGTCTTGTTTTTTCTCTTATGATTTGGTCAGCTCTTGTTATTATTAATTTTGATGTGTGTCTTTTTATTTGCGTATATGTTGATATTATTTTTGTAAAGAGAGAAAAAGAGAAAGAGAGAGAGGGAGAGAAAGAGGGAGAGAGAGAGAGAGAGAATCCACCTTTTTTATTAAATCTTTTTTTTTCATTTCTTCTTCTTCTTCTCTTTGGTTTCTGTCTTTATGTTTATCTATTTCTTTCTCTCTCTCTCTCTCTCTTTCTCAATTTCCCTTTCAAGAACATATACACATAGTATATGGACCAACGTGTACACAGTATGTTCATTCTCGTACATGCAGTTAGCTTTGTGCTTCGATTGCAAACGACGGATTCAGAGGCAGTGAAACGAAGGATTGGAACGTCGCTGACTCGAACGAACCATACTGAGAGTCCGAGAACGTTTCATGGAAAAAGCAAATCTTTGCTATAGTCACTAATGATACGATATATATACATTCATCGTAGAAGTACATAAGTAGTGTTATTTTCGAGAGAGTCATTGAGAATCGAAGTTGAGTGTTCGAGAAAAGGAAATGAGTTCGAGAGCAAAATGTTTTTCTTTCCTTTGCTAAAAAGCCAAAGAGGAAGCATTGGCCTGTCGTAAACAGGCAATGTATCGAGAACGTATCGGACAACGTGTTCGATTTCAAAAGAACGCGATATTTGAACCATTAGTTGCCTGTAAATACAAACTGGTGTTACGTTTTTTGACTCGATTTTTCAACCATTACAGTGAATTTCCAGCGGCATGCAAATTTACCATGTAAAATGCCATCTACCAGTAAAAACGTATATAATTTTGTTCGTGTGTTTGTACCACTTGAAACTGACGTACGGCCTTGATTGGTCGAACTATTCTGAAGTAGACGTCGTCGTCGTCGTCGTAGTCGTCGAGGACAAACGAGCACCGATTTACATCGGAAATCCTGGAACGAAATTGCGCGAGCACGAAGTAGGTTTATCGACACGATTTGTATAATCGTCAAAGTTTTTGGGATTGAACCGAAGGGCCGACCATACGCGTACACGCCACCCCGAATTTCCCTCTTTCTCTCTCTCTCTCTCTCTCTCTTTTTCTCTCTCTCCCTATGTTTCTCTTTCTCTTCTGAGTAAACTCGATCGATCTCGGGCTCCGGAAATCTAATTTTAGCCTAGGTGTCGTCAGTCTCCTTTCATTTTCGAATTACTAAGGAAGAGAGTTCGATCTTTCTCTCTCTTTCTCTCTCTTTCTCTCTCTCTTTCTCTTTCTCTCTCTTTCTCTCTCTTTCTCTCTCTTTCTCTCTTTCTTTTCTATCTCTCTAGAGAAAATTTTTGTGAGGAAACTTTTACGGTAAAAGTTAAAGTCGATGTGGACGATCAAGTCTCGGATATTCGAAAAATTTGTTCTTCGGTCGGATCTAAAATAGACTCTAGACTTTCCAAACTTATTGATATCATCGTATATACGTATTTACGTTGATTCTGATTTTTATTCCTTTCCTTTATTTTTGTCTATTTAATTGACTCTATAGATAAAATGAAGACTCTTCAAAGGCAAGACTAGTTTCTCCAAAGTCACATTACTTTTTTAGGAGTAGAAAAGGCAGTACAAGGTATATCGTACCATACATACGACTGGTCTAGGATATATAGTTTCTGGTGTGAAGTACACCCGAGTGCAAGCACTTCCGAGAACAATACCTACGGGACTCTAGATGTTCTAGTTGCATGAGCCAGCCTTCGAAAAATCAAACTTTCGAAGGAGGACGATGGTGGATGTATGTCTTAGAATATTAGTAACATTACTGAAAACTGAATGCCAGAGAAAGAGTTTTTTAAAGTTCACATACATAATATGATTTTACGTTTTAGACTGTCATCTCTATTAGTAAAAATTTTGTTCGAGGAAGAAAAAAAAATGATCGCACTCTTTGACGGATTTTAAAGTCGAAGATGAGACTTTTGGCTAAGCGATTTACGACGTATATCGTGACTATGTACGATCGAAGTGGACTATGTAACTTTGTGGACGAGGTACACTGCCAAAATTCGTCGTATAATGGCGACCTCGAGACGCCACCGACTACTAGGATGATCGATAAAGGTAGTGGATATCTTAGTGGTTGAAATCGTCGTCTCGTCGGATGATTCTTTTTTAATTAATTCGAATTAATTCGAAGAATTATCTTTGAGAATATGAGAACTATTGGATTATTAGCGTAGATGTCTCAGAGAGAATATCGTGGAGCAGGTGTAACTAGGAGTACGATGTTTTCTCGTAGTAAAGTCTTACAGACGGGCATGTTCATTTATTTCTCTGTGATGTTTCTGTTATCTAGTAGGATTTTATGGTCGGTCGAATCGTAAAATGAAAATAAATAGAAATGGAAGAGGGAAGAAAGAAATCGAAAGTTTGGAAGCAAAGCTGAGGATACTAGCATCGTCTTCTCCGGATCAATCGTAAATAACGAAGCCACCAATTTTCTTCTATTTGTTGCTAGAAATGCACGAAAGAGTTTGGAGAGATAGATAGATAGATAGATAGATAGATAGATAGATATATACATATATATATATATATAGAGAGAGAGAGAGAGAAAGAGAGAGAATAACTTTCTTAAGGTATGTCGCATTTTTCGCCTCAGCTTTGCCAGCTTTACGTCGAACTCGCAACGAGCTATGCCCCTAATTCGAATCACGCGCGGATTTCGTATTCTGTCCGAAAGTTTTACATCCCGCTGCATTACCGAGTCAGGAAGTCAAGCTGACCCGGAGGATACTGGAGCAGAAGGAATCGCAAGTCCTTCATTCGAAGAGCTTTAAAGAGCCCCTATGCTGTTTGTCTCCGCTTTTTCTTTTTTTCTTTTATATTTTTTTTATCTTCCTTTTATTCTCTTCGATGTTCTATCAATAAAATCAAATTTTACCATTTTTCCATTCTATCTACTTTAAATGGATTCTGTATCAAAGTACGTATACTAACTTAAATTTTTCATAAAAATTATAAAGAAACATTATTATAATACCTATATATCTATATAAATACGTAAAAACGATTTATAATTTAAGTATAAAGTTTACTTTCTAATCCCTAAAGGTTGTCCTCACTTTGAAATCGTCTAAAAATCTAATGGTACCAAGTTGGAATAACAGTAGAAGCTTTTCCAACCGTCTAAGCGCCATCCATATAGTCGGATTTTCCTGTCGAAAACCGCAAGCACGAGATCTCCAGCTTTATATTTTCAATTTGCTGTCCCACGCGAAGCGTGTCTCTCGTTCCACCCACACAATTCTATCATATTGTATATACTTGGTTAGTATGTGCTTCTATATGGACTTGTGTACGAATAGAAAGAGAGAAGGAGAGAGAGAGAGAGAGAGAGAGAGAGAGAGAGAGAGAGAAAGAGAAAGAGAAAGATGGAAAGAGAGAGAGAGAGATTCGAAACGTATCTAACACCAATGCATTAACTTCGTCGAACAATCGGCGCCACAGTGGAACGACGATGGTTATAAACTCCAATCACGAGGCGAGGAACCGATCGAAGTCAATTTTGTCGGTTCGTTCGTGTTCTGAAAAGGAGGCTCGAGCTTCATGAGCTCACGATCAGCAATCCGACAAAACCACGTAGAAGTACTCACAACGATGACGTTTGAATCACTTATCTCACTCTCCTCGCTCTCCTCTCTTTCTCTCTCTCTTTATTTATATATATATATATATATATATATATATATATATATATATATATCTTTCTTTTGTTTTCAAGTTAAAATATAGAAAACTCGCCAATTTCAGAGCAATTCCATCTAATTTATTATTCATGCCGTTTCAAAAGTATACCACTGTACAGTCTCACGACGTATACCGGAATCGCCGCGGGCTGTTGTGATACGGGTAGCCAATCAAAAACTCTTCGTTTCTGTGTTCGAACGATCGACCGAGTGGAGTCGATGCAACAAGCGGAACACGGTCTTTCCTTTTCTCGTTGATGTTTGTCTATAAAGCTTTTTAGAGAAGGAAAGAGAAAGAGAGAGAGAGAGAGAGAGAGAGAGAGAGAGAGAGAAAGAAAGAGAGAGAGAGAGAAGAGGGAACAAGGACAGTAGATCGAACTAGCGAGGGAAAGAGAGAGAGAGTTAGAGGAAGGGAGGGAGGGAGAGGGGGATTGTGAAGTGCACAGGTTCGGTGGTTGGCCAGCAGGTTCGTCTGTTGACATTTCATTCGATCAGCCTCGTGTTTCAGCAACGTATAGGCGCATTTGCAAACACACGAAAACACGCACTCGACGTGCATATCGCTGCGAGGAGGCCGGAGGGGAGAGGGGAAAGTGTACTTGACCCGCCCTTTAGGCCATAAAAGTAATTATCGTTGCTTGTGAACATTTCAACGTTCAAAACCGTGTATTGAATTGACACAAGAGCTGGAGGCACGTTTTTCAAAATTGTTGAAGGTGGAGGAAACCTCTCTCTCTCTCTCTCTCTCTCTCTCTCTCTCTCTCTCTATGTTCAACGCGCTATGAGTGCTTTAAATATGACGAAATACAAAGGCTCGATGAACGATGCCGCTTGATAAATCGGGTTTAATGGAATCGTATCGAAAAATAATCGCCGCGGGTGTCGTCGCATTCGGACCTTCCCTTTGTCTCTGGTACCTCGTGAACTACGTTTCCAAAAAAAAAAATTAAACTGCGCGATAGCACGAACACGATCTCCCTTTCGCTCTTTCTCTCTCTCTCTTTCTCTTTCTCTTTTTCTTTCTGTGTTTCTTTGTTTCTGTTTTTTGAATCGAAGAATTAAAGGGACGAATAGACTAAACTCCAATGAAGAATGACGAATGTCGTGAGAACGAAATATTATCCATTGTTTTTCAATGTTAAGACTATTACCCTGAACTATAAACGTAGAAGAAAAGTTTATGAAAAAGGAAAAGAAAACAAAAAAGAAAGAAAATCTGGATTATATTCCGTCGGAGATAAGTTCACGTCAAACGATGGCGTACGTGTTTATCGGCTAACATTTCATGATTAATATTACGAAAATATGAAAGATGATACTCTCAAAGACCATAGAATTTGAAACAAAACGACATTATTATGCCGTGAATTATATACATACATACATATATACATTGATGCATGACCGTGACTATCTTTTCATCCTCATAGGATACCACGGAAGTTACTCGTCCCGTTTATTCCCTGTGAAAATCGTCAACGAGAGAGGCACGACGATAGAAGCTCCCTGTATAGTTAACGACAACGTGTTAAGGCCCGCGCGTAGCGATAAGGGTGGTCTCTCCCTCTTGCCGGCCGTAAGCCGATGCGGATGGCTGTAGGGTGAATTTAAAGGGGCAGTCGGACTTCTCGTCTTGCCTCGCCTTTAACTACTACGGCCGGGATTGGATAGAACTTGCGATAGAACTTGTAGGTAGACAGTCTGCCGCATCGACTGCATCACGTACACGATGAAGTGTATTAGTAGACTGTACGCGCATCTCTCTCTCTCTCTCACTCTCACTCTATCTGTCCATCTATCTATCTATCTATTTATCTCTCTCTCTCTCTCTCTTTCACTCTCTCTCCCTCCCTCTCTCCCACTTTAAACACGGACCTTTCAAGCTCACTACTGGCTCTTGCGCACTTTAGTGCCAGAGAGTATATTCCATGTGTTTCCAACACGGCTCGACACTTAACCCTCGCAAACGGACTGTGTTGTTAATTCAATGCCTACACGTCGACTCTACGTCACTCGTGATGGACTGGACTTCCGGTGCGTTAACATTGCGTTAAGGTTGCGTTTGCCACCTGCGTGCATATCGGGGACTCACCTCTTTATGCATTTCTCTCTCTCTCTCTTTCTCTCTTTCTCTTTCTATCTATCTATCTATCTATCTATCTATCTATCTATCTATCTATCTATCTATCTATCTATCTATCTATCTATCTCTCTTTCTCTCTCACTCTCTCCCTACATATATGTACGCGTGTATGTCTGGCTCCGAAGATAGTCGATCGCGACTGTCGTCGCCTAAGTTATATCTCGGGGTGGTAAGCTGGCAAGGTTTATTGATGCGACTATAACGAATTATGTATTCTGGGGAAGAATAAAAATCGAATAAAAAATCTCGATGTTATATTTTTATCGTATTTTCTCATGAATAGGCGCGATTACGTTGACTGAAAATGGTATGAGATGGGTAAAACAGTTGAATAAAATGAATGAGAGAGATAGAGATAGAAATAGAGAAAGAGAGAGGGAGAGAGAGAAAGAGAGACGATTCGACACGTTGAGGATGATACCGGATACAAACTTTTGACATTAACCCATGGCCCAACTTGGTCCTTTCACACACCAGCAATCATATTTTTGCCTGGCCGCAAAATTATCTAATTGCCAGAGCTATAAAATATTGACCTAGTTGCCGACTAACTTTGGGACTCAGTCAAATTAAATGGTTGCTCACTTCCTACCTCCTCCTCCTCCTCCTCTATTTATCCTCTCCGTCTTCTGAACCCACCACTTTTAGATAATTTATTCTTTTTCCTTCTTTACTTGATGTCAATTTGAACAATCGATCGACATAATTGAAAGTGAATTAATAAAAAATTATTGATTAATCTAGATAAGCGTTCAATGAAAAAGTTGGGTTATCAAAATTATGATAAAAATTCTATATAAAAGTTATTGAAACTCTTTCAAAGTGTGAATCTTTAAAGAGAACGGAGCCTAAACTATAATAGAAATTTATAAAGACTGGAAAATTTATATGTTTTAACTTTTGCGATAGTTTTATCCTTTTTCCGATAATCACGGTTAACGGAAAGTCGATTAAAAAAAAAAAAGGAAAAAAAAGAAAAGAAAAAAAAAGAAAAAAGTGAAAGAGGAAAAGAAAGAGAGACAAAGGAAGGTAGAGTAAGGGAGAAGAGTACGGTACACTTTCCAGATAATCGAAACTTCTTCTTTCCCTCGAAGAAATTGGCTCGCACGAAATGTACTTCCCTATCTTCTTATTATTATCATCGTGTTCCTGCGTTAAACCAACTTCCGACTGCTTACATCGAGTCGAGATTTGTTTAAAGAATGTATAATGCAAGAGACCTCTCGCTGCAGTCGCGTTCCTCCTATTACGTCAAAATATGCAGATGAATCTTGGCGCGGTGGCTATGGTGCACTGGCTTTTGGATTTGTAGATGAGCCTTGGCGCAATCGCCAGGATGTTCTTGGAAAGAGATACTAAAGTAAGAAGAAGAAAGAAGAGGGAGAGGGAGTGGGAGAGAGAGAGAGAGAGAGAAGAAGTCTGGAGTCATATAAACTCCGACGTGTAATTCAGGAGAGTAAAACGATAGTCGATAAACTTGCACTCGGAACTTGCTCTTCTCTTCGAATCTATTCACCAACAGCGAGAGGGAAAGAGAAAGAGAAAGAGAAAAAGAAAGAAAGATAGAGAGAGAGAGAGAGAGAGAGAGAGAAAAAGAGAAAGAGAATGAGCCTGCTTCGACTGTTTCCATCGACCATCACTGACGATGTTGTTTCTTACATCTTCATCCGGTGGATGACGTAACGTCGCTCGTTCCTGTTCATTATCGACGTTTCTGTCGGAGAAAGATTCGGTCTTACGTAATTTACTTCAGTATCCTTTTCTTAATATTTCATTTGATATTTCGTTGTTCCTCGTACGATCGAGGAACATCTCTGTTAGTCTTTAGATGAAAATTTTCGAAGTAGATTTTCGAAGGAAATTTTAAGGGCGAAGAAAACGAGGCTGTCTGATAAAGAAATAGGAAGTTTCGCTTTTGAGAATTTGGTCTATGCAAATACAGTTGAACGGTCGGTCGGTTCCAAGAAAGGGGTCGAAGGCTGCGGAAGATCTCTCATCCTCTTTCTTTTCCTCCTTGCCCTCGTAGTCTAGTGAAAAAGTTCGGATGCTTCGCGACGAATACTAATTAAAGACTTGGGGAATGAAATTAGTTAGTCGAGGGGTCGGAGCTAACTCTCTCCGGAGGTAGGAGAGGTCCGTGGCCTGACGACGGAGAGCCGCTTATGATAATATAATAATACTTACTTGGCTCTCGGAGTGCTACCTTCAAGCTCATTATGCGTTTAGTTCATAACTTCAATTGAATTCTTAGCGTTCCCTTACCCTACCCCTTTTTCTTCCCTAGCTAAGGCTTTTGTACTTTTCCAAGGATCCTTTCCCATACTAACGTAACCATACTAATTTTCGAACGTAACCTATCCCGATTTAGGTCATTTTACACATTTCTGATATTGATATTTTCCGAAATAATTAACAAGAGTACCTATGATACCAATCTATGTACAGTATTGATAGATATTTCTGTTGTTATGGCAGCGCTCTTACTTGAATTACAACTCGATTATTCCCTGATTGTTCATCATTCTTTATTATTTTAACATTGTTGACAAATATTATTATCATTCAAACGTCATCGAAATCTCTACAATGATTGTCATTAATTTTACGTGATGGGAAATATATAACATTTGAAATGGACCGATTTTACAAAGTAAAAGAAAAAAAAAATAATTTAAAAAATGTTAAAGTTTCACTGAGTTTTAAATGGTAAGGAACGAAATGCTTGAAAGTCAGAGTGAGAAGATTTTCCCAAAGGGTTTTCTTCTTTCTTTCGACAAACGAGAAAAAAGGTTCAAGCTACGGGAAGTTGGAAATTTTGTGAGACGTGTGTCGTAGAGTGATAGGGGTTCCTAGTGATAAAAGGAAAAGGACTTCTCAAAGTCGATCGCTGTACTATAGCCAACACGATAGTAATAGATTGTTGTAAATCGAAAAGCCAGTCAGTCGGTCGGTCGGTCGGTCGGTCGGTCGGTCGATTGGTTGGTTGGTCGGTGTGTACCTTGCCTCTTTTGCCCATGCCGTTTGAAAAAAGGCTCTCGAGTCCATCTCGAGATATCGATTAACAAACACTCGAACAGCGAGTGCTGCCTTTGCGGAGGCCGCTTTTGCAGAGTAACCGTTCGTGGTAAAGCCGTTTCGAGCTTTCCTGAATGGCACAGTGAAAGCTTTCTGAGCGAACGATCCACACTATGAGTGCGCGCGCTGGTATTAAAGAGAGAAAGAAAAAGAGAAGGAAAACGAGCAAACCTTTCGAACTCTCAACGATGAAAGAGAGAAAAATAAAAAGAGAGAAAAAGAGAGAAAGATTGAGAGAGAAAGAGAGAAAGAGAGAAAGAGAGAGAGAGAGAGAGAGAAGGAGAGAGATGAGGATAGAGACGGGGTTAGACGACAGACTCGATCATGCGCATCCACTTCTACGCGAATTATAGAATTTCGTCGACCTAATCGAATTCCGGTTGCGTCGATGAAATTTCCGCAACCGCGTGAACGCGGCTACGCGATATTTAATTTAACTCCATGCGAAGATTCGTATTCACATCAAGTAAACCGCATTTTGAGATAAACACGATGTTCCTTTGACGGATATCCCTCGTTCCTTATCTCCCCCCATTTCTCCATCTCCATCGTTAGTATCATCTCTCCTTGATCGACCGATATTTTATGTTATCTTAGCTAAAAAGAAATTGGAAGCTTCTTTTACTCAGAGAGATTTTTAAATATTCTTCCCCTTATTTGTTCGTTTCCTCCACTTTCATTCATCATATCCTCTTTAATTAAT
Source organism: Vespa mandarinia (assembly GCF_050613455.1). Taxonomy (NCBI): domain Eukaryota; kingdom Metazoa; phylum Arthropoda; class Insecta; order Hymenoptera; family Vespidae; genus Vespa; species Vespa mandarinia. The sequence goes on along the minus strand of NC_140812.1, from coordinate 5,968,911 downwards.
CTTAATCGTAATAAGACAGAGTTAAATATTTCGGGATTTCTATCGATCGATACGATTTAGTTTTTAATTAGATTCTAATTACGTTTCAGATTATATAAATTAAAAAAAAGAATGATTAAGGTTCAATTGTTCTTGACTCACCTTCAGATTTTGGTGCAGGCGGTTTGCGAGTCGCCCAATTCGTTCGAATACTTCTGCTACCGAGCCATTGCCCGTTCATGGTACCGATGGCGATTTCCGCTTCCTGAAACAATGAATGTTAATGAGTAAAATGGTTCAACCGATATAATGAAAGATAAAGCGAGATTGAGAAAACTCTAACACGCAGGATTTCTTTCTCTTTGAAATAGTCAAGATAGACTGGTTAAGATTGCTGCTTTTGAAAAAGACAAGTTTTAAAAAAAGAGAAAAAAAGAGAGGCAGAGAGGAAGAGAACGAGAGAGAGAGAGAGAGAGAGAGAGAGAACAGCTTTCGATAGACGGAACGATTCGTCTGTGCAAAAGGGGGTCGGGATAAATGGAATAAACGTAAGAAGTAAAGCCGCGTTACGAGCAACGGCAAACGGCTGTAACTCCAAGTACGCAGGACACCGATCGTAACTTTTATTTATTACTGCTCTGCTTTGAGAAAAGCACGCCCGTAAGCGGATCGAGAAAAATTTTACCGTCCCGGCTTCTTCGTGGAAATAGGAATAACGTTAACGTTTATACCTTTCGCGCGAGTGACGTCCTTTAATGTTCTCTTACGACTATCGAATCTAAGGTACGCGAAGAGAAGTAAAGAGATAAAGAAAGCAAGAAAAAAAGAAAGAAAGGCAGAGACGGGGGGGAGAGAGAGAGAGAGAGAGAGAGAGAGAGAGAGAGAAAGAAAGAAAAGGAAACGATGACGCACAAAGAACGAAGAAATTAAATCGGACTGATGGGACAGCTCGTTAAGTGGCTAAAGTAAATCGTAAGAACATAACGTCCCTTCTCTTTTACCCTCGAAAATGGCAGGGCTGGAAGTGGATCGAGTCGAAGATACGGTTAGTTCGAGAGGGAATTCCATTCGACAAATCGTACCTCCGATTTCTCGCATTTCCCAAGAACTGCCCTTGGCAAACTGCTGTGTTTCCCATCGCTGCTTTGAATTCCCTTTTCGAAGAAAAGGCGCTACCCTTTATGACGAAGGATAGAAGGGAAAACGAGCCTCCACGTGGTCAGGCTATTTGTTCTCAAGTAGGTAACAAAACGATCATGGCCTTGCTTCAATATACCTTTGGAACTATATATCTATGTATGTGTGTGTTTGTGTATGAGTGATTGTGTGTATGTTTAAATGTACTGGCCTATCTGATAGATGACTATTGTACAATTCGAATGAAAAATTATGAAGAATTTTCTCGATAAAGAAAAAGAAAGAAGGCAGAAAATGGAACAAAAATGAAAGAATCGTGTCCGACTATAACTGAGGAAACGTAAATATAAATTTGTAACAAAAGGTTCGTTTTGATAAAAAGACAACACTGTATAGTATACACACACACACATACACACATATATATATATATATATATACATACTCATACACACAACTAACGGTATATCCTTGAGTTTTCCAAATGTTTAAGAAAGGTCAAGATAAAAAAAATTTTCGAGAATGGTAAACAGTAAGAAAGATAGAGAAAGGTAGAGAGAGAGAAAGAGAGAGAGAGAGAGAAAAAGAGAAAAAGACTTAAAAATAATCCTCGTCTTTATTTTATTCGACTGCTGCTTGGACGAAGCTTTGGAGTTGAGAAAAGATGAGATAAAAAGAGGCCGAGATCCAGAGAAAAGAAGAAAGAAAGAAAAAGAGAAAGAGAGAGAGAAAGAGAGAGAAGAGATGGCTGAAAATACTCCCGCCATTGAGAAATTCCAGCGGAAGGGGTTGACCGTCGAAAAGCTTCTCGCAAACGCGTGGTTGGAGAAAAGAGGGTGGTGAGCTCCCCCACCCTTTTCCCCACCGTTTGCGCCATTCGAAGGACTCGGGAGTTTTCTCTTCGTTCCTCTTCCACCTTTAACCTCTCTGCTTTTATCTCTTTTTCTCTTTCACTCTCTTTCTTCCCGTTCCTTCTTCTTCGACAGTCGTGCACCTTAACCACTTTTCCACTACTCCACGGTCCTTATCCCACGACATTTGTGCTCCTGTAGGATAAAGTATTTCCGATTCGAATTTCCATTCCCGATATGATGCCGCACATTCGCGCGGTTAGCCTAGATAGACCGCGAGACCGAACGCTCGGCTCTAAGCCGATTCTAAACTCCGGTCGATATCAACGTTCTCCTCTCGCTTCTCTTTCCGTATTCCTTTAGTGTGCTCCACCTTCAACATGTCGTTTCTCTTTCTCTCTCTCTCTCTCTCTCTCTCTCTCTCTCTTTCTCTCTCTTTCTCTCTCTTTCTCTTTCCGTATAATATTTCCATATTAAGTTTATTATAGTCATGTTATTACTTTTATTGCCAATTATTATCGTTTATTCTATTTTATTATATGATATATAATAAGGATAAGGATAACAGTCATAACAGCAATAAATATTGTTCTCTCTCTCTCTTTCTCTCTTTTTCTCTTTTTATGATTCACTTTAACATTTTGGAATTTCCGTTCAGTTCGAATTTGTTAAATTACGAATACTATTCTAGCTATCTTTTTTCTCATGCTTGAACCTATAACTTTATATGGAAGACGACTGTGTATAGACATTACCGATCAGTCATAAAGCTTTCTGACCGAAGCGACACCCAACTGCTTTGTATATATTACTAAGTCATGCTGGCTTGCTATGAGCACTGCTCAATGACGGCTTACGTGGCTTTTAAGAAAAAAGTTGCTTTCGAATTTTTCATTTTCTTTCGTGGTAAATGTCTATTCTTCATCGAATCCATGAAAAGATTTTTGGAAGAAAATTCTTGAAAATTGAACGAAATCTTCGATCGTTTCAACAATTTAAAAAGGTTGAAAGAAGAGAAAGAAAAAGAAATAAAAGATATCGTATCTTGTTCGTTAAAAAGAAAGAAAGAGGGAGAAATAGACAATGTGGATACTATCGGAAAAGAAGAGTAGCGTCCAGTATAGAAACCAAGGAATTCGTATTTTTGTTGGTTTTAGTAGTACTAGTAGTAGTAGTTATAGTAGTAGTAGTATAGTACTAGATCACAGAAAAGAGTTTGGAGGGGATGTCGTTTGGCTGTGCGATCAGAGTACGCGATTTAGATACGTGTATCCGGTGCTCGAAGGATATAGTGGTTGAGAGAGAAAGAGAGAGAAAGAAAGAGAGAGAGAGAGAGAGAGAGAGAGAGAGAGAGAGAAGAGCTCGAAACGGAGGGATGGAGGAAGAGAAGAGAAAAGCAGGAGGAGAAATTTTCGCGTGTTCCTAGAGGTTAGCGGAGACACCCGGGAAATTTATACTTCGGCAATAGTAATACCGTGGGTGTGAGTCAGGTGCCGGCGGTGGTCCAGATCGATAGGACATTAAAACAGAGGGGAAACGAAGGAAGGTTCTACCTCCGGGTTCGGCCGCCTCGACGAATAACCTCGCCATAAACGGGGGAAAGCCTTCTTTTACTCAGCCGTACATCTAACTTCGTCGTGATTTACGTCGCGGATTTTGGTGGGGTACAGTAAAACTCGGACTTACTCTCTCTTGCTCACTCGTTTGCTCATTCGCTATCATCCTCCCTCTCTCTCTCTTTCTCTCTTTCTCTCTCTGCTCCAAGAACGATGCTGTAAACCCTGAAGCTGCTTCCGCCAGCAACGTTCTGGTTCTGGCCAACCATCTCTTCGTATCCCTACTATTTCCATCGATTGAACATCGAAAGACCAGTTCCAACTTTCAACTTGCCGCTGTTAATTTCTCACGATTTCGATCTTTATGGATCGTCGTAAACTTCGTCATTTGTTTGCATCGAAATGGAACAGGTGCCGTATCGCCATTGAAACGATGTTGTCATAGCAAGCATATACGATGATGATATTGTGCGAATATATGTATATGTATGTGTACGTATTGTTGGAGAATGTGTGCATTCGAAACGATGATCGATAGATAAGTTTGTTTAGAAGAAGAGTCTATCTATGTAAAGTCCTACGTTTACGATCGTTGCCGAGGCTCTGTTCTTTTGTTCAAGTTCGCTCATTATCTCGGCAACGAGTTCTTCTAATAGGAAGAAGTTAATCTTTGCCAAAAGTTTTTGATTAATAAAGAAAAAAAAATGAGTGGTGGTTACAGTGGTAAAGTTTAGACCGGTGCTAACATTCTTTTTCTTTTTTTTCTTTTTTTTTTTTCTAAAAAGAAAAATATCGCTTACCGCTTTTTTGACAAAGGACACGAATCCATAGCCTTTAGACTTGAAGGTTTGTGGATCTCTGACGACTCTGCAATCTCTGTAACATTAAGAAAATAATTATGTTAGTAAAGATTAAAAGGAAAAAAAAAAGAAAGTTACGAACGATGATTACGATTAAACATTAGCTCGTGGTAAAACGAGACAATGGCATTAAGTTTTATATTGCGTTTCGTTAAGGCCATTTTGCCGACGTGAAAAAAAAAGTGAGACTAAGAAAAAAAGATGAAGAAGATGAGAAAAAAAGGAAAAGGACAAAAAAGTAGAACGAGGAACAAGTAAGTTTTAGCTTTGGTCGTTCGTCCAACGACGTAGAAGGCTAACAGCCCTCGGAAGGTACGAGTATAAAACAAATACGCTCTAAGTATACAAGTAAAAGAATGTGTTACTTCGTTCCTACCATTTCTAGCTTTTTCGTCTTCTAAACTCATGTTTTTCTTAGAAATGTAAGCGACGTTGAAGTAACGTTGCTATTAAGCGATGGGTCTTCTCTTGTAAATTTTTTTTTTCTTTATTAGTAAATATCCCTGGACATTTACTTTTATGGAATATGTACTTTAATCGATCAAATAAATACAAAGTAAACGAAGTAAAAATCTATGCTATATATATATATATATAGAAGAAGAAAGGTTTATATATATATATATATATAACATAGATTTTGATAGAATAATGAATCGACCTATTTCCAGTTCCTTTTCTTTAAGGAACGTGTCTCTTGAATCAGCTGACTGTTGGAAGCATGCATCGCACGTATTCTGAGGCTATATGACCCCCTACTTGCGGAATATTATTACGGAGATATACAGATGCATACATATATCAAAGAAATTTCATAAGTAACGTATCCCTTACGTACCAAAGGGACGATCCTCGAAAATACGATTCTTGATTTTCTCGAAATACGTCAAAGAATTTAGAAGTATTCATATTTGAAAGAAAAGCATTGCGTACTTATGTGAAAGACCGAGAGAAAGGGGAAGAGAGAGGGAGAGAGAAAGAGAGAGAAAGAAAGAAAGAGAAAGCGAGATAGAAAGAGAAATAGATAGAGAAGGGAGTAAGCCTGGTTTGGACTTCCATGAATTCTTCCTCATAATTAAGATTCCAGCGGTGTCTGCCAGAGAAAATTAGGAATACCCTGAGGCTTGAGGTGTATCTCGTGGTCAGAGGGCCGTTTTGGAGGTATAGCAGGAAGCTTAAATAAAATATTCTTTCGACCGGTGGAGCCTGGCATGCGATGCGAATAAAATTTTTGAAATCGTGCACGTTTCTTCTCTCTCGCTTTCTCTCTCTCTCTCTCTCTCTCCCTCTCTTTTTCTTTCTTTCTCCTACCATTTCTTTTGGTCTTTTTGTATTTCCCGCATCCAAGTATCTAGTAACGGAGATTAGGAGTTTTTAAAAGATGACTTATCATTTGTACCATATGTTTTTAGTAGATTTTCCATCGAAAAATAAAATAATTTTTGTATCAATCTCAGTGTCAAGAAATACTTGTTGTAATATATATGTATATAATATATATATATGTTGTAATATATTGTTAATGTATATAGAAATAAGAAAAACTGAAAAATTTATATAATAATAATGAAAGAATTGATCTTCTCACATTTTCCAAAATACATTTTCCTTCGTGTTCCTGAAGAATCTTTGTTTCGTTTGGAAGATATAAACTTTGAAAGATTCGATCTTTTAGCTTAATCGTCGGAATCGATTAGAAAATTTTTATATGTACGATGCACCTGCGAGAGAAAAATAACAATAAGGATAATAATCTGTATGTTTTCTCGATAGATATTTTTATCTCCCAAGGATTACACTTAAGTGATTCGAGTGTTTTAATATACATTGATGATAAGATGGGGAAAGTAGTAACTCTCAAAATATTTTGAAGGAACTACTTGGAGGGTTCTTCGTTATTCGTTTTCCTATTTTTTTTTTTTTTTTTTTTTTTTTTTTTTTTATAAACATTTTACTTTCGAGGATATTAGCGAACTTTGTGCTTCGAAGCTCGCAATTTGTAAAATAATTCTTTTTTCATGACTGAAATAAAAAGAGGTCGACGACTGGAGTGCCTATCGGCTGAAAGCATTCGCAAAACACACGTTAGATCATAGGCATTCGTTTTGCGAAAAGAATCAAAGGGATTAAAGTCGTGCATACTCTTTTTCCTCAACTCTTTTTCGTACCCTTTCTATCTCTCTCTCTCTCTCTCTCTCTCTCTCTCTCTCTCTCTCTCTCTCTCTCTCTCTCTCTCTCTCTCACTCTCTTACACTCAATCGCACTACTTTCCCGTCTGTAGCTCCTTTCTGTGGAGACTGGTCTCTCCGTTTTGAAATGAAAAGACTCGCTCTCTTTCCGCGTTACGGAAAAGAGAAAAGTCGTTAAACGTGTAATCCGTGGCACCGCGATTTAACGCGTTAGACTTAAAAAGCCTGGTAAATATTATTTTCCGTACTGTGCGCGAATGAAATCGTAAAAGGGAAATGGCTGCTGGTAACTGGAAGACGAGGGTGTGAGAGAAAGAGAGAAATAGAAGGAAAGAAGGAAGGAAGAGTTGAAGAAAGTAGAAGAGAAGAAGGAGAAAGAGAAATTACCATCGAGAGTGTATGTATGTGTATGTGTATGTATGTGTAAAAGCAGAAAAAGCGAAGGAAGGCGTTAGTAGTTGAGAAAGAGAGAAAGAGAGAGATAGAGAGAGAGAGAGAAAGAGAGAAAGAGAGAGAGAGAGATAAAAAAGAAAAAATAATGAAAACGAAGGGAAATCTTGAAGAGCCGGATAAAAGACTTTTCTTCCGCCTGTGCAATCCGAAGATTTCCTGAAATTGCGGTCCCACGGCGTACCATGAAAAATCTCGATGTTCGTCCCTATCCCTATGTATCTACTCTATATACTACTATTACCTGTATGTATATGTATCTCTAGGCGTATAAAAAAGAGAAGAAAAAAAGGATCAGAGAAACTCGACGCCTTTTTCATGCACCGAGCATGTCGCTGTAATTAATCCATCGTCATTAATGAACGCATCTTTTATTAACGCGTCTGTCGTCATTAACGAACAGAGAATATGAAAGAGACGAGAAAAATCGAGGATATCTTTCTGCTGCTAATCGTTACCTTAAAAAAATCAAGCGTATTAAAGATCATGATAATTAATCTATACTAAGGAAGAATTTTAAAGAGTAATTTATCTTACAAATTTTCCCTAATCTTACGAGATTTTCGATAATTATTCGATATAGGAAGGAATTTATTTTTATTAAAGAGAAAACCAAAAATAGAAGTAGTAAAGTATATAATATATATATATATATATATATATATATATATATATATATATATATATATATATACACATTAAGCTTAACCAATGAGCAATTTAATTTTTTCATTTTTACTTTTCTCCTTTTATTTTCAAGAAGTTCAACATTAAGTTTTTCCCATAGATTTCGCGGCTCGGCAAGCCGCTTCCGTTAACGTCGTCGACTTTCGGTGAATGGCAGCGGTTGCCACACAACTTACGAACACGGAACGTTGAGTAATGGTCAATACAAGTTAGATGTGGAACACGCCAGTCGCATATGTCGTTGCCCACACTTAGGGTCGTCTCGCATCGTTCCACATACACTTACATACACACACACACATATATATATAGGTATGTCTATATATAAGTGTATGTATATGTGTATGTATGTATGTGTATATATATATCTAGAGACGGAACACGTGCACGAATACTGTCGTAGTAGAACGAAAGAGCAAGGCTGAGAGAATGAAGAGGGGAAGGAAAGAGAGGGAGAAAGAGAGAGAGAGAGAGAGAAAGAGAGAGAGAGAGAAAGAGAGAGAGAGAGAGAGAGAGAGACAGAAAGTGTGATACGAGCAAGTAACCGCGGCAGCCTATAGCAAAGCCACCCCTTCAAGCCACCCTCATGAGTGCCTCATCGCGTGCGAACGCGTATAGGTATGCGTTATGCGGCCATGTGTTCTTATTGCGTGTCTTCAAGCGTTCCTCCAACAAAATTCTCCCACTCTTCTTTCATCCATCTATACCACCACTCCTCGTTCGTTTTCCTAGTGCTATATCTCGCCACGAAAGGCGAAACAATCGCAGTTACGGCGTGTCGTGAATTTACGCGTCGTGTAACCACCCTCTTCTACTCTCTCACTCTGTCTCTCTTTTTCTATACTCTCTTTCGTTCTATTTCTCACCACGTGCAGCCCCTCGAAAAATCGTAAATTAATGCACGGTTATTGACGCGATAAATCTCAGAATTTAATTCAGCTTCCATCGAGAACCGCCCCATGACACGTTTTTTATCTTTCTCTCTCTCTCTCTCTCTCTCTCTCTTTTTCTCTCTTTCACATTTTTTTCCGTTCTTCCTCGACGTCGATATAACCGCGACAATGCCTGTCCCGGAGTTCCCGTGGCGCGAGCACACGACAAAGCCGAGAGATAGGATGAAGAGTAAGTCTGGATTTATTGCCAGGCGTGCACACGTCCGCGCTCACGATGGACGTGAGAATGAAAAGAGAGGTACGCGTCGATGATCCAAATTGCCGTGCTTGTAGAGAAGAGAGACAGCGATGCCGTTTCCCTGTCCGTTCGTTTCGAAATTTCGAAAGTGCTTTCTATTTCTCTCTCTCTCTCTTTCTCTCTCTTTCTCTCTTTTTCTCTATCTATCTATCTATCTCTATCTCTGTCTCTGTCTCTCTCTCTCTCTTTCTCTCTGTCTTTCTGCTGTGCGAGCATGACGTAGGTGGATACCGTAGAATGTTCTTTTTTTCAGATTTTTCAATTTTGAGCTCGGCCCGAACGCGCGTCTCTTACTCTGAATCCATGGCTTCGTTACGGTCGAGGCGTATCTCGCGAGCTCGTTATCCTCGCGAGCAATTAGAGGAACCTAATTGGGAACGGTCTACGCGTATTTGAGTATTTCTGTTGAAGTATACGTTTAATTAACCCTTTAAGCACTGAGTTTTAACCTTTGAGTAGCGAGCTTTGTAGAGGCACTAAACTAACTTTCAAAACGTCATAAAACTTAAATCGATTTTCTTATGTGCAATAAGTAGAAATGACCAAATGTTAATATATTTTAATGTCAATATTATCACGTTGCAATGTAACGAACAAATCGATTAATCAAGGTAGAAGAGAATTACTTATTATCTTAAATCCATTCCTGAGATCTCTTTTTTCCTTTCGTTTTGAATTCAACGTAATCTTTTTATGAATCTTCGATTCCGTTGCTTGAAACTTTGCTCTCTCTCTCTCTCTCTCTCTTTCTCTCTATCTTTCTCTTTCTCTTTCTCTCTCTTTCACTCTTTCACTCGCTCACTCATCTATGCGAACTTTCGTCCTTTATCTCTCGATTAGCTACACGTCACGGATCGTTTTTCGTCTATCAGCTAGAAAACTCCGAACGGCTCATTAATTACGAAATGGCGAAAAAAGGGGCGCGTCAGCGTGAAAATCTTTGTAGCCGGCCTCATTGGTAGTATACGATCGCTCAGGTAAACGTGATCATGTAAGTAGAAAGATTGAAGAATATCGTCTTGGATGAAGGAAGAAAGAAGACGAAGAAGAAGAAAAAGAGGAGGAGAGAAAAGAGAAAGAAGGAAAAACAGAAAAAAAAGAAGATGGGATGGAATGAATGGTCTTAGAGTGTGAGCTTCATCAATCTAGTAAGTAACAACTTGGGCAGGGTGTCACTTCCCTCGTTTCGTTTGATCGCACATCATGCCGTAGTCGCTGTTCTCTGTCCTTGTTATCTTTTTTTTTCTTTTTGGTATCTAAAGAGAATGGTGTATTTGCACTCACGTGTATGCGATACGAAATTGCTAAGAAGACTCATTGTCAAAATGATAAACCATGATGAAACGAAACAACTGATATAGATGGTTCTTTTCTTCCCACGTATCAACGTATCCTACATAGTGTATATATTTTTCATCGATTTGATATTTTCATCTTCCGGCTCACGTACACGAGTGTATTTTTACGATAGCCGTTCTAACGGCGACGGTGACGACAACGACGTCGACAGACGGATAGATAGATGTGTAGTAGGTATTTTCGCACACGCGATCTACCGATATATCGGTGAGTCATATCGAATGAAAGAGTATCGATATGAAAATTTCAATATACGTATGATAGTTGTTGTCGTCTGGACAAGTTGGCGTCAACTATCTAAATCGAACTTTGCCATGATCGTAGAAATTATTTTGGTGAGGAAATTTGAGTTGGTATTATACCTATGTGTATCTGTATATGTGGAAATATATATACACACACACATATACATAAGATGTAGAAAGAGAAAGAGAAAAAAAAGAGAGAGAGAGAGAAAGAGAAGGAAGAAAGAGAGCAAAGGAGGAGTGCAAGGAGGGTTGAGTTTGCTTACTTTTCGCTAAGTGCACTCACTGCCGGGCGCGCGAACTAATTGTCGATGGGGTGGGTCTTAGTGGTAGGGTTGCCTGTAAGGAACTTGGTAAGGGAGAAGGAAGGAAGGAAGGAAGGAAGGAAGGAAGGAAGGAAGGAGAAGAAGGAAAAGAGGGTGGTTGGTAGTGGTTGGCGGTGGTGGTTACGTGGCAATAGCGAAATCGCAAGATTCCACCCTTCCTTTTCACTCTCTAACTCTACCTTACCTCTCTCTCTCTCTCTCTTTCTCTCTCTCTCTCTCTGCTAGTAACCTTGTGCTATTGCTATTGCTACTGCTGCTGGTGCTCTCAAAGATTCGAGAGAGGATTTCGATTTCGAGATCGAGGCCGATAAATGAAACGGGTTATCGTGATAACGCGTTTTCTCGGTGTTCCTTCCAAACTCGTTCCCGGTCGGTTCGTATTTTCGTCGTGTAAACCGCTTATTAATGTTACGTGGCGTTATGATGGCACGCGGGATCAACAGCGAACACCTTTACCTTCTCTTTTCCCTTCCCCTTTTTACCGCACGTTCTCGTTCCACTTATCGTATTTGATCGAACTTAAACGTTTTCATCTTCTTTTTCTAATCGATCACTACTGCTATTACTACTACTATTACTATTACTACTACCACTACTATTACTACCACTATTACCTACTATTACTATTACCACTACTATTACTACCACTATTACCTACTATTACTATTACTACTACCACTACTATTACTATCACTATTACCTACTATTACTATTACTACTACCACTACTATTACTACCACTATTACCTACTATTACTACTACTACTACTACTACTATTACCACCGCTATTACTTACTATTACTATTACTACTACTACCATTACTATTACTACTGTTATTACTTACTATTATTACTACTACTATTACTATTACTTACTATTACTATTTCTACTATTAATACAACCACTACTACTACTACTATTATTATTATATAATATACTACTATTACTATTACTACTATTATTACTTTTATTATTATTATTACTACTATAATCATTATTACTAACGTCACTAACATTCAAGCTCCTATAAAAGGTCAATTCAGCGTGGCACATAGGCGAGATTATTATCTAGATAACTGGAAAATTAACTGCAAAATGTGCCGTTTTGCTCCCATGGTAAAATGGGTTATGCTAATTTTAATAACATATTTATTGTTCCCTCTGTCCTCTCTATTTCTATCTCTCTCTCTCTCTCTCTCTCTCTCGTGATGGCCGCACAAAAGGCAACGCAATGACAATGATACGTGCTCGGCCATTGGTCGAGCAAAAGCGATAACACTCTCGGCTGATTATACTGTTCGAGCTAGTGGTATTTTCCGAGACCGAAGTTTCACCGTGCCGATTGCCGATTTCGTTCGGGCGAATCGCCAGGTATCGGTTATTTACGAACGTTCCGTCCATGCACCATGCGTGATACGCGGGGAATGTTACGACCACTGTACCTCTAACCCCATCCCTCTTTCTCTCTTCATCTCTCTATCCCTCTCTCTTTCTCTCTTTCGTATTCCCTCAATCGGGTCTAAGCGCATCGTGTTTTGTAATGACGCTCGACGCTGTCGTCTATTATCGGCTCATGATACAACGTTCGACCCTTTCCACTTTAGTACCCACCCTACCTTTTCTCTACCTCTCCTTCTACCATACTACTACACTTGTTAATTCGAGATCGATGCGTTGACGTAGCGCGAGATCGAAATTTTCAAATTTGCCTACGGACTCGTTTCGGATCTATCTCGTTTTATGATATCCCGCTGATAAAGTGAATTATTCTGCGTGTATCGAAATGAAAATGCCAGCTCGACGGTCATCTCTTTTTTTGCCAGACAAAAAATGCTGACTTTTTAGTAGGTTTATCTTCCGTCGACAGGTGCGAAGTAAAAGCTTTTGTTTACACGCATATTCTTTTGTCTAAGCGAATTTTATTTATTTCTTTTTTATTTTTTCATTTATTTCTATTTCTTTTTTTCTTTTTATCTTTTTTTTTCTTTTTGTATTTGCGTTTATGAAAACGAAAAAGAAACGAAAGTCATTTCAATATTATTATTAATTCGATTCACGATAGATATTTTGTTTGACATGATCCAACTAAAACGTTACTAAGATCAAATGACATCTTATAAATTATAATACGATTGATCTGTTATTGAAAGATATCGTATATGCTTCTGTCGACTTAATACCAACGAATCTCTTGTGTCATCCTGTCGATCAATTGTAAAATCGTATTATGATATTAGTCATTTCAAATTGATCAATTTCCCTACGGCTCATTAATTTCCTATAGACAAATGTGCTTTGAAATATTTCTGACGAACAGTGATATACGCTGTTGTTTCAATTTTGTAATGTTCAAATTTTGAGAAGAAATTGAAGGATTATAAAGGGTATAGAAATATCGTGAAGAATTAATCAAGATAAAAAGTTACCCTTAAAATCATCGATAAAATATTTGATTTTATATTTCCGTAGATGTAACGCCATTAAAATCAATTCCAAAGTATAATACAGAAGAAAGAGAGAGAGAGAGAGAGAGAGAGAGAGAGAGAAAGAGAGAAAAGAAAGAAAGAGTGAAAAGGAACGAGTTACATTTCGATTGAGTTACTCTCCAAAGATTTCGCCACCCTTTTATCGATCTTACAGCAGGCTCGCGTTGATGCAGGTAATCCTTCGGCAAACGAATACAACTCTCTGTACGTGTGCGCGGGTTAAACGGGTCGCTCGAAGAAAGAAAAGAGAACGGTAGTTGAAAGAAGAAAAGGGGAATGTAAGGGGGATAAAAAGAATGGTGGGAGGAGAATAGAGGAGAAAGGAAGAAGAAAGGAAGAATAAAAGCGACGAATGGGAAAGGAGAATTCCATCCGTGAATAAAAGCATGGGAGAATATTCTCGATAGAAGTGGCGAGTAAAAACATATGATAATAAAGCACCACGTCGTTCGGCAATGATGGCGGTGTGTCTGCCTCTTATTCTTTTTCTTCTTCTTTTTTTTTTCTTTTTCTTTTTCTTTTACTTTTACTTCTTCTTCTTCTTCTTCTTCTTCTTCTTCTTGTCCTTTTCGATTCCAGCGAAACTTCCAACCGAATTGTAAATGTCGAGTATGTTCTTTAACTCTAGCTCACAGCCCCTCTATATCTCCATTTCTCCCTCTTCTTTAACCTCCTCGAGAATCCGACGCTTCCACGAACGTCGTCATGAAAAAGCGGGAAATGTATACGACGAAGGAAAGGGTCCTTTGGGATCGTGAGAAAATATGGGAGACTTTAAGTGGAAAGGAACTAAATCTGCGAATAAATTAACATGTACTCGGCGTGATAAAATGAAAGAAAAGAAAAATAATGTAAGAAAAAAGAAAAGGTAGAAAGAAATAAAGAAAGAAAGAAAGAAAGAAAAAAAGAAAGAAAGAAAGAAAGAAAGAAAGAAAGAAAGAAAGAAAGTGACAGGAGAAATACTTGTCATTTTTATATTACTCATGGCGGTAACATTGTTATCTATTCATAACATAAAGAGATCATAAAAAAATTCGCAAGATGTTAAAATCTTCTGCTTTTCCTTAGAACTTTAGATAGTTCTAAAGTTTTGTTTTAAAAAATTGAACATGTCGATTGAAATTTTCGGTCTTCGCCCTTAAGGTTAATTCTCGCGTTAGAGTTGCGATATAACATAGGGTTAAGAAAGAGAACAGAGAGAAGAGAAGAGAAGAGAAGAGACGAAACGAGACGAAAGCTCGTGTGCTCCGCCCCCCTTCCTCCTTCACCAGTTCGGTCCTCGATATGGCTTCGTTAAGAGGATTAAGCGGCTTTGAAGTTACGTCAACTGAAATTGTGCTAGATCGAGCGAGAAGGTGCCCTAGCCGAATCGAGAACCTTTTTCGACGCCTGACGAGTGAAAAGAAGCGTGTTGGTTCGAGGGTAATGTCGAACTGCGATCTTTCCCAGGGCCAACGATAAAATTTCTGAGCGAGCAGTAATGTTTACTGCTTCCATTCAAATATTGGAATTTGATTCCACACTCTTTTCATTTTTCTTTCTCCTTCTCTCTATCTTACTCTAGTTTTCTTCGGGGAGACACAACCGAACGAATTTTACTCGCGTAGCCAAGGAGAAGAACTTTTTTTAACGGAAACGGACTTTCTTTAAGATCTGCCCTTTCCCTTCCCCATCTCTTTCGATGCAAATATTATGTAATTTTTATTTGTTTTACAGAGGTTCGCGCCTCTCGAGACGTCCGACTATTTAACTTGGCAACAACTTCTCTAGTTATCGCCTGTTTGCTTTTGGCAAAGAAGTAAAAGGCGAACAGTTTTCGACTCCTTCTTCTTTCTAGGGAATTTCTCGGAAATTAAAAATGACCAAATTCGAAACTTCTCTTTAATCACCATTAGACCATTAAAAGTCTTCAAATGATACATTTAAAATAATTCTTCTCTTTTGTAAAAAAAAAAAAGAAATATATATAAAGATACACAGTCAATATACTCGAAGACGAGATAAACATATTGAAAGAAATTGTAAGAAATCGGGAAAGTGCTTCTTCTATTTAATAGTTCCCCACCGTTTATTCGTTCTTACGGTATACCTAATGCCGTGAGGGAGAAGAACATACGATCGAAATAGTTTTAGCAAATTCAGTTGGAATCGGTGTGGTCGGCCGAGAAACGTTGGAAGAAGAAAAGGGCAGAGAAGAGGAAAACTGGAGATACGTGTCCTGGTATTACCAACCGTACCTATACCTTCCCGTGGGATACAACTTTGCTCGCGGTTTCGAATGCATTTATTTGAATCTTGATACAAGAATTTATTCCGCTCGCTCGCTCGCTCGCTCTCTCGTTCTCTCGCTTGCTCACTCCTTCTTCTCGGGTCCAGCTCTTTATCCACTTTCTATCGAGGACGACGTGCCCCTTCGAGCGATCTGTACCAACCAGGACATGTACTTACCTATCTATGTATGTACGACAATTCTCTGGACATCGAATGTCACGAATTATCCGGGCTACTACTGTTCAAGAAAGCACGTCTTTTTATACGCGTGCTTGGACTTCAACTTCGGCTTCGACTTCGACTTCAACGAATAGGACTTACGTCGTTTCGTTTTACGAAAAGATCAAGAAAAATAGTCGAAATTCTTCTCTCAAACGCGATTGAGGGATTTGCGAAATCGAGAAGAAAATTTATCGTCTGGTAAAGCTGAATCTAGACGAACAATGACGTCTAACATTGTTCACGAGTGTCAGGGATTTTATTTGAAGTTATACTCGATTGTCAGATAGAAAAGCTGATACTTCTTTTCTTCTCCTCTTTTCCTTTACTCGAGAATCTTTCGACAAACATTTCTTTTACCAATAACGTAATCATTCCTAAACCTAAAATCCATCTTTTCTACTTCCATTTGTCTGTATCGTTTCTGTTTTTATCGACGATGAAATTCCTACGAATGGATCTATGTAGCTGCTAATACCAATAAGACCTTTTGCTCGCATATAGACGGACAGTTCCGATATTTAATAATCTTCGATCGACGATAATAAATGTCGCTATTCAATCACGATGGATATGCGTCTGGACGTCGGATCTATGCCGATTTCGTTTTGGGTTGGCCAATCAGTCGGTACGTGGCTGATTTAATGCGTTATTTTATTAGAAATCTATAGAGCTATCTAGATTACGTGGGGAAAGGTTTATGGGTTGCCTGGAAGCCAACGAGTCCGGCTCGACCATCGTTTGTCTGTTTGTCTCTCTCTCTCTTTCTCTCTTTCTTTCTTTTTCTTTCTTTTTCTCATGTCTTTTCGATTCTCGAATCGTTTGCGACGTCATACGATCACCACCATTTCCCATTTACCATCGAAACCATGGTCGTTTGGGCGTCAGCCATCTTTATTTCTCTTTTTCTTCCCGTCGAGCGAATGAATTAATTTATGCGTCCTTTTTCTTTGTAGTATTTCATTTAAAAGTTGTAAAGTCAACGAAGAATATCTAGACTTTGGAGTTTTTTTTTCTCGTTTAATCGATCGATGAATTTCTTTTTTTCAATATGGTATACTGATACGAATAGCTTGAAAATAGAAAGAAAAATGTAATAAAATTATTTAGCCCTAGAAATGATTATCTGTAGATATCTACATTGTTTTTCCTGTCGAATCAATAAATTTACTTTTGTAACTATCGATCGAGTTCGTTTGCGATTGAATATTTTAACACGAGGAGATATCATTGTGAAAAGGATCTCGTGTAATTCGAAGGTGTCGTGCGGCTGAATGCGGTTTATTGATTTTCAAGAGCGAGACAGATAGATTAAGAGAGAGAAGGGAAGGGGGGAAAGGGGAAAGAAAGAGCGAGGCAATACGTAAAAACGCGAGGCCATTTGTTAATATTGAGATATCGATTATTTTTAATGAGGATGCCACGGAGAAGCGCTTGAGCAATTGAATAGTCAACACGGTCTCTGCTTTCGTCCCAATCGCATCTTCCTTCGGCTCTTTTCCCCTTTTCTCTCGTTTGGGAACAGAGCCGAAACTGATCTTTTTCATCGAGATTGCATTTGAAAACGTTCTTATATATAATCCCCCGGCATCGATAAAATCGTTACGATTTCAGCAATATCTTTATACGAGTGGAGGACAGAATTTCGAAAGGACAATTGTCCTTCATTTTGACGATTATCGAGACCGTTAATAAAATTTTACGACGACACTTAAAATGATTCTAAACGATGATGCTCGTATCTTTTATTTTTGTTACAATGATATTAAAAGAATAAATAAATAAAAAAAAAAAAAAAGAGAAGAATAGAGAGAAGAAAAATAAACGAAGAAAAAATAATCAAAACAAAGTAATCGCGATCGATAAGAAGAAGGAAAAAAAAGTAGTAGCCATAAAGTTCCGTTTGTGAAACGGAATCCTCGGAATATCGGAAAAAACACGGCTTTTCCGGATTTTTCACGATGAAGAAAAGTTTCGAATGGGAAGGAAACGAGTCATGAGAGAGAGAAAAAAGATTGAGAGCTAGAGAGAGAGAGAGAGAGAGAGAGAGAGAGAGAGAGAGAGAGAGAGAGAGAGAGAGAAAGAGAGAAAATAAGTCGGAGTATTTAGCCGTAGCGAAACTTTCCTGTCCGAAAGTTTCCAATCGATCGGGGATCCAAAAACGTACCGACGTCCCGAAATTTCCACATCGGATTCTCGTCAATTACGGTCGATAACTTATGCAAGACCACGTTCGGTCGGTATGACTGAAATTTCAAACTTACGACGGCATTACGTTCTAACGTCGAAGAGTCAAGAGGGAGTAAGATATAATCGCGTTTCCACAGGCAGTTGGCTTTTCCAGCTTCGCATTTGCATGCAAAGTTCGTCTCCATGACTCGGCCT
This sequence comes from Vespa mandarinia, assembly GCF_050613455.1. NCBI lineage: Eukaryota > Metazoa > Arthropoda > Insecta > Hymenoptera > Vespidae > Vespa > Vespa mandarinia. The sequence goes on along the minus strand of NC_140812.1, from coordinate 5,950,719 downwards.
TAATTTGAAAATCTTGGCTCGTCCGAATTTTGAGGAACATAAATACGATATGACAGGGTAACGTCGTTCCCGCGCCTTTTTTACGAAAATACTTGAATTAAAACGCCGTAAAATCGTTCTAGGAAAAGCGTAAGTTTAGCATACGCAACTTTAACCGGCAGTAGTTATTTTATAATGAAATATTCAACGATTATCCTTCGCTTGGTTTTAAAACTCTACACGATGATTTACCCCAACGCTTAATGTACTCTCCTTGCCCCTACCCCCATCCCTTTCCGTAAGAATATACATCGAACTAGCCTTCAACTTCGTACTTACTTATTTTTTTTTTTTCTTTCTTTTTTTTCTTTTTCCCTTCCCCCTACATGTACATGTATTATAAGTACATCACGTACCATATCTCTCTCTCTCTCTCTTTCTCTCTCTCTCTCTCTCTTTCCCTTTTTTCTCTCTCATTCTCTTTTTTCCTCTTTTACTGCCATGTCGAGAGAAATGATTTTCTTTGCTCGTAAGAATCCAACTACGATGACTTTCAGTACATAGACGACGACAATACGCGCGGGCTTGCCGATTGTCAGCTCCACGAAGTCTGGTTCTACTACTTCAACGCGGTCTATTCACCTCCGCATCGCGATTGTTTTGCAGTTTTAATATCCAAGATGGTGAATGCCGCGGAAGCAAGAGAAGTGAAGGTGGTACGGGGATGTGACACAACGAAA